>NC_091282.1:696685352-696996602 GCF_032444005.1 Ranitomeya imitator | reverse complement strand
GCGGAAACGCTGCGTTGTATTTTCCGCAGCATGTCAATTCTTTGTGCTGATTCCGCAGCGTTTTACACCTGTTCCTCAATAGGAATCCGCAGGTGAAATCCACACAAAAAACACTGGAAATCCGCGGAAAATCCGCAGGTAAAACACAGTGCCTTTTACCCGCGGATTTTTCAAAAATGGTGCGGAAATATCTCACACGAATCCGCAACGTGGGCACATAGCCTTAGGGTTAGGGTTGGAATTAGGGTTGTGGTTAGGGTTGTGATTAGGGTTATGGCTACAGTTGGGATTAGGGTTAGGGGTGTGGGGGGGTTAGTGTTGGAGGTAGAATTGAGGGGTTACCACTGTTTAGGCACATCAGGGGTCTCCAAACGCAACATGGCGCCACCATTGATTCCAGCCAATCTCGTATTCAAAAAGTCAAATGGTGCTCCCTCACTTCCGAGCCCTGACGTGTGCCCAAACAGTGGTTTACCCCCACATATGGGGTATCAGTGTACTCAGGATAAACTGCGCAACAATTACTGGGGTCCAATTTCTCCTGTTACCCTTGTGAATCTAAAAAAATGCTTGCTAAAACAAAATTTTTGAGGAAAGAAAAATGATTTTTTATTTTCACGGCTCTGCGTTGTAAACGTCTGTGAAGCACTTGGGGGTTCAAAGTGCTCACCACATATCTAGATAAGTTCCTTGGGGGGTCTAGTTTCTAAAATGGGGTCACTTGTAGGGGGTTTCTACTGTTTAGGCACACCAGGGGCTCTGCAAACGCAATGTGACGCCCGCAGACCATTCCATCAAAGTCTGCATTTCAAAAGTCACTACTTCCCTTCTGAGCCCCGACGTGTGCCCAAACAGTGGTTTACCCCCACACATGGGGTATCAGCGTACTCAGGAGAAACTGGACAACAACTTTTGGGGTCCAATTTCTCCTGTAACCCTTGGGAAAATTGAGGAAAGAAAACGTATTTATTATTTTCACGGCTCTGCATTATAAACTTCTATGAAGCACTTGGGGGTTCAAAGTGCTCACCACACATCTAGATAAGTTCCTTTCGGGGTCTAGTTTCCAAAATGGGGTCACTTGTGGGGGGTTTCTACTGTTTAGGCACATCAGGGGCTCTGCAAACGCAACGTGACGCCCGCAGAGCATTCCATCAAAGTCTGCATTTCAAAACGTCACTACTTCAATTCCGAGCCCCGGCATGTGCCCAAACAGTAGTTTACCCCCACATATGGGGTATCACCGTAGTCAGGAGAAACTGGACAACAAATATTGGGGTCAAATTTCTCCTGTTACCCTTGGGAAAATAAAAAATTGCAGGCTAAAAGATCATTTTTGAGAAAATAATTTTTTTTTTTTTTATTTTCATGGCTCTGCGTTATAAACTTCTGTGAAGCACTTGGGGGTTCAAAGTCCTCACCACACATCTAGATTAGTTCCTTTGGGGGTCTAGTTTCCAAAATGGGGTCATTTCTGGGGGATCTCCAATGTTTAGGCACACAGGGGCTCTCCAAACGTGACATGGTGTCCGCTAATGATTGGAGCCAATTTTCCATTTAAAAAGCCAAATGGCGTGCCATCCCTTCCGAGCCCTGCCGTGCGCCCAAACAGTGGTTTACCCCCACATATGGGGTATCAGCCTACTCAGGACAAACTGGACAACAATATTTGGGGTCCAATTTCTCCTATTATCCTTGGCAAATTAGGAAATTCCAGGCTAAAAAATCATTTTTGAGGAAAGAAAAATTATTTTTTATTTTCATGGCTCTGCGTTATAAACTTCTGTGAAGCACCTGGGGGTTTAAAGTGCTCAATATACATCTAGATTAGTTCATTGGGGGGTTTAGTTTCCAAAATGGGGTCATTTGTGGGGGAGCTCCAATGTTTAGGCACACAGGGGCTCTCCAAACGCGACATGGTGTCCGCTAACAATTGGAGCTAATTTTCCATTCAAAAAGTCAAATGGCGCGCCTTCCCTTCCGAGCCCTGCCGAGTGCCCAAACAGTGGTTTACCCCCACATATGAGGTATCGGCGTACTCGGGAGAAATTGCCCAACAAATTTTATGATCCATTTTATCCTACTGCCCATGTGAAAATGAAAAAATTGAGGCGAAAAGAATTTTTTTGTGAAAAAAAAGTACTTTTTCATTTTTACGGATCAATTTGTGAAGCACCTGGGGGTTCAAAGTGCTCACTATGCATCTAGATAAGTTCCTTGGGGCGTCTTGTTTCCAAAATGGGGTCACTTGTGGGGGAGCTCCAATTTTTAGGCACACGGGGCTCTCAAAACGTGACATGGTGTCCGCTAAAGAGTGGAGCCAATTTTTGATTCAAAAAGTCAAATGGCGCTCCTTCCCTTCCAAGCCCTGCCGTGTGCCCAAACAGTGGTTTACCCCCACATATGAGGTATCAGCGTACTCAGGACAAATTGGACAACAACTTTCGTGGTTCAGTTTCTCCTTTTACCATTGGGAAAATAAAAAAATTGTTGCTAAAAGATAATTTTTGTGACTAAAAAGTTAAATGTTCATTTTTTCCTTCCATGTTGCTTCTGCTGCTGTGAAGCACCTGAAGGGTTAATAAACTTCTTGAATGTGGTTTTGAGTACCTTGAGGGGTGCAGTTTTTAGAATGGTGTCACTTTTGGGTATTTTCAGCCATATAGACCCCCTCAAACTGACTTCAAATGTGAGGTGGTCCCTAAAAAAAATGGTTTCGTAAATTTCGTTGTAAAAATGACAAATCGCTGGTCAAATTTTAACCCTTATAACTTCCTAACAAAAAAAAATTTTGTTTCCAAAATTGTGCTGATGTAAAGTAAACATGTGGGAAATGTTATTTATTAACTATTTTGTGTCAATATCTCTCTGGTTTAACAGAATAAAAATTCAAAATGTGAAAATTGCGAAATTTTCAAAATTTTCGCCAAATTTCCGCTTTTATCACAAATAAACGCAGAATTTATTGACCTAAATTTACCACTAACATGAAGCCCAATATGTCACGAAAAAACAATCTCAGAACCGCTAGGATCCGTTGAAGCGCTCCTGAGTTATTACCTCATAAAGGGACACTGGTCAGAATTGCAAAAAACGGCAAGGTCTTTAAGGTCAAAATAGGCTGGGTCATGAAGGGGTTAAAGAGATGGACACCGCTAGAAAGGAGCTTAAATAGAGTCTAAAGTTGAATGATAAAACTGATTTTATTCAAACTACAGTAAGGAGCTCTGTGAGTGATAAATTGCTGAAATCAGGGTCTCTGCCCCCACATTCTGCTGCTCTCAGATTATGTAGCAAAAACCTGCTGACAGATTCCCTTTATAGGCCTGAATTTCCCATCTAAAAGAAACAAAAAACCATTATACACATACAGAGATTGTTTTGGATGACTTTCAGCTCGCAGACCAGCCGGGCAACCCGCAGACCAGCCGGGCAACCCGGACTTTCAACACAGATGGTGTCTGGGGAGAGAAGTAACATGCCATGTCAAATTTCAACACCCAGGGCTTTAGTATTCCGCTAGAAAAGCTGTGGCCATCACTGGCAGCTGTTTTCTTCCCTCTCGTAGTTAAAACACACGAACACTCAACTGAGCACCTCACATAGAAGAGTCATTAGTTATTGCTGTCTGGTGAAAGGATGTTTGGTCGACACATACAGGCGCTTCTCACAAAATTAGAATATCAAAAAGTTAATTTCAGTTCTTCAATACAAAAAGTGATATAGCAGGGGTCCCCAATCTGTAGCTCAGGAGACTCGTGGTCCCATGAATTGTAGCTCGCGGCTGTCTACCAGCTTGGTGCATTAGCTCCAGATTTAGTAAACTGGTATGAAGAGCACATCTCAAAATGGTGAACTTTATGAGTAGCCCTGCACAGAAGAGCAGATTTGGGTACATTTCTACTGGTCTTGGGGGTTTAGAGATAATTTAACTCCTTAAGGTACCGTCACATTTAGCGACGCTGCAGCGATATTGACAACGATGCCGATCGCTGCAGCGTCGCTGTTTAGGTCGTTGTGTGGTCGCTGGAGAGCTGTCACACAGACAGCTCTCCAGCGACCAACGATGCCGAAGTCCCCGGGTAACCAGGGTAAACATCGAGTTACTATGCGCAGGGCCGCGCTTAGTAACCCGATGTTTACCCTGGTTACCATTGTAAAAGTTAAAAAAACCAAACAGTACATACTTACATTCCGGTGTCTGTCACGTCACCCGGCGTCAGCTTCCCTGCACTGTGTCAGCGCCGGCCGGCCATAAAGCAGAGCACAGCGGTGACGTCACCGCTGTGCTCTGCTTTACGGCCAGCACTGACAGTCAGTGCAGGGAAGCTGACGCCGGGGGACGTGACAGACACCGGAATGTAAGTATGTACTGTTTGGTTTTTTTAACTTTTACAATGGTAACCAGGGTAAACATCGGGTTACTAAGCGCGGCCCTGCGCTTAGTAACCCGATATTTACCCTGGTTACCAGTGAACACATCGCTGGATCGGCGTCACACACGCCGATTCAGCGATGAAAGTGGGTGATCAGCGACCAAAAAAAGGTCCTTGTCATTCCCAGTGACCAACGATCTCCCAGCAGGGGCCTGATCGTTGGTTGCTGTCATGCATAACGATTTCGTTAACGATATTGTTGCTACGTCACAAAAAGCAACGATATCGTTAACTAAATAGTTATGTGTGAAGGTACCTTTAGTGACAGAGCCAATTTTTACAATTCTGACCACTGTCACTTTATGAGGTTATAACTCTGGAACGCTTTAACGGATCCCGCTGATTCTGAGACTGTTTTTCGTGACATTGTACTTCATGTTCGTGGTAACATTTCTTTGATATAACTTGCGATTTTTTATGAAAAAAAAACGGAAACATGGCGAAAAATTTTAAAATTTTGACATTTTCAAACTTTGTATTTTTATGCCCTTAAATCAGAGAGCTATGTCACAAAAAATAGTTAATAAATAACATTTCCCACATGTCTACTTTACATTAGCACAATTTTGGAAACAAAAATTTTTTTTGTTAGGGAGTTATAAGGGTTAAAAGTTGACCAGCAGTTTCTCATTTTTACAACACTATTTTTTTTTTTTAGAGACCACATCACATTTGAAGTCATTTTGAGGGGTCTATATGATAGAAAATAACCAAGTGTGACACCATTCTAAAAACTACACCCCTCAAGGTGCTCAAAACCACATTCAAGAACTTTATTAACCCTTTACGTGCTTCACAGGAACTGAAACAATGTGGATAGAAAAAAATGAACATTTAACTTTTTTTGCATACATTATACTTCAGAAACATTTTTTTTTTTCACAAGTGTAAAAACAGAAATTTAACCATAAATTATTGTGTGCAATTTCTCCTAAATACGCCGATTCCCCATATGTGGGGGTAAACCACTGTTTGGGCGCACCGCAGAGCTTGGAAGAGAAGGAGTGCAGTTTTACTTTTCAATGTAGAATTGGCTGGAATTGAGATCGGACGCCATGTCGCGTTTGGAGAGCCCCTGATGTGCCTAAACAGTGGAAACCCCCCACAAGTGACACCATTTTGGAAACTAGACCCCTTAAGGTACTTATCTAGATGTGTGGTGAGCACATTAAACCCCCAAGTGCTTCACAGAAATTTATAAAGTAGAGCCGGGAAAATAAAAAATCCTTTTTTTTTTCCTCAAAAATGATTTTTAGCCTGTAATTTTTTATTTTCCTCAAGGGTATCAGGAGACATTGGACCCCAAAATCTGTTGACCAGTTTATCATGAGTACGCTGATAACCCATATGTGGGGGGGGGGCATTGTTTGGGCACCCATCGGGGCTCGGAAGGGAAGGAGCGCCGCTTGGAATGCAGACTTTGATGTGATGGTCATGTTGCATTTGCAGAGCTCCTGATGTACCTAAACAGTAAAAAAACCCCACAAGAGACCCCATCTTGGAAACTAGACCCCCCCAAAGAGCTTATCTAGAGGTGTGGTGAGCACTATGAACCCCCAACTGCTTCACAGAAGTTTATAATGCAGAGTGGTGAAAATAAAAAATATTTTTTCTCCCCACAAAAAAAGATTTTTTAGCCCCCAAGTTTTTATTTTCACAAAGGTAACAGGAGAAATTGGACTCCAAAAGTTGTTTTCCAATTTATCCCTAGTACGCTGATGCCCCATATGTGGGGGTAACCCACTGTTTGGGCGCACGGGAGAGCTCAGAAGGGAGGGAGCACCATTTGACTTTTTGAGCGCAAAATTGGCTGTCGTGTTTGGAGACCCCCTGATGTACCTAAACAGTGGAAACCCCCCAATTCTAACTCCAAACCTAACCCCAACACACCCCTAACCCTAATCCCAACCCGATCCATAATCCTAATCACAACCCTAACGATAATCACAACCCTAATCAAAACACTAAATCCAACACACCCCTAATCCTAATCTCAACCCTAACCTCAAACCTAACCCTAATCCCAATACACCCCTAACCCTAATCTCAACCCTAACCTTAACCCCAATACCAAACCTAACCCTAATCCCAAACGTAACCCTAATGCCAACCCTAAGCCTTATCCCAACTCTAACCCTAACTTTAGCCGCAACCCTAGCCCTAAATTTAGCCCCAACCCTAGCCCTAAATTTAGTCCCAACTCTAACCTTAGGGCTACTTTCACACTTGCGTCGTTTGGCATCCGTCGCAATCCGTAGTTTTGGACAAAAAACGGATCCTGCAAATGTGCCCGCAGGATGCGTTTTTTGCCCATAGACTTGTATTGCCGACAGATGGCCACACGACGCGTCCGTCATGCACTGGATCTGATGTGTTTTGGCGGACCGTCGTCACAAAAAACGTTCAATGTAATGGGTTTTTGTACGTCGCGTCTGCCATTTCTGACCGCGCATGCGCGGCCGTAACTTCGCCCCCTCCTCCCCAGGACATAGACTGGGCAGCGGATGCGTTGAAAAACTGCATCCGCTGCCCACATTGTGCACAATTTTCACAACGTGCATCGGTACGTCGGGCCGACGCATTGCGACGGCCCCGTACCGACGCAAGTGTGAAAGAAACCTAACCCTAAATTTAGCCCCAACCCTAACCCTAATTTTAGCCCCAACTCCTCTAGCTGCTGGCCGATCATGGCGGGCGCACTGCTCATGCGCCCTCCATTTTCTTACCGGATGAAGAAGCCGGCAGGCAGGAGAGTACGCAGGAGGATCCAGGGACACCGGTAAGTATAACAGGGTCCCCAAATTCCCCTATTTCTCTGTCCTCTGATGTGAGATCACATCAGAGGACAGAGAAAAGCACACCGCTTTTTTTTTTTTTTTTTTTCGGTCGCAGTTAATTACCAGTGATCGCAAAACAGGGGTTGGTAAAAACAGACCCCGATCCTGTTCTTTGGGGTCTCAGCTACCCCGGCAGCCGAGACCCCAAAGATCTTCCGGGTGCCGGCCGGCGCACTGCGCCCGCCATTTTTTGGCTGGAACAAGATGGCGGCGTCCATCGGGAGCCACGAGGAGCACCGGGGGAGACTGGTGAGCGATCGGGGACCCCATTTCTCTGTCCTCTGATGTGCAATCACATCGGAGGACAGAGAAATGAAATGGGAAATCGCGTTTTTTGTGGGTGTTTTTGCGACCCGCCGGTAAACGGTTAATTACCGGAGATGGCAACCTGGGGGTCGGTAAAAATAAACCCTGAATCATGTTCTCTGGGGTCTCGGCTACCCCCGGTAACCGAGACCCCATAGAAAATCCGACTCTGGGGGGCGCTATTCACTTTTTCCACAGCGCCATTAATTAACGCCGCTGTGGTTTAAGTACCCTTAACTGCCGCCGTTAAAAAAACGTATCGGCGGTCGTTAAGGGGTTAAGTATGATACGCTGGAGATAGGATGGTACTACAGGTCAGAGGAGGTGCTTGAAGATGGATGTGACTGTGTTGGTAGTGCGTGAGGGGAGAATGCTGAATGTGCTGGGAACCCTGGATCTTGGTATATTGCTTCAGGGTGATTTGTGTGGAAAAACTTTGGTTGCCACTACTGTGAGGGGGGCAGTAGCTTGATGTGGCTCACGACCACAATGGGCATGCGCTAGCAATGAGCCGTCATTGAGTGACGGACACGAGAAGCGGGCTGCAGCATTTCCGGGTCCGTCACTGCTAGCGCACTGCTAGCGCAGATGGAGCTAGCAGATGCTCCATCTGCGCTAGCGCAGTGCCAAAGTCGGCACTTGCGTTAGTGCAGTCGGTTTAACGGATTTGTTGAACGGATTGCACAACGCAAGTGTGAACCTAGCCTAATTTACTGAGGTAATGACTTTTGGATTTTCATTGGCTGTAAGCCATAATTATCAACATTAACAGAAATAAACACATGAAATACATCAATGTCTGTAATGAATCTATATAATATATGAGTTTCACTTTTTGTATTGAAGAACTCAACTGTTTGATGATAATCTAATTTTATGAGATGTACCTGTATCACGTGTATATCAAGCTTTAGCCTTATGAGTGATTCATAGGGAAAGCACTAAATAGTAAGCCATGTCTTCCAGCAGAGTCAATGGACAATGCAGATGGGTGCAAATACTGTCCATAAATATATATCTATCTCAATGCTTTTCCATGGCCTCTCAAAACAGTAGCATTTCAGCTCTATACAGAATGCATGTTATTGGCAAGACATCCTCTTCACACAGGGAGATATGCTGCAGACAACAAATAGTTACAGAACAAGGCCTATTTAAGACAATGTTTTTCCAGTACTGTTGCTTGTTAAAAAATAAATAAATAAAAAAGTGGTGCTGCCTTCACCTTCTCCAGGAGGACCTGAGTCTACCCTATTGCCCTCATCAGCAGAGAGTAAGCTTAGAAGCTCTGCCTGTGTAGACTAAACGCCCCGTTCAGAGGCATCAAGCTCACCAATTTGCTGCAGCATGGTCTACGCGAGACAGTTTGTGTTTCCCAGTGAGAATTGCCAATAATGCTGCATACATATCTAGGTCATTTGCTGTAAATTAACTTAAAATATAATCCGTCAGCAGGTTTTGCTTTGTGATCTGGGAGCAGCATGATTTAGAGCCAGAGACCCCGATTCCAGAGATGTATCACGTACTGGGCTTCTTGCTGCAGTTTTAATAGATTCCTAGTTTTCTCTGATGTAGATGTTACAGTTCTCTTGAATGCTGAGCTGTATATTACAGAACCCACACCACTAATTGGAAGAAAGCTGCCAATCAGTGGTGGGCATGTGAGACCTAGTCAGTTAGTGATAGTCTCCTGCTGATAAAACACTGATTGTATTGAAACAGTCTAGTAAGTGACTCATCCCTGTAATCAGGCTCACTTTCCCTATATCATGCTGCTGCTCAGATTAAATAGCACAAGCCTGCTGACAGATTCCCTTTAAGAAAATACGCAGTGGAGTGCAGTACTCAAAAATGTCATTTGCATGTTGCGGATATTTTAAGAGCAGAAAGACTTAAAAATTTCAGAGAGTGTGTAGCAACATAGCCCCAAATAATAACACAGTTGTCATCTTATAGCTAAATTTCTATAGTAACAGATGAATGACAACACAGATCTAACAAATAAGATTCTGATTGATATCCTCCTGGGCCAAGCACGGAGACTGCAGACTACATGAAGCACTGTATGGCACAGAAGGGAAGAGTGCAGGTAACATGGTACAATGGGCAAGAACAGTGCTGCTGAGCATTCCAGAAGAAATTAAATATTTACCAGATGTCCCTTACATTTTTTCTAAAGAGTTTTTAATAGTGCAGTCAGGGGATGGACTTTATACAACTCCTGCAAAGTGAATGCACTGGTTTGGTGTCATTGAGAAGAGTAAATGCAGGCTGAACAGGGAAAAAAAAAAAAACTCAGCACCTCCATGTTTTGCTTGCTTTATGTGTCCAGAAAGGGTTGAAGTCCAAAGGTTATAAACAACGTATCACCTTGTAAGCATAAGCACAAAGATAGACATGGTCAGACAACTAGAACTAAAAGACTGGAGGACTAAACAGTAAGGGTATGTGCACACGTCGATGGAACCTCTGCGGATTTTTCCGCACCTGTTTTTGTAAATCCCCAGGTAAACCGCACTGCAGATTACCTGCGGATTTACAGCGGATTTTGTGCGGATTCCACCTGCGGATTCCTATTATGGAGCAGGTGTAAACCGCAGCAGAGTCCGAACAAAGAAGTGACATGCTGTGGAATAAACAATGCTGCGTTTCCGCACGTTTTTTTTCCACAGCATGTGCACTGCAGATTTTGTTTTCCATAGGTTTACATTGTACTGTAAACGCATGGGAAGCTGCTGCAAATCCGCATCGGCCAATCCGCTCCAGATCCGCAGCAAAATCCGCAGAGTGTGCACATAGCCCTAACTGTGCATTTAGTCTGACCCATCATTACCAGCGAGCGTGCCCAAGAACACTTGCTTCTTGATAAACTTGTAGAGTAACCAGGCTGTCAATCAATCGCTCTTCCGGTGAAATGATGTTTGCTCAAAGTAACAAATATTGCTAAAGAGACTCAAACACACAACTAAATTATATAAAAAAAAAAAAAAAAAAAAAAAACACAACCACTCCAAAACGAAGGAACATTTTCTGAAGTGGTTACCACCTAAAATACTTGTTGACCGCTCCTGCCGGCAATTCAGAAGCTTCTGCTGATGCCACGTTGATAGCACAGCAGCTTCTCTTCCGCTCTGTTGAGGTCATGCCAATTGACAGTCAGCTCCCTAGCTGTGGGAAACCAGCTGTCAATCAGCATGATGTCGGCAGTAGTCATGACCTGTCAAAAGAGCAGGAGAGGAAGAGCTGCTCTGTTGATGTGGAGCAGAGAATCACTGTCAGGGACCACACTGTGCCGCCACTGGGTAAAACAGACAGCTAATACCTGCCCGTTAGTTTTTAGGCCTATATATTAAACTAAAAAAATTCTGGGTAACCCATTTAGGTACAGTCCTTTTAGTTTTAGCATTTGGCTGAATCTGAGCAGAATGTGTAGCTCTATCCATTTCACAATTCATCCTACTGCTTCCATTAGCACCATACTTGCTCATGGCATAGATTTGCCTTCAGGTACCTTCACACATAACGATTTCGTTAACGATATCGTTGCAACGTCACGCTTTTTGTGACGTAGCAACGATCCCGCTAACGATCTCGTTATGTGTGACAGTGACCAACGATCAGGCCCCTGCTGGGAGATCGTTGGTCGCTGGGGAATGATCAGGACCTTTTTTTGGTTGCTGATCACCCGCTGTCACAACTGGATCGGCGTGTGTGACGCCGATCCAGCGATGTGTTCACTGGTAACCAGGGTAAATATCGGGTTACTAAGTGCAGGGCCGCGCTTAGTAACCCGATATTTACCCTGGTTACCTTTGTAAAAGTGAAGAAAAAAAAAAAAAAAACAGTACATACTCACATTCCGATGTCTGTCACGTCCCCCGGTGTCAGCTTCCCTGCACTGACTGTAAGCGCCGGCCGTAAAGCAGAGCACAGCGGTGACGTCACCGCTGTGCTCTGCTTTACGGCCGGCGGTGACACAGTCAGTGCGGGAAGCTGACGGCGGGGGACGTGACAGACATCGGAATGTGAGTATGTACTGTTTTTTTTTTTTTTTGTTTGTTTTTTCACTTTTACAAAGGTAACCAGGGTAAATATCGGGTTACTAAGCGCGGCCCTGCGCTTAGTAACCCGATGTTTACCCTGGTTACCCGGGGACTTCGGCATCGTTGAAGACAAGTTTCAACGATGCCGAAGTCTTTCCCCTGATGGTTGGTCGCTGGAGAGAGCGGTCTGTGTGACAGCTCCCCAGCGACCACACAACGACTTACCAACAACCATGGCCAGGTCGTATCGCTGGTCGTGATCGTTGGTAAGTCGTTTAGTGTAACGGTACCTTTAACCACGGTTGACAAATGATGCAATATGCTTGGGATCATGGATCAAAAAAAAAATTCAGTCTATTAGTTTTTTTTTGTTTTTTTTTTTAAAGAAAAACAAAAAAAAAACAAAAAGAAAAAAAAACACAACAAATGCAATTCACACGGATGTAATATAGATACAAAACATTCCGCATTGGTTTGATGGGGAAAAGAATTGGATGTGGGAA
The DNA here is from genome assembly GCF_032444005.1 of Ranitomeya imitator. Lineage (NCBI taxonomy): Eukaryota > Metazoa > Chordata > Amphibia > Anura > Dendrobatidae > Ranitomeya > Ranitomeya imitator. The sequence goes on along the minus strand of NC_091282.1, from coordinate 696,984,477 downwards.
CATAGATACAAGACTCTCCTTCCTGAAGTAGGCAGGTTTTTGCCTTTAGATACTACCTTTTTTTGTTCTTGAGCATTACCAGTGGTCTAGCCTTGAGATGAACCCCACCATTTCCATCCATGAAGGAGTGAATTTTAGACTTCCTCAAACATTTTCTTCAGTTGGCTAGATGTTGCGAAAGCTATATTTCCCTCATCGTGGAAAGCTCCCTCATCACAAGTTATTCATGGCCTTTTGAGGGTTAAAGAATTCACCAGTGAATTTCATTTTAAAGGGCCATTGTCACCCTCCTCCAGCTAACTAAAAGAGCCACCTTGTGCAGCAGTAATGCTGCATTCTAACAAGGTGGCTCTTTTAGTTTTGTGTTCATGTATTACTAAAATAAAGCGTTTTGAAACTTTTCAAAAATACCTGTCTTTGTCCATGGAGGCGGGTCTGAAGCCTCCTCTGTGAAGCGCCCAACTGCCGTCACTCATCTCTTCTGGGGCGATGGTCGCCGCCCCCTGCGCGCTGTTTTCTTCTGAAATCCGGCGCCTGCGCTGTGCGTGCCTGCCTATGGCAGGCGCAGTGAGAATTGGCCGTCATAGCTCTCAGATGCCGGGTTCCTGACTGCGACTGTGCGGGCAGTGCGTCCACCCTGTTACTGAATCCGCGCCCCGCACTGTGTTATGCATTATGCACAGTGCGGGGCTGGGATTCCTGGGCATGTGCACTGCGCTTGTCAGATGCTCCCCCAGGTTCCCCGCCTTCCAGCGTCGGTCTGTGCAGGAGCCCCACTCCATACAGCCAACCAATTCCAGCCCTGTGCTGATGAGGGCCTAAAGCCCGAAACACGTGTCCACAGGTAGGAATTGGTTGGCTGTGTAAATTTAGAAACTAATCCGCAGCATTGCACGCTTGGCGGTTCCAAGCGCTGTGGATTAGACAGGGGTGGAAAGAGATGATTTGCATAGCTCCGCCTACTGCAAAGGATTCTGGGTAAACCTGCTATTCTTTGTATTATGCTGCTTGCAAGTACTTTCCGTTTCAGGAAAGCATCCACTATGTATTTCCTTTAAGTAGAGGGCTTTTCGGTCTCTTTCGTCCCGCTACATTTAGCCCAACTTGGGTCTCTCCCTAAGGTGGCTAGCATGTATGTATTTATTTTAGTAATACATGAACACAAAACTAAAAAAGCCACCTTGTTAGAATGCAGCATTACTGCTGCACAAGGTGGCTCTTTTAGTTTATAACGGCTGGAGGAGGGTGACAGTGGCCCTTTAAGAAAGCAATGTGAAAAAAAAAACTTTGTTCACGTCTAAAATTTTGGGGAAAATAGGTATATTTATAAAGTTTGGGTGTTTCACAGACATAGGGTCCATGTGAAATACCTGACATGTGCACCCCACTATTGAATTCAATGGGTGTGCGTGTCTGAATTTGTGGCCCTTAGGCTATGTGCACACGTTCCGTTTTTTGGTGGTATTTTTGCAGCAAAAATGCTTAAAAAAATGCATACATTAAGCATCCCATTATTTTTAATGCATTCCGCAATTTTTGTGCACCTGTTGCAGTTTTTTGCCGCGATAAAAATGCATCGCAGAAAAAAAATACAGCATATTCATTAATTTTACGGATTTCCTGCCATTTATTGCATTGGGAAGTTCCGGGAAAAAACGCAAAAAATATGCATGCGGATTTCCTGTGAAAATAGTCAGGATTTTCTCAGGAAAATTCTGCACACTTTCCGGAACATGTGAAGGGGGCCTTACATTACACAAAGTCCAATGTAAGAAAAGAAAAATTATGCCGCATTCATCTGCTGCAGTTTAGGCCGCATTCACACGTCCATGTTTCAGGATCTGTGTAATGACAGCATTACATAGACCCTGAAATTGTGTACCTCATCAGTGCCACATGTACCAACACCTGGGAAGCAGCGGTACAGTTAGCGCTGTTCCCAGGCACTGAAGACAGCTTTCATCATTCTTCCCTGCTCTGCCAGAGAGCAGGGGAGAATGCTGAGAGTTATATTCAACTGATAACAGTGAGAGCAGTAATGGGACTATTAGGGTATGTGTCCACGATCAGGATGGCCGGCAGTTTCGTCGGAGCGGCAAACCCGCTCTGCGCTAAGCTCCACCCCCTTTCTGGGAAGTGATTATGCCGGATGTATTCATAGCACACATCCGGGATCATCGCACCCCACCATAGGGCCCTGTGTTATACCTTGCGGCGCCACAGCGGCGCCGCAAGGTATACGGACATGCTGCGATCGTAAAAGATGCACCGCATGTCCGGAGTTGCAGGGCCACCGCGTGCGTGTTACCACGCATAGTGGAGATGGGATTTCATTAAATCCCCTCCACTATGCTGTAGCATCTGGACGCTGCGTGTTTGACGCTGCGTCTCTATGCAGCGTCAAACACGCAGAGTTTACTGCCCTTGGAAACATACCCTTAGGCTATGTGCACACATTGCGGATCGGATTAGCCTCAGGAATTTTTTTTTGTGCGGATTCGAATCTCTTGGCAGAAAACGCAAGTGCAGATTTGATACGTTTTTTGTGCGGATTTACTGCGTTTTTTACCCCTGCGGTTTTCTATAATGGAATGGGTACAAAAAAGATGCAGATCCGCACAAAGGAAGTGACATGCTACTTTTAATCCGCAGCGTTTCCGCACCGAATTTTCCGCACCATTAGCACAGCATTTTTTTTCTATTGATTTACATTGTACTGTAAATCACTTGCGGATCTGCAGCGTTTCTGCGCAGAAAAAAATGCTGTGGATCCGCAGTAAATCCGCAACATGTGCACATAGTCTTACTCCAATCAGCCTACACCTCTTTGACTTTCTCACAGTTCTGAGGTCACCGCAGTTCAGCCAAGCTGGAGATGGAGCCCCAGTGAGCGGCAGCAGCTTCGATGATGTCACCACTGGTCACTAATGCTGCGCTCGCACCAGCTCATTCACCAGTGGTTCTCAGCCTGTACGATCGCATCTTGGTACCATCCAGGTTGAAAACTATTTATCCCCAGACATGGATTACAGCGTGGGACAGAAAACAGTTAGAGAGGTTTTTTTAATTGTTGTTTTATTACAGAAGACGAGGGATTCAATGGGCGTTAGGCAAGTATAACGGAGTTTGTTATTTTTAATTAAAAATGCAGAAGTGAGTTTTGTTTTTATTTCAAATTAATGACTTTATACTTGCCGTGCATTTATTTACCTTACAATCTATAGAAATAGTAATGAATAGGTGTCTCATACATTACTAACCCACGAGCTAGATGTCACCAGACGATACAAAGCGGACATCAACCCCACAAATATGAACCCAACTTGACATCGTTACAGGGCAAGTGGGAAGTCTGTCAAAGCGCCAGCATTGGTGCATATAATAGTTGTAACTTTTCTGGGCAGCTGGGGGGGTGAATAACCATGGCCCCTTGCCAGCCTGAGAATAACAGCCCCCAGTTTTCTGCTTTAACTTGGCTGCTTGTCAAAAATGAGGGGAACCCCCACGCCTTTTTTAACCCCTTTCTGACATGGGACGTACTATCCCGTCGAGGTGGGGTGGGCCCCCATGACCACGGACGGGATAGTACGTCCAGCGCGATTGGCGGCGCTCACGGGGGGAGCGCCGCCGATCGCGGCCGGGTGTCAGCTGCCCATCGCAGCTGACATCCGGCACTATGTGCCAGGAGCGGTCAAGGACCGCCCCCGGCACATTAACCCCTGGCACACCGCGATCAAAGATGATCGCGATGTGCCGGCGGTGCAGGGAAGCATCGCGCAGGGAGGGGGCTCCCTGCGGGCTTCCCTGAGCCCCCCGCAGCAACGCAATGTGATCGCGTTGCTGCGAGGGTCTCCTCACCTCCCTCCCTGCTCGAGCCCCGGATCCAAGATGGCCGCGGATCCGGGTCCTGCAGGGAGGGAGGTGGCTTCACAGAGCCTGCTCAGAGCAGGCACTGTGAAGGCTGCAGCGCTGCAAATCAGATCGGTGATCTGACAGAGTGCTGTGTACACTGTCAGATCACCGATCTGTGATGTCCCCACCTGGGACAAAGTAAAAAAGTTAAAAAAAAAAAAAAAAAAAAAAAAAAAAAATTTTAACCCCTTCATGACCGGGGGATTTTTCGTTTTTCCGTGTTCATTTTTCGCTCCCCTCCTTCCCAGAGCCATAACTTTTTTATTTTTCCGTCAATTTGGCCATGTGAGGGCTTATTTTTTGCGGGACGAATTGTACTTTTGAACGACATCATTGGTTTTAGCATGTCGTGTACTAGAAAACGGGAAAAAAATTCCAAGTGCGGTGAAATTGCAAAAAAAGTGCAATCCCACATTGGTTTTTTGTTTGGCTTTTTTGCTAGGTTCACTAAATGCTAAAAATGACCTGCCATTATGATTCTCCAGGTCATTACGAGTTCATAGACACCAAACATGACTAGGTTATTTTTTATCTAAGTGGTGAAAAAAAATTCCAAACTTTCCTAAAAAAAAAAAAAAAAAATTACACCATTTTCCGATACTCGTAGCGTCTCCATTTTTCGTGATCTGGGGTCGGTTGAGGGCTTATTTTTTGCGTGCTGAGATGACGTTTTTAATGACAGCATTTCGGTGCAGATACGTTCTTTTGATCGCCCGTTATTGCATTTTAATGCAATGTCGCGGCGACCAAAAAAACGTAATTCTGGCGTTTCGAGTTTTTTTCCCGCTACGCTGTTTAGCGATCAGGTTAATACTTTTTTTTATTTGATAGATCGGGCAATTCTGAGCGCGGCGATACCAAATATGCGTAGATTTGATATTTTTTTTATTGATTTATTTTGATTGGGGGTGATTTAAACTTTTATGTTTTTTTATTTTTTTCACATTTTTTTAAACTTTTTTTTTTTAACTTTTGCCATGCTTCAATAGCCTCCATGGGAGGCTAGAAGCAGGCACAGCACGATCGGCTCTGCTACATAGCAGCGATCAGCTGATCGCTGCTATGTAGCAGAATTGCACGTGTGCTGTGAGCGCCGACCACAGGGGGGCGCTCACAGCGACGGGCAATCAGTAACCATAGAGGTCTCAAGGACCTCTATGGCTACAATGGAGACGCATCGCCGACCCCCGGACATGTGACGGGGGTCGGCGATGACGTCATTTCCGGCCGCCCGTTTGACAGCGGCATTTAACTAGTTAATAGGTGCGGGCAGATCGCGATTCTGCCCGCGCCTATTACGGGCACATGTCAGCTGTTCAAAACAGCTGACATGTCCCGGCTTTGGTGCGGGCTCACCGCGGAGCCCTGCATCAAAGCAGGGGAGCCGGCATCGGACGGTATAGTACGTCCGATGCCGGTAAGGGGTTAAAGGTGTAAAAAAAAAATAAAAAAAAATATTCCAAAATAATGAAAAAAAAAAAAAACTATATATTATTCCCATAAATACATTTCTTTATCTAAATAAAAAAAAAAAAACAATAAAAGTACATATATTTAGTATCGCCGCGTCCGTAACGGCCCGACCTATAAAACTGGCCCACTAGTTAACCCCTTCAGTAAACACCGTAAGAAAAACAAACAAAAAAAAAAACGGGGCAAAAAACAACGCTTTATTATCATACCGCCGAACAAAAAGTGGAATAACACGCGATCAAAAAGACAGATGTAAATAACCATGGTACCGCTGAAAGCGTCATCTTGTCCCGCAAAAAACGAGCCGCCATACAGCATCATCAGCAAAAAATAAAAAAGTTATAGTCCTGAGAATAAAGCGATGCAAAAATAATTATTTTTTCTATAAAATAGTTTTTATCGTATAAAAGCGCCAAAACATAAAAAAATTATATAAATGAGGCATTGCTGTAAACGTACTGACCCAAAGAATAAAACTGCTTTATCAATTTTACCAAACGCGGAACGGTATAAACGACTCCCCCAAAAGAAATTCACGAATAGCTGGTTTTTGGTCATTCTGCCTCACAAAAATCGGAATAAAAAGCGATCAAAAAATGTCACGTGCCCGAAAATGTTACCAATAAAAACGTCAACACGTCCCGCAAAAAACAAGACCTCACATGACTCTGTGGACCAAAATATGGAAAAATTATAGCTCTCAAAATGTGGTAACGCAAAAAATATTTTTTGCAATAAAAAGCGTCTTTCAGTGTGTGACGGCTGCCAATCATAAAAATCCGCTAAATAACCTGCTATAAAAGTAAATAAAACCCCCCTTCATCACCCCCTTAGTTAGGGAAAAATAAAAAAAACGTATTTATTTCCATTTTCCCGTTAGGGTTAGGGCTAGGGTTAGGGCTAGGGCTAGGGCTAGGGTTAGGGCTAGGGTTAGGGCTAGGGTTAGGGCTAGGGCTAGGGCTAGGGCTAGGGTTAGGGCTAGGGCTAGGGCTAGGGTTAGGGCTAGGGTTAGGGCTAGGGCTACAGTTTGGGTTGGGGCTAAAGTTACAGTTAGGGTTTAGATTACATTTACAGTTGGGAATAGGTTTGGGATTAGGGTTAGGGGTGTGTCAGGGTTAGAGGTGTGGTTAGGGTTACTGTTGGGATTAGGGTTAGGGATGTGTTTAGATTAAGGTTTCAGTTATAATTGGGGAGTTTCCACTGTTTAGACACAACAGGGGCTCTCCAAACGCGACATGGCGTCCGATCTCAATTCCAGCCAATTCTGCGTTGAAAAAGTAAAACAGTGCTTCTTCCCTTCCGAGCTCTCCCGTGTGCCCAAACAGGGGTTTACCCCAACATATGGGGTATCAGCGTACTCAGGACAAATAGGACAACAACGTTTGGGGTCCAATTTCTCCTGTTACCCTTGGGAAAATACAAAACTGGGGGCTAAAATATATTTTTTGTGGGAAAAAAGATTTTTTATTTTCACGGCTCTGCGTTATAAACTGTAGTGAAACACTTGGGGGCTCAAAGTTCTCACAACACATCTAGATTAGTTCCCTGGGGGGTCTAGTTTCCAATATGGGGTCACTTGTGGGGAGTTTCTACTGTTTAGGTACATTAGGGGTTCTGCAAACGCAATGTGACGTCTGCAGACCATTCCATCTAAGTCTGCATTCCAAATGGCGCTCCTTCCCTTCCGAGCTCTGCCATGCGCTCAAACGGTGGTTCCCCCCAACATACGGGGCATCAGCGTACTCAGGACAAATTGGACAACAACTTTTGGGGTCCAATTTCTCCTCTTACCCTCGGGAAAATACAAAACTGGGGGCTAAAAAATAATTTTGAGGGGAAAGATTTTTTTTTTAATTTTCACGGCTCTGCGTTACAAACTGTAGTGAAACATTTGGGGGTTCAAAGCTATCACAACACATCTAGATGAGTTCCTTAGGGGGTCTAGTTTCCAAAATGGTGTCACTTGTGGGAGGTTTCTACTGTTTAGGTACATTAGGGGCTCTGCAAATGCAATGTGACACCTGCAGACCATTCCATCTAAGTCCTCATTCCAAATGGAGCTCCTTCCCTTCTGAGCCCTCCCATGCGCCCAAACAGTGGTTCCCCCCACATATGGGGTATCAGCGCACTCAGGACAAATTGGACAACAAATTGTGGGGTCGAATTTCTCCTGTTAACCTCGGGAAAACAAAACTGAGGGCTAAAAAATAATTTTTGTGGGAAAAAATGTTTGTTTTATTTTTACGGCTCTCCATTACAAACTTCTGTGAAGCCCTTGGTGGGTCAAAGCGCTCAGCACACATCTAGATAAGTTCCTAAGGGGGTCTACTTTCCAAAATGGTGTCACTTGTGGGGGGTTTCTACTGTTTAGGTACATTAGGGGCTCTGCAAACGCGATGTGACACCTGCAGACCATTCCATCTAAGTCTGCATTCAAATGGCACTCCTTCCCTTCCGAGCCCTCCCATGTGCCCAAACAGTGGTTCCCCCCACATATGGTGTATCATCGCACTCAGGACAAATTGGGCAACAAATTTTGGGGTCCAATTTCTCTTGTTCTCTCGGGAAAATACAAAACTGGGGGCTAAAAAAATAATTTTTGTGGGAAAAAAAGGTTGTTTTATTTTTACGGCTCTGCATTATAAACTTCTGTGAAGCACTTGGTGGGTCAAAGTGCTCACCACACCTCTAGATAAGTTCCTTAGGGGGTCTACTTTCCAAAATGGTGTCACTTGTGGGGGGTTTCAATGTTTAGGCACATCAGTGGCTCTTCAAACGCAACATGGCGTCCCATCTCAATTCCAGTCAATTTTGCATTGAAAAGTCAAACGGCGCTCCTTCCCTTCCGAGCTCTCCCATCCACCCAAACAGTAGTTTACCCCCACATATGGGCTATCAGCGTACTCAGGACAAATTGTACAACAACTTTTGGGGTTTAATTTCTTCTCTTACCCTTGGGAAAATAAAAAATTGGGGGCGAAAAGATAATTTTTGTGAAAAAATATGATTTTTTATTTTTACGGTTCTACATTATAAACTTCTGTGAAGCACTTGGTGGGTCAAAGTGCTCACCACACCTCTAGATAAGTTCCTTAGGGGGTCTACTTTCCAAAATGGTGTCACTTGTGGGGGGTTTCAATGTTTAGGCACATCAGGGGCTCTCCAAACGAAACATGGCGTCCCATCTCAATTCCAGTCAATTTTGCATTGAAAAGTCAAATGGCGCTCCTTCGCTTCCAAGCTCTGCCATGCGCCCAAACAGTGGTTTACCCCCACATGTGGGGTATTGGCATACTCAGGACAAATTGTACAACAGTGTTTGGGGTCCATTTTCTCCTGTTACCCTTGGTAAAATAAAACAAATTGGAGCGGAATTAAATTTTTTGTGAAAAAAAGTTAAATGTTCATTTTTATTTAAACATTCAAAAAATTCCTGTGAAGCACCAGAAGGGTTAATAAACTTCTTGAATATGGTTTTGAGCACCTTGAGGGGTGTAGTTTTTAGAATGGTGTCACACTTGGGTATTTTCTATCATATAGACCCCTCAAAATGACTTCAAATGAGATGTGGTCCCTAAAAAAAAATGGTGTTGTAGAAATGAGAATTGCTGGTCAACTTTTAACCCTTATAACTCCCTAAAAAAAAAATTTTTGGTTCCAAAATTGTGCTGATGTAAAGTAGACATGTGGGAAATGTTACTTATTAAGTATTTTGTGTGACATATCTCTGTGATTTAATTGCATAAAAATTCAAAGTTGGAAAATTGCGAAATTTTCATAATTTTCGCCAAATTTCCGTTTTTTTCACAAATAAACGCAGGTACTATCAAAGAATTTTTACCATTGTCATGAAGTACAATATGTCACGAGAAAACAATGTTAGAATCACTGGGATCCGTTGAAGCGTTCCAGAGTTATAACCTCATAAAGGGACAGTGGTCAGAATTGTAAAAATTGGCCCGGTCATTAACGTGCAAACCACCCTTCGGGGTAAAGGGGTTAATATTAAAATAATTTAAAAAAAAAAAAAAAAAACAGAGTGGAGGCCATTTTATTCTTGATAATCAGCTTTGCTGAAACTGATAGCTGAGGGTGGCAACTTGCAGCTGTCAGTTTTGCCTGGCTGGTTATCAAAAATACAGGGGAACCCACGCAGTTTTTTTGGTTTTTTATAGAGCAGCAGAAGTTGATGAATACTCCCATCAGCCACTCCTGCTTTCACTGTTATTAGCAGCAGGGAAAGGGCTAAAAGTACCACTGCTTCCAAGGCGCCGGTATGTGCCACACTGATGACACGGATGTCATCCGCGTGTCATCAGTGTGCCCATGTGTGGGACTTTGCGGCCTGTGATGCCGTTTAAAAAAAAAAAAAAAGCGTATTTTGCCCACGAACACACGATCCATGGAAATAACACTGACATGTGCACAGACCCATTGACTTGAATGGGTCTATGTGTGCAAGTGTCTCCAGTACATGTGAAAACTTTCACCACATATACCCGAGACACGGACAAGTGAAAGAGGCCTTACATAGAGCACATCTTGCTCTGAAAAACATATCCTGCCTTAGACAACCCAACTATTTGCATTTGATCGTTGTAATGTTTAATTTCCCCTGTGGTGGCGCTGTAGGCAAATTCTACACTTGTAATCTGTGGGTGTAACAGGATCACATTCAATTGCTCAGGGTCTCAGAAGGAAGGAGCACTTTGTGATCAGCTCTACTTTTCGAAAAGCTTCATACATATTTGACTAAAGAATGCCATACCAGCCAATATGAGCCCACAGATGACATTTGGGTACCTTGAAATGTCAATGGCCAATCCTGTTGTTCTCCTAGAGGAGCCCGGCCAGGATTCGTTCTTGAGATAGATGCAAGTCCCAATATTAGGACTTGTGCCAAAGATGTCCCAGATTGAATCGGGGATTGTACATTCTTTACATGACTTACCTGCAGGCGGTGACTTAAGGTACCGTCACACTAAGCGACGCTGCAGCGATACCGACAACGATCCGGATCGCTGCAGCGTCGCTGTTTGGTCGCTGGAGAGCTGTCACACAGACAGCTCTCCAGCGACCAACGATCTCGAGGTCCCCGGGTAAACATCGGGTTACTAAGCGCAGGGCCGCGCTTAGTAACCCGATGTTTACCCTGGTTACCATCGTTAAAGTAAAAAAAACAACCACTACATACTTACCTACCGCTGTCTGTCCCCGGCGCTCTGCTTCTCTGCCCTGTGTAAGCACAGCGGCCGGAAAGCAGAGCGGTGACGTCACCGCTCTGCTTTCCGGCTGCCCGGCGATCACAGCCAGAGCAGAGAAGCTGAGCGCCGGGGACAGACAGCGGTAGGTAAGTATGTAGTGTTTGTTTGTTTTTTACTTTAACGATGGTAACCAGGGTAAACATCGGGTTACTAAGCGCGGCCCTGCGCTTAGTAACCCGATGTTTACCCTGGTTACCAGCGAAGACATCGCTGAATCGGCGTCACACACCGATTCAGCGATGTCAGCGGGAGAGCCAGCGACGAAATAAAGTCCTGGCCTTTCTTCCCCGACCAGCGATATCACAGGAGGGGCCTGATCGCTGCTGCCTGTCACACTGGACGATATCGCTATCCAGGACGCTGCAACGTCACGGATCGCTAGCGATATCGTCCAGTGTGACGGGGCCTTTAGGCACTAACTGTTTAATTAACACCTGAGTTCCCACAATGCATTGCTCTCTGGTTATAGAAAAATCAGAAGCTATTGTTCTGTCCAACAGATGATAAAACATTAGATAATTAAAAACAAGAGTACAGTTAAGTAAAGCACAGAACCTACAAAGACATTTTGCAATTTACACAATGTGGCCAACTCCAAGGTTCCGCCAAAGTGGAGTTTCCCTTTAAGAGACATGACCTTGAACCCTTTCTTGGAATATTCCACAGGTAGAAAATCAAGCCCAGGAATGACATCACTTTCCTATACAAGTCTTCACAATATTAAGAATGCCAGGTTTCGTTTCCTACTGCCTCTCTTATCTAAGGTACTTCATGTAACATGTTAGTTACAGTAGGAGTCACATTGTTTCTAAGGCTACTTTCATACATCAGTTTTTTGCAGTCAGGCACAATCAGGCGAATTTTGAAAAAAAGGATCCGGCAAAAGTTAGCGTCAGATCAGTTTTTTTTTTTTTTCATTGGCCTTACGTTTCATCCGTTCTTCGGCGGATCCGTCGAAAATTTGTTTTCCGGCAGCCGGAGAAAGCGGACAAAGTAATGCTTTTTGTGTCCGTCGAAGAAACGGACAGCAACGGATCCGGCGCCATCCAGCTTTTGCTATAATGGAAGCCTATGGCGCCGGATCCGTCATATGATGGAATCCGGAGACGGATTCCGTTTTTGTTTTTTTACACTGAGCATGCTCCAATTTTTCCATTTTCCATTCTGGGGTCTCTCTCTCCAGAATCCAAAATAGCCGGCAGATCCACATACTCAGATCCGGCGAAAAAACTGATCCGTTTCATCAGTTTTTCAATTTGCGACCGATTCGTTCCGGTTTTTCCAAAATTTGCCGAATTGTGCCTGATGGCAAAAAACTGATGTGTGAAAGCAGCCTAATCACTGCAGGATGCAAATAGTTAATGAGGAGACCAAGTGCATGCTCGCACACAGGCCATGGTGCAGGAATAGGAAGCTTATACCATACCTTTATATGTCACAGGATTTTACAGAGACATTTATGGCCCCTTTTAACCTTGGTCTCCCATGTATAGCTGCTCCTGGGAAAGCTGAGGACCAATATGGCCGCAACTAGGCCACAACAGGTCGTGAGGCTGAAGATCTTATTATACTGGCAATGAAAGTAAATGGAGTCACATTGCAACCCAAAGGAAATCTAACAAGGCAACTCCATGCTCTAGCACAATGTTTTGCCGCGTGACCTGCGTCACCAGCAAAGTGGCGGTGAAGCCCAAGCCTTAGGGTGTTTAACGGGAATCGGTCAGCAGTTTTTTTCTATGTAATCTGACAGCAGCATAGTGTAGGGACAGATATCCTGATTCCAGCGATGTGTCACTTAGTTTACTAGTGCAGCAGCTATAATAAGATCACACTTCTCTGCTGCTGATCTAGCAGAGCTCAGAAGGCAGAGCTCTGTATAACCCCTCTCACATCACTGATTGGCAACTTTCTGCCTGTACACAGGAACCTCCTATCAGCGCTGGGGGAGCGATCTGACCAGGAGGCAACTAGTCCTTTAGTGATAATCACTTGCTGATAAAACACTGATTTTATTGAAACTACAGCACACGGCCTAGTAAGCTACAGCCCTAGAATCAGGCTCTCAGCTCCTACATTAGGCGGTCTCTCAGATTACATAGTAAACACGCGGCAGATGCTCATATCAGCCTCATACATCCAAGGCTCTAGAAAAAGGTCCAAGCATAACTTAGGCAGTACAAGCTCAGAGTGTGAACTACAGTCTGGGGTCATAGGTCGCCACACAAAATCCATTGTAAAGAAAAAGTACATGCACAGTAAACATGGTGACTGACTGCTTGCCCCAGTGGCACGGATTAGAACTGTGCGCTCTCGGATGCCACATAGGAGAAACACAGTAGGACTGAAACCAATCGGGAGCTAAGAGCACGCTCCAGGAACCCAGCCCTCTCTAGATCAGTGCACAAGAGCTTGTCAGCACTGCACATGCTCAACCACAGCTGCTAGACAACAGAGGAGGACGGTTCCCTAGGAAACCAGCTGTAAATAATACAAAATTGGATTCCTTTTACTGAGAACATAGTGGGAAAATGATAAAGTTCACTCAACTAAAGTAAAGTATAGAGTATGTTTCCACGGGGCATATTGCTTGAGTTTTTCCCGTGGACTGGACGCTGCGTTGAGCCGCAGAGCCCAATCCGCAGTGTCCAGATGTTACAGCATAGTGGATGGGATTTCATGAAATCCCATCTCCACTATGGGTTCAAACACGCAGCTGGCGGCCCTGTGTAACCGGACATGTGGGGCGTCTTCATAGACGGCAGCATGTCTATATCTTGCGGAAACGCTCAGTCTCTGCAAATAAATAACAGTCTATGTATAGGATGCGGTGATTCCACATGGTTCAACAAACACATCCGGAATTACTGCGCATACAAGAGGGGGCAGCACTTTGGGCAGAGTGGGGTATCCGCTGCGTCCAAAGCGCTGCCAATACGCCCCGTGGACACATAGCCTAATAGAAACGCGTCACCACTGGGCATTTATCACCCACTCCTGGTTTTGGCTTACAAATACTGATGTAAAGTACTGACCGTGTGAACATGGCCTTAAAGGAAATCTCCAGCGTGCCCCACATATTATTATAGAGTCCCGCACATTCCCGGGGAGTCCCACCTTGTTCCCCATCATTATGAGGAGCAGTGCCAGCTAGGACAACCTTTTTGTTGCTCATGGAGCTCTGGATGTCTCTCACAACTGCTCCCCAGCATTGGCACCTGGATCCTCCCCGTAGGTTCACACAGAGTACATATGGGGTGCTCTGGCAGGCGACAGTACACACTATGCCCCACCAGTCAAGTAATAACACACGTGTGGGGGGCATTATTACATGCCAGGACTGTGCCACACACATACTGGTGCAGCTATAGTACCAGGAGGGTCACACCGCCTCAGTACCCTGTGGCATCTCCCACATAGTACCAGGAGGGTCACACCGCCTCAGTACCCTGTGGCATCTCCCACATAGTACCAGGAGGGTCACACCGCCTCAGTACCCTGTGGCATCTCCCACATAGTACCAGGAGGGTCACACCGCCTCAGTACCCTGTGGCATCTCCCACATAGTACCAGGAGGGTCACACCGCCTCAGTACCCTGTGACACCACCCAGACCATCACCAGGCTTCACCACTGGTGCCCATGTATAAGTGGGTACAGCAGGGCCGGGCACAGCTCGCCCAGAGTTACCACAGACTTTGCCAACTTCATACAACACTGCAGATGTCAGCCATGATGGTCTACCACTGGCAGGACACTGCACGGACACACAGTGCCCCTACAGCCCTGCCCACCGCCGGGCACATCACGTGACAGTGATGAGGAAACCTTAGCACACAAGTGCGTGGCTCCCCTCCCAGGTGACACAGCCGTCCTCGCTGCTGACGGTGAGGGGGGAAGACACAGAGAACCGCCAGGAACTCACCTGAGAGGCGGCGGTAACGTCCTCCCAGCCCCGGTCCGCAATCCCCAATTCTCAGGTCTCTCTCACCTGTCCGGGTACAACCAAACCCAACAGCTCACAAGCGCTCAGGCACCACCCAATCAGAGCACCGCCTACGAAACGAGACAAAGCCGCGATTGGCGCATTGCCCTATCCTTCAATTACTAAAACCCGCCCACGACACGCCTCTACTTTAAGTCCCGCCTCCACACTCCTTAACTACCAGACTCGCCCCCTCTGCGAGGTGATTGGTCACGCTAGCAGGAATTTAGCGCTCATTGGTTTACGGGGAAGACTATCAAAAGTTCGACGAGGGAGGGCAGTTCCGCTGTGTCGTGTGCGGTTTGGTTGAGCTGCGGAGATGATACTCGCGTGAGGGCGGAGCCAGTGGATTCGGGACTGACTGGCACCGTGAGGGAATCTTCGCAAAATACTTGCCATGAAAAAAATACATTTTTATTTGTCCCTCATGACCATTTCTTTTTTATTGCATTGTTTATCGGCAGGTGCCAGTAGCCAGAACTTTGCTACTTTTTCAGTAGTTTTTTATTTTTGGGATAAGTTGTATTTGTCCGTGGCGTTATTATTTTGAGTATAACATACAACTTAGGAACAAACATTAACTATTTATGGAAAGAAACCTAGCAAAACAGCAAATATGGAGCTTTATTTATTTTTTTACATCTGATGCCATTTGCCGTCCTGCACACAGAAAGGGTTAACTATATTCCGTGTGTCAATTGCAAATTTCTAAGGTTTTATTTCAAGTTTTAGGCCGGGGTCACACTAGAAAGTTTTACGGACGTATGAGAGGCGCAAAAACTACGCATTGCACACGGACCAATGATTCTCTATGGGGCAGCTCCTATCTGCTGTATATTTCGCAGCCGTATTTTACATGCGTAGAAAATCGCAGCATGCTGCGTTTGACAGCGTATTGCGCAAAAAATACACCAATGAAAGTCTACGGGGGCGAGAAAAATACGGATAACACACGGACCAACAGTGTGACTTGTGAGAAATAGCAGCGGTGTTCTATAGAAAAGCCAGCAATTCAGTGCAGTGTACAGTAAAATCACACTGATAGGTTAGAATCTATATATCTATAATTGTCTAAGGGGTACTTCCGTCTGCCTGTCTGCAACTTCCGTAACGGAAATCCCGCATCGCTGATTGGTCTCGCCAGCTGCCTGTCATGGCTGCCACGACCAATCAGCGATGGGCACAGTCCGATTAATCCCTCCCCTACTCCCCTGCAGTCAGTGCCCGGTGCCCGCTCCATACTCCCCTCCACTCACCGCTCACACAGGGTTAATGCCAGCGGTAACGGGCCGTGGGTACCGCACTCCGTTAAAGCTGCTATTAACCCTGTGTGCCCCCAAATTTTTACTATTGATGCAGCCTATGCAGCATCAATAGTAAAAAGATCTAAAGTTCAAAATAATTTAAAAGAAAAAAAAAACCTGCTATTCTCACCTTCCGTAGTCCGACAATGCGCTCGCGGCTGCCGCCAGCTTCCATTCCCAGAGATGCTTTGCGAAATTACCCAGAAGACTTAGCGGTCTCGCGAGACCGCTAAGTTATCTGGGTAATTTTGCAATGAGACACGCGCAGCCGCGCGCATAGGAACTGCTTCGGCGGATCCCGGCGGATGAGTATATAACTATTTTTTATTTTAATTATCTTTTTTTTAACAGGGATATGGTGCCCACACTGCTATATACTACGTGGGCTATGTTATATACTGTGTGGGCTGCGTTATATACAGCGTGGCTGCTATATACTACGTGGCCAGTGTTATGTACCGCATGGGCTGCGTTATATACCGCGTGGGCTGCGTTATATACCGCGTGGGCTGTGTTATATACTACGTGGGCAGTGTTATATACCGCGTGGGCAGTGTTATATGCCGCGTGGGCTGCGTTATATACCACGTGGCTGCTATATACTATGTGGCCAGTGTTAGATACTATGTGGCCTGTGTTATGTACTACGTGGCCTGTGCTATATATTACGTGGCCACTGTTATATACTGTATGGCCTGTGTTATATACTACGTCGCCTGTGTTATATACTGCATGGCTGCTATATACTGCATGGGCTGTGTTATATACTATTTTGGCTGTGTTATATACTGCGTGGCCTGTATTAACGCATCGGGTATTCTACAATATGTATGTATGTACATAGCAGCCACATAGTATATAGCACAGGCCATGTAGTATTTGCTATATACTACATGGTTCCTATATACTACGTGGCCTGTGTTATATATTATGTGGCTGATATATACATATATACATACATACATATTCTAGAATACCTGATGCATTAGAATCAGGTGTTGTGAATTCTGTGGTCAAGTTCCCTCCTGTGGTCATGAGTGGTACTTCGGCTGGTTCTGTCCATGGGCTTCATCTGGTGGATGTGAGTGGGGCTGTTATGGCTGGTAATTCAGTACCACAATGGACATAAAAGTCAGAGCACATACAGTGATCTGACAATAACCCAAAAACATAGAACGAGCTCTGAGACGTGGGAACTCTGCTGACCGCAATCCCTAATCCTCTCCAACCACACTAGAGGCAGCCGTGGATTGCGCCTAACGCTCCCTATGCAACTCGGCACAGCCTGAGAAACTAGCTAGCCTGATGATAGAAAATAAGCCTACCTTGCCTCAGAGAAATACCCCAAAGGAAAAGGCAGCCCCCCACATATAATGACTGTGAGTTAAGATGAAAAGACAAACGTAGAGATGAAATAGATTTAGCAAAGTGAGGCCCAACTTTCTGAACAGAGCGAGGATAGGAAAGGTAACTTTGCGGTCAACACAAAACCCTACAAACAACCACGCAAAGGGGGCAAAAAGACCATCCGTACCGACTAACGGCACGGAGGTACACCCTCTGCGTCCCAGAGCTTCCAGCAAGCAAGAAAAACCAAATTAACAAGCTGGACAGAAAAAACAGCAAACAAAAATAAAATGAGAGCAACTTAGCTATGCAGAGCAGCAGGCCACAGGAACGATCCAGGAGGAAGCAAGTCCAATACTAGAACATTGACTGGAGGCCAGGATCAAAGCACTAGGTGGAGTTAAATAGAGCAGCACCTAACGACTTCACCACAACACCTGAGGAAGGAAACTCAGAAAACTGAGCATAACCCTTCCACTTAACCAGATACTGGAGTTTCCGTCTTGAAACACGAGAATCCAAAATCTTCTCCACAATATACTCCAACTCCCCCTCCACCAAAACCGGGGCAGGAGGATCAACAGATGGAACCATAGGTGCCACGTATCTCCGCAACAATGACCTATGGAATACGTTATGGATGGAAAAAGAATCTGGAAGGGTCAAACGAAAAGACACAGGATTAAGAACCTCAGAAATCCTATACGGACCAATGAAACGAGGTTTAAACTTAGGAGAGGAAACCGTCATAGGAATATGACGAGAAGACAACCAAACCAAATCCCCAACACGAAGTCGGGGACCCACACAGTGTCTGCGATTAGCGAAACGTTGAGCCTTCTCCTGGGACAAGGTCAAATTGTCCACTACATGAGTCCAAATCTGCTGCAACGTGTCCACCACCGTATCCACACCAGGACAGTCCGAAGACTCAACCTGCCCTGAAGAGAAACGAGGATGGAACCCAGAGTTGCAGAAAAACGGCGAAACCAAGGTAGCCGAGCTGGCCCGATTATTAAGGGCGAACTCAGCCAAAGGCAAAAAGGACACCCAGTCATCCTGATCAGCAGAAACAAAGCATCTCAGATATGTCTCCAAGGTCTGATTGGTTCGTTCGGTCTGACCATTAGTCTGAGGATGGAAAGCCGAGGAAAAAGACAAGTCAATGCCCATCCTAGCACAAAAGGCTCGCCAAAACCTCGAAACAAACTGGGAACCTCTGTCAGAAACAATATTCTCTGGAATGCCATGTAAACGAACCACATGCTGGAAGAACAATGGCACCAAATCAGAGGAGGAAGGTAATTTGGACAAGGGTACCAAATGGACCATCTTAGAGAAGCGATCACAAACCACCCAAATGACTGACATTTTTTGAGAGACGGGAAGATCTGAAATAAAATCCATAGAGATATGTGTCCAAGGCCTCTTCGGGACCGGCAAGGGCAAAAGCAACCCACTGGCACGAGAACACCAGGACTTAGCCCGAGCACAAATCCCACAGGACTGCACAAAAGAACGCACATCCCGCGACAGAGATGGCCACCAAAAGGATCTAGCCACTAACTCTCTGGTACCAAAGATTCCAGGATGACCAGCCAACACCGAACAATGAACCTCAGAGATAACTTTATTCGTCCACCTATCAGGGACAAACAGTTTCTCCGCTGGGCAACGATCAGGTTTATTAGCCTGAAATTTTTGCAGCACCCGCCGCAAATCAGGGGAGATGGCAGACACAATTACTCCCTCTTTGAGAATACCCGCCGGCTCAGATAAACCCGGAGAGTTGGGCACAAAACTCCTAGACAGGGCATCCGCCTTCACATTTTTAGAGCTCGGAAGGTACGAAACCACAAAGTCAAAACGGGCAAAAAACAGCGACCAACGAGCCTGTCTAGGATTCAACCGCTTGGCAGACTCAAGATAAGTCAAGTTCTTATGATCAGTCAAGACCACCACACGATGCTTAGCTCCTTCAAGCCAATGACGCCACTCCTCGAATGCCCACTTCATGGCCAGCAACTCTCGATTGCCAACATCATAATTTCGCTCAGCAGGCAAAAACTTCCTGGAAAAGAATGCGCATGGTTTCATCACCAAGCAATCAGAACTTCTCTGGGACAAAACAGCCCCTGCTCCAATCTCAGAAGCATCAACCTCGACCTGGAATGGAAGCGAAACATCTGGTTGACACAACACAGGGGCAGAAGAAAACCGACGCTTCAACTCTTGAAAAGCTTCCACAGCAGCAGAAGACCAATTGACCACATCAGCACCCGTCTTGGTCAAATCGGTCAATGGTTTAGCAATACTAGAAAAATTGCAGATGAAGCGACGATAAAAATTAGCAAAGCCCAGGAACTTTTGCAGACTTTTCACAGATGTCGGCTGAGTCCAATCATGGATGGCTTGGACCTTAACAGGGTCCATCTCGATAGTAGAAGGGGAAAAAATGAACCCCAAAAATGAAACCTTCTGAACACCAAAGAGACACTTAGGTCCCTTCACAAACAAAGAATTAGCACGCAGGACCTGAAACACCGTTCTGACCTGCTTCACATGAGACTCCCAATCATCCGAGAAGATCAAAATATCATCCAAGTATACAATCAGGAATTTATCCAGGTACTCTCGGAAGATGTCATGCATAAAGGACTGAAACACTGATGGAGCATTGGCAAGTCCGAATGGCATTACTAGATACTCAAAATGGCCCTCGGGCGTATTAAATGCAGTTTTCCATTCATCGCTTTGCTTAATACGCACAAGATTATACGCACCACGAAGATCTATCTTGGTGAACCAACTAGCCCCCTTAATCCGAGCAAACAAATCAGATAACAGCGGCAAGGGGTACTGAAATTTAACCGTGATCTTATTTAGAAGGCGGTAATCTATACAAGGTCTCAGCGAACCATCCTTCTTGGCCACAAAAAAGAACCCTGCTCCTAATGGCGACGATGACGGGCGAATATGCCCCTTCTCCAAGGACTCCTTCACGTAACTCCGCATAGCGGCGTGCTCAGGCACAGATAAATTAAACAGTCGACCTTTTGGGAATTTACTACCAGGAATTAAATCGATAGCACAATCACAATCCCTATGCGGAGGTAGGGTATCGGACTTGGGCTCATCAAATACATCCCGGTAATCAGACAAGAATTCTGGGATCTCAGAAGGGGTGGATGATGAGATAGACAGAAATGGGACATCAACATGTACCCCCTGACAACCCCAGCTGGACACAGACATGGATTTCCAATCTAATACTGGATTATGGACTTGTAGCCATGGCAACCCCAACACGACCACATCATGCAGATTATGCAACACCAGAAAGCGAATAACCTCCTGATGTGCAGTAGCCATGCACATGGTCAGCTGGGTCCAGTATTGAGGCTTATTCTTGGCCAAAGGCGTAGCATCAATTCCTCTCAATGGAATAGGACACTGCAAGGGCTCCAAGAAAAACCCACAACGCCTAGCATACTCCAAGTCCAGCAAATTCAGGGCAGCGCCTGAATCCACAAATGCCATGACAGAATAAGATGACAAAGAGCAGATCAAGGTAACGGACAAAAGAAATTTTGACTGTACCGTACCAATGGTGGCAGACCTAGCGAACCGCTTAGTGCGCTTAGGACAATCAGAGATAGCATGAGTGGAATCACCACAGTAGAAACACAGCCCATTCTGACGTCTGTGTTCTTGCCGTTCAACTCTGGTCAAAGTCCTATCGCACTGCATAGGCTCAGGTTTATGCTCAGATAATACTGCCAAATGGTGCACAGATTTACGCTCACGCAAGCGTCGACCGATCTGAATGGCCAAAGACATAGACTCATTCAGACCAGCAGGCATAGGAAATCCCACCATGACATCCTTAAGGGCTTCAGAGAGACCCTTTCTGAAAATAGCTGCGAGCGCAGATTCATTCCATTGAGTGAGTACGGACCACTTTCTAAATTTCTGACAATATACCTCTATCTCATCCTGACACTGACACAGAGCCAGCAAATTTTTCTCTGCCTCATCCACTGAATTAGGTTCATCGTACAGCAATCCGAGCGCCAGGAAAAATGCATCAATATTACTTAATGCAGGATCTCCTGGCGCAAGAGAAAATGCCCAGTCCTGAGGGTCGCCACGTAAAAAAGAAATAATGATCCTAACTTGTTGAACTGGGTCACCAGAGGAGCGAGGTTTCAAAGCCAGAAATAGTTTATACAATTATTTTTGAAACTCAGAAATTTAGTTCTATCTCCAAAAAACAAATCAGGAATAGGAATTCTTGGTTCTAACATAGAATTCTGAACCACAAAGTCTTGAATATTTTGTACTCTTGCCGTGAGCTGATCCACACATGAAGACAGACCTTTAATGTCCATCGCTACACCTGTGTCCTGAACCACCCAAATGTCTAGGGGAAAAAAAAGGCAAAACACAGAGCAGAGAAAAAAAAATGGTCTCAGAACTTCTTTTTTCCCTCTATTGGGAATCATTAGTACTTAGGGCCTCCAGT
Organism: Ranitomeya imitator; assembly: GCF_032444005.1. Taxonomy (NCBI): domain Eukaryota; kingdom Metazoa; phylum Chordata; class Amphibia; order Anura; family Dendrobatidae; genus Ranitomeya; species Ranitomeya imitator. The sequence continues at coordinate 696,962,671 of NC_091282.1, read as the reverse complement.
ACTGTTATGGCTGGTAATTCAGTACCACAATGGACATAAAACTCAGAGCACATACAGTGATCTGACAATAACCCAAAAACATAGAACGAGCTCTGAGACGTGGGAACTCTGCTGACCGCAATCCCTAATCCTCTCCAACCACACTAGAGGCAGCCGTGGATTGCGCCTAACGCTCCCTATGCAACTCGGCACAGCCTGAGAAACTAGCTAGCCTGAAGATAGAAAATAAGCCTACCTTGCCTCAGAGAAATACCCCAAAAGAAAAGGCAGCCCCCCACATATAATGACTGTGAGTTAAGATGAAAAGACAAACGTAGAGATGAAATAGATTTAGCAAAGTGAGGCCCAACTTTCTGAACAGAGCGAGGATAGGAAAGGTAACTTTGCGGTCAACACAAAACCCTACAAACAACCACGCAAAGGGGGCAAAAAAAACCTCCGTACCGACTAACGGCACGGAGGTACACCCTCTGCGTCCCAGAGCTTCCAGCAAGCAAGAAAAACCAAATTAACAAGCTGGACAGAAAAAACAGCAAACAAAAATAAAATGAGAGCAACTTAGCTATGCAGAGCAGCAGGCCACAGGAACGATCCAGGAGGAAGCAAGTCCAATACTAGAACATTGACTGGAGGCCAGGATCAAAGCACTAGGTGGAGTTAAATAGAGCAGCACCTAACGACTTCACCACATCACCTGAGGAAGGAAACTCAGAAGCCGCAGTACCACTCTCCTCCACCAACGGAAGCTCATAGAGAGAATCAGCCGAAGTACCACTTGTGACCACAGGAGGGAGCTCTGCCACATAATTCACAACATGGGGCTGCGGCTTCTGAGTTTCCTTCCTCAGGTGTGGAGGTTAAGTCGTTAGGTGCTGCTCTATTTAACTCCACCTAGTTCTTTGTTCCTTGCCTCCAGTCAATGTTCCAGTATTGGTCTTGCTCTCTCCTGGATCGTTCTTGTGGCCTGTCTTCCCTGCATAAGCTAAGTTCTGCTTGTGTTTCTTTTGTTTGCTATTTTTTATCTTTCCTATCCTCGGTCTATTCAGTAAATCGGGCCTCACTTTGCTAAAATCTATTTCATCTCTGTGTTTGTATTTTCATCTTTACTCACAGTCATTATATGTGGGAGGCTGCCTTTTCCTTTTGGGAATTTCTCTGAGGCAAGGTAGGCTTATTTTTCTATCTTCAGGGCTAGCTAGTTTCTTAGGCTGTGCCGAGGTGCCTAGGTCTGGTCAGGAGCGCTCCACGGCTACTTCTAATGTGGTGTAATAGGATTAGGGATTGCGGTCAGCAGAGTTCCCACGTCTCAGAGCTCGTCCTATGCTATTAGTAACTATCAGGTCATTTTCTGTGCTCTTAACCACCTGGTCCATTGTGGTTCTAAACCACCAGTTCATAACAATCAGGCCACCATCTAGTAGATAAAATAAATGTCTACACATAGTATAGGTATATATATACTAGATGGTGGCCCGGTTCTAACGCATCGGGTATTCTAGAATATGTATGTAGTATATAGCACAGCCCACGTAGTATATAGCAGCCCATATAGTATATTGCACAGCCACATGGTATATAACACACCCCATGTAGTATATAGCACAGCAACGTAGTATATAACATAGCCCACGTAGTATATAACAGCCCACATAGTATATTGCACAGCCACGTAGTATATAACACACAGGGGTGGATTAAGGGTAGCCAGGGCCCCGGGCTGTTCAGACACTGTGGGCCCCCCCCCGGTCATGTGACGGGGGTCATGTGACGGGGGTCATGTGACGGGGGTCATGTGACGGGGGTCATGATATACCCGAACCAGATTATTCCAGAAAAATGGCCGGGCCCTACTCTACTGTAACCTATTAAATATTTGTTAGAATCTGCAATACAATTTAGGTATATTTTGACCAATAATATCACATACAAGGAACAAATACCACCGCACCGTGACCAGACCACAAATTACAACCACAGTGATCGAATAATATCACATACAAGGATCAAATACCACCGCGCCATGACCAGACCACAAATTACAACCACAGTGATCGAATAATATCACATACAAGGGACAAATACCACAACACCATTTCCAGACCACATATTACCACCACATAGTGACTGAATACTACAATACTGATCAGTAAAAAACAACAACACAATACTATCACCATAAGTGCCAGTATTCACAGGAGATCTGTACTTAGTATGCAGTGTCTGTGTAGAGGTAATACAGAGATCACTGGTGACATTATACACAGGACCTCTATATAGTATACAGTGTATAGTGTCAGTGTATAGGTAACACTGACTCACCAGTGACGTCTCTAGGTGAAGTCCTTCATCTTTCAGCCAGCACAGACCGCCATCATTTCTTCCAGCCAGGACTCGTTTCTGCAGGAAATAACACAGTTATCTCGAGCTCCGCTTGCAGAACACATTACTTAATTTTTCACAACTTCTACATTACACCACATGAAGAAAAAAAGGTGATATAGTGTCACTCTGCACAGTAACAGGACCGACCCCCATTTAAAACAGTATACTCAAAAAATAAAATAAATACATCACTGCAGTAATAATATCCCTAAATTAGCCCCTATGGTAATAATATTCCACATCCTGGCCCCGTGTGTCTCATTCCTGGCTCCAGCCATATGTTCTCGCATCCTGCCCTCATGAGTATCCATTCTACCCCATATGATCTCCACATCCTGCCCCATATGTCTCCATCGTATCCATCCTGCCCCATGATCCAATCCTGCCCCATGTCTTTCATTCTGCCCCGTGTCTCCAATCATGCCCCGTGTCTACATTCTGCCCATGCCTCCAGTCCTGCCCCCATTGTGTCCAGCAATCTGCCCCAGTATGTCCAGCATATTGCCCCAGTGTCCAGCAATCTGCCCCAGTGTCTCCAGCATATTGCCCCCAGTGTGTCCAGCATTGCCCCCAGACAGTGTGTCCAGCAATCTGCCCCAGTGTGTCCAGCAATCTGCCCCAGTGTGTCCAGCATATTACCCCCAGTGTGTCCAGCATATTGCCCCCAGACAGTGTGTCCAGCAATCTGCCCCAGTGCGTCCAGCATTGCCCCCAGACAGTGTGTCCAGAATATTACCACCAGTGTGTCCAGAAATCTGCCCCAGTATGTCCAGCATTTCCCCCAGTATGTCCAGCATTTCCCCCAGTGTCTCCAGCATTGCCCCAGTGTCCTCCAGCTCCAGCAATCTGCCCCAATGTCCTCCAGCATTGCCCCAGTGTCCTCCAGCATTGCCCCAGTGACTGTCCTCCAGCATTGCCCCAGTGACTGTCCTCCAGCATTGCCCCAGTGACTGTCCTCCAGCATTGCCCCAGTGACTGTCCTCCAGCCATCTGCCCCAGTGTCCTCCAGCCATCTGCCCCAGTGTCCTCCAGCCATCTGCCCCAGTGTCCTCCAGCCATCTGCCCCAGTGTCCTCCAGCCATCTGCCCCAGTGTCCTCCAGCCATCTGCCCCAGTGTCCTCCAGCCATCTGCCCCAGTGTCCTCCAGCCATCTGCCCCAGTGTCCTCCAGCCATCTGCCCCAGTGTCCTCCAGCCATCTGCCCCAGTGTCCTCCAGCCATCTGCCCCAGTGTCCTCCAGCCATCTGCCCCAGTGTCCTCCAGCCATCTGCCCCAGTGTCCTCCAGCCATCTGCCCCGTGTCCTCCAGCCATCTGCCCCAGTGTCCTCCAGCCATCTGCCCCAGTGTCCTCCAGCCATCTGCCCCAGTGTCCTCCAGCATTGCCCTAAGTGTGTCCAGTCCACCGTTGTAAAAAAACAAAAAAAACAAAAACAGTCTCCTCACCTGTCCTCGCTCCAGCGCCGCGGTGAGCTCCCTCCAACAGAGCACACTCGCCGGCGACTGACAATGACGTCAGACGCCGGCGACGTGTGCGCCTGCGGCCGACGTCAGCCGCCAGCCTCCAATTGGCTGGCGGCTGGTGTTAACTATTGACGTGCGGGCGCCTGCCCGCACATCAATAGGAAACCGCCGCAGCGCCGGAAGGGGCCCGGTGAGCAGATGAGAAGGGGCCCGATGCGGGCCCCCTCTCTCTGCCCACCGGCTACGGCAGGGGGCCGGGGGCGGGCACATAAATGCCGGCGGCGGCCGCCGGCAGCGGCATTCGAATCACAGATGATCAGAGGGTCAACAGTGCGGTAGCCCAGGGCCCCCCCAGACCACTGGGCCCTGGGCTACCGCCCATATTGACCCTCTGATAATCCGCCCCTGATAACACACCCCACGTAGTATATTGCACAGCCACGTAGTATATAACACACCCCACATAGTATATAGCACAGCGACGTAGTATATAACAGCCCACGCAGTATATAACAGCCCACGTAGTATATAACACAGCCCCCGTAGTATATAGCACAGCAACGTAGTATATAACACAGCCCACGCAGTATATAACAGCCACGTAGTATATAACAGCCACGTAGTATATAGCACAGCCCACGCAGTGTATAACAGCCCACGTAGTATATAGCACAGCGATGTAGTATATAACAGAGCCCACGCAGTATATAAAATGGCCCACGCAGTATATAATACAGCCCACGTAGTATATGGCAGTGTGGGCACCATATCCCTGTTAGAAAAATAAAAATAAAAAATAGTTATATACTCACCTTCCGGTGGCCCCCGAATCCAGGCCAGGCCTTTAGCGATGCTCCTCGTGATGCTCCGTTCCCAGTAATGCCTTGCGGCTATAGGTCTCGCGAGACGGCTACGTCATCATCTCGCGAGACCGCTTTGCATTGCCGCAATGCATTCTTGGGACCGGAGCATCGCGAGGAGCTGGAAAGGGTGCCGCGGACGCCGGAAGGTGAGAATGTAATGGTTAATTTCTAGCGTGGGAATTTTTCTGAATATTTTCTCATGCTAGAGTTCATATAAGTTTATACCAGCAGGGGGCGCATCACCGCAAGTCTACGATGCTACGTTCCCCTTCTTTCCATTCATTCCCCAGTTTTTACAGTCAGGGGCACAGCTGCATTACCTGGTTGTAAAATTATTTAACCTTTTCAGATGGATTTTTTTGCGTGGGACGTGACTGAGTGCCGGAAAGGTTATCATGATCCCAATGGCAGGGGATCACTAAAGGACAAGCACAGATACAAACAAGCTCTAGGGCGATGGAACCTGAGCTGACCGCGACCCTGAACCTAACACACAAATAAAAGTAGCCGGGGAACGTGCCTACGATGATCCTAGACGTCTCGCTCCAGCCGAAGATCTAACTTCCCCTATCAGAAGAAACACAGACCTCTCTTGCCTCCAGAGAAATACCCCACAGAAATAGCAGCCCCCCACATATAATGACGGTGAAATTAGAGGAAAGCACATACGCAGTATGGAAACAGTTTCAGCAAAATGAGGCCCGCTAAAGCTAGATAGCAGAGGATACAAAAGTGAACTGCGCGGTCAGCGAAAAACCCTTCAAAAAACCATCCTGAAATTACTTGAACTCATGTGCCAACTCATGGTACATGAGGAGCAATTTCAGCCCACTAGAGCAACCAGCAGCAAAGAATCACATATCTGCAGGCTGGACTAAAAAACCAAATAAAGCAAAACACCAAAACAGGAAAATCCAAACTTAGCTTGACCAGAAGGTTCTAGGAGCAGGGAGCAGAGGTAACAAGACACACTGGATACATTGATAACCGGCGAGGAAATGCCAGCAAAGCCAGGTTAAATAGGAAACTCCCATATCCTGATGGAACAGGTGGAACCCAGAGACCCAGGAAAGACAAGTCACCCAGTACCATCAGTAACCACCAGAGGGAGCCCAAAAACAGAACTCACAACAGTACCCCCCCCTTGAGGAGGGGTCACCGAACCCTCACGAGAACCACCAGGGCGACCAGGATGAGCCCTATGAAAAGCGCGAACCAAATCATCAGCATGAACATCCGAGGCAACCACCCAAGAATTATCCTCATGACCATAACCCTTCCACTTGACCAAATACTGGAGTTTCCGTCTGGAAACACGAGAATCCAAGATCTTCTCCACAACATACTCCAATTCTCCCTCCACCAGCACTGGAGCAGGAGGCTCAAGCGAAGGAACAACAGGTACCTCATACTTCCGCAACAACGACCGATGGAACACATTATGAATAGCAAACGATGCCGGGAGATCCAAATGAAACGACACAGGGTTAAGAATTTCCAAGATCCTATAGGGACCGATGAACCGAGGCTTGAACTTAGGAGAAGAGACCTTCATAGGAACAAAACGAGAAGACAACCACACCAAGTCCCCAACAAGAAGTTGAGGACCCACGCGGCGACGGCGATTAGCAAACTGCTGAGCCTTCTCCTGGGACAACTTCAAATTGTCCACCACATGACTCCAAATCCGATGCAACCTATCCACCACCATGTCCACTCCAGGACAATCAGAAGGTTCCACCTGACCAGAGGAAAAACGAGGATGAAACCCCGAATTACAAAAGAAAGGAGAAACCAAGGTAGCAGAACTAGCCCGATTATTAAGGGCAAACTCGGCCAGCGGCAAAAAGGTAACCCAGTCATCCTGATCAGCAGAAACAAAACACCTTAAATAAGTTTCCAAGGTCTGATTAGTTCGTTCAGTCTGGCCATTCGTCTGAGGATGGAATGCAGACGAAAAGGACAAATCAATGCCCATCTTAGCACAGAACGTCCGCCAAAATCTAGACACAAACTGGGATCCCCTGTCAGAAACGATGTTCTCAGGAATCCCATGCAAACGAACCACATTCTGAAAAAACAGAGGGACCAACTCAGAGGAGGAAGGTAACTTAGGCAAGGGTACCAGATGAACCATTTTAGAAAAGCGATCACACACAACCCAGATGACGGACATTTTTTGAGAGACAGGGAGATCCGAAATAAAGTCCATGGAAATGTGCGTCCAAGGCCTCTTCGGGATAGGCAAAGGTGACAACAATCCACTGGCCCGAGAACAGCAAGGCTTAGCCCGAGCACAAACCTCACAAGACTGCACAAAAGAACGCACATCCCTCGACAAGGAAGGCCACCAAAAAGACCTGGCCACCAAGTCTCTAGTACCAAATATTCCAGGATGACCTGCCAACGCAGAAGAATGGACCTCGGAGATGGCTCTACTGGTCCAATTATCCGGAACAAACAGTCTCTCAGGCGGACAACGATCAGGTTTACCCGCCTGAAACTCCTGCAAAGCACGTCGCAAGTCTGGGGAGACAGCAGACAAAATCACCCCATCCCTAAGGATACCAGAGGGCTCAGAATTTCCAAGGGAGTCAGGCACAAAACTCCTAGAAAGAGCATCCGCCTTCACATTCTTTGAACCTGGCAGGTATGAAACCAAAAATTGAAACGAGAGAAAAACAGTGACCAACGAGCCTGTCTAGGATTCAGACGCCTGGCAGACTCAAGGTAAATCAAATTTTTGTGATCAGTCAAGACCACCACACGATGTCTAGCACCCTCTAGCCAATGACGCCACTCCTCAAATGCCCACTTCATGGCCAAAAGTTCCCGATTACCAACATCATAATTCCGCTCAGCCGGCGAAAACTTTCTAGAAAAAAACGCGCATGGCTTCATCACTGAGCCATCGGAGCTTCTCTGTGACAAAACCGCCCCCGCTCCAATCTCGGAAGCATCAACCTCAACCTGAAAAGGGAGCGAAACATCTGGCTGACGCAACACAGGAGCAGAAGAAAACCGGCGCTTAAGTTCCTGAAAGGCCTCCACAGCCGCAGGAGACCAATTAGCAACATCAGCACCCTTCTTAGTCAAATCCGTCAAAGGCTTAACAACACTAGAAAAATTAGTTATAAAACGACGATAGAAATTAGCAAAGCCCAAGAACTTCTGTAGACTCTTAAGAGATGTAGGCTGCGTCCAGTCACAAATAGCCTGAACCTTGACGGGATCCATCTCAATAGTAGAAGGGGAAAAAATATACCCCAAGAAAGAAATCTTCTGGACTCCAAAGAGACACTTTGAGCCTTTTACAAACAAGGAATTGGCCCGCAGGACCTGAAACACCTTCCTGACCTGCTGAACATGAGACTCCCAGTCATCAGAAAAAAACAAAATATCATCCAAATACACAATCATAAATTTATCCAGATATTCACGGAAAATATCGTGCATAAAGGACTGGAAGACTGAAGGAGCATTAGAAAGTCCGAAAGGCATTACCAAATACTCAAAATGGCCCTCAGGCGTATTAAATGCGGTTTTCCACTCATCACCTTGCTTTATTCGTATAAGATTATACGCACCCCGAAGATCAATCTTAGTGAACCATTTAGCCCCCTTAATGCGAGCAAACAAATCAGTCAACAATGGCAAAGGATACTGATATTTTACGGTAATCTTATTCAAAAGACGATAATCTATACAAGGCCTCAAGGAACCATCTTTTTTGGCCACGAAAAAAAAACCTGCTCCCAAAGGGGACAAAGATGGACGGATATGTCCCTTTTCCAAGGACTCCTTAACATAATCCCGCATAGCAGTATGCTCTGGCACTGACAGATTGAACAAACGACCTTTAGGAAATTTACTGCCTAGAATTAAATTTATAGCACAATCGCAATCCCTGTGAGGAGGAAGCGAACTGAGCTTAGGCTCCTCAAAAACATCCCGATAGTCAGACAAAAACACAGGAATCTCAGAAGGAGTAGATGAAGCGATAGAAATCGGAGGTGCATCATCATGAACCCCCTGACAACCCCAGCTTAACACAGACATCGATTTCCAGTCAAGGACTGGATTATGAGTTTGTAACCATGGCAGACCAAGCACTAGGACATCATGCAAATTATACAGTACCAGGAAGCGAATCACCTCCTGATGAACAGGAGTCATACGCATGGTCACTTGTGTCCAGTACTGAGGTTTATTCATAGCCAAAGGTATAGAGTCAATTCCCTTCAAAGGAATAGGGACTTCCAGAGGCTCCAGACTAAACCCACAGCGATTGGCAAATGACCAATCCATAAGACTCAGGGCAGCGCCTGAATCCACATAGGCATCGACGGAAATGGATGATAATGAACAAATCAGAGTCACAGACAGAATGAACTTAGACTGTAAAGTACTAATGGCAACAGACTTATCAACCTTTTTTGTTCGTTTAGAGCATGCTGATATAACATGAGCTGAATCACCACAATAAAAGCACAACCTTTTTTTCCGCCTATAATTTTGCCGTTCACTTCTGGACTGAATTCTATCACATTGCATTATCTCAGGTGACGGTTCAGACGACACCGCCAAATGATGCACAGGTTTGCGCTCCCGTAAACGCCGATCAATCTGAATAGCCATAGTCATAGACTCATTCAGACCAGTAGGCGCAGGGAACCCCACCATAACATCTTTAATGGCCTCAGAAAGGCCATCTCTGAACTTTGCAGCCAGGGCGCACTCATTCCACTGAGTAAGCACCGACCACTTCCGAAATTTTTGACAATAAATTTCTGCTTCATCTTGCCCCTGAGAGAGGGCCAACAAAGCTTTTTCAGCCTGAATCTCTTGGTTAGGTTCCTCATAGAGCAAACCCAATGCCAGAAAAAACGCATCCGCATTAAGCAACGCAGGGTCCCCTGGTGCCAATGCAAATGCCCAATCCTGAGGGTCACCCCGCAGGAAAGATATAATAATCTTGACTTGCTGAGCAGGGTCTCCAGAGGAGCGAGATTTCAAAGAAAGAAACAACTTGCAATTGTTCCTAAAATTCAGAAAACGAGATCTATCTCCAGAAAAAAACTCTGGGACAGGAATTCTAGGTTCAGACATAGGAGCATGTACAACAAAATCCTGTATATTTTGAACCTTAGCGGCAAGATTATTCAGGCTGGAAGCCAAACTCTGGACGTCCATGATAAACAGCTGGGATCAGAGCCATTCAAAGATTAAGAGGAGGAGGAAGTAGCCAGGCTGCAATAAGGCTAGGCAGCAAACTCTGAGGGAAAGAGAAAAAAAAAAAAAAAAAAACTTCCTCAGACTACTTATCCTCCTACTTCAGCCAATACAATTAACACTTTGTGGGCCGGTTATACTGTCATGATCCCAATGGCAGGGGATCACTAAAGGACAAGCACAGATACAAACAAGCTCTAGGGCGATGGAACCTGAGCTGACCGCGACCCTGAACCTAACACAAAAATAAAAGTAGCCGGGGAACGTGCCTACGATGATCCTAGACGTCTCGCTCCAGCCGAAGATCTAACTTCCCCTATTAGAAGAAACACAGACCTCTCTTGCCTCCAGAGAAATACCCCACAGAAATAGCAGCCCCCCACATATAATGACGGTGAAATGAGAGGAAAGCACATACGCAGTATGAAAACAGTTTCAGCAAAATGAGGCCCGCTAAAGCTAGATAGCAGAGGATACAAAAGTGAACTGCGCGGTCAGCGAAAAACCCTTCAAAAAACCATCCTGAAATTACTTGAACTCATGTGCCAACTCATGGTACATGAGGAGCAATTTCAGCCCACTAGAGCAACCAGCAGCAAAGAATCACATATCTGCAGGCTGGACTAAAAAACCAAATAAAGCAAAACACCAAAACAGGAAAATCCAAACTTAGCTTGACCAGAAGGTTCTAGGAGCAGGGAGCAGAGGTAACAAGACACACTGGATACATTGATAACCGGCGAGGAAATGCCAGCAAAGCCAGGTTAAATAGGAAACTCCCATATCCTGATGGAACAGGTGGAACCCAGAGACCCAGGAAAGACAAGTCACCCAGTACCATCAGTAACCACCAGAGGGAGCCCAAAAACAGAACTCACAACAAAAGGTATGGGATATTGTTGCTTTTTTCTTTTTTTTCTTTTACAGAACGAAGGTCTTCAGGTGGATTAGGCATATAATAAAGATTTTACAATCCCAATTGTGTATTTATTTCATTAAAATACTTTATTCATAATGTGTGTGTGTATTATTAACCCTTTATATAGGATTAATAATGGATAGGTGTCTTATACACATCTCTCCATTATTAACCAGGTTTAAAGGGTTTGTCCACTACTTTCAGTTAACCCCCCAATGTATCCACCCGGGGCCCCTAATAAATTGTGTAAATACCTTCTGTTTACGTTTTCGCCTGTGAACGGCGCTATGCTGGCAGCTGAGTCTGGGTTACGTGACCCTCAGGCTGCAGCCCCCGCTAATTTCCACCTACATCACGTCAATTTCCAGACAGCAGTCACTCATCAAGAGTGACTGGGCTGTGGGCGGCGCTGGGGGCTGCAGGGCTGTGCTGGGGGTGGGCGGGACTAAGCAGGGATGTGCGGGCGCCGGGGGTCTGCTTGCCGGTGCTGGGATGTGCGGGCGCCGGTGGTCTGCGTGCCGGTGCCGGGATGTGCGGGCGCCGGGGGTCTGCGTGATGGTGCCAGGATGTGCGGGCGCTGGGGGTCTGCGTGCCGGTGCCGGGATGTGCGGGCGTCGGGGGTCTGCGTGATGATGCCGGGGTGTGCGGGCGCCGGTGGTCTGCGTGCCGGCGCCGGGGTTCTGCGTGCCGGTGCCGGGATGTGCGGGCAACAGGGGTCTGCGTGCCGGCGCCGGGATGTGCGGGCGCCGGTGGTCTGCGTGCCGGCGCCGGGGGTCTGCGTGCCGGGATGTGCAGGCGCCGGAGGTCTGCATGCCGGTGCCGGGATGTGCGGGCGCCGGGGGTCTCTCGTGCCGGCGCCGGGATGTGCAGGCGGTGCTAGGGTCTGCGGGTGTTTGCGGTGGGTCTGCTGGCTGTGCTGGGGTCTGCTGCGGGCAGGGGGTGGTCATTGGTGTGTGTGTCTCTGTGTGCAGGTATCGTCCGATGGGACTACAAGTCCCATCGGGCTCTGCCTGCTACAGTGACAGTGATTGACACATTAGCCAATGATGGGACAGTAGTAGTCCCATCATCCGGCTAATGTGTTGAATGTAAAAAAAAACACAAATACAGACATACAACATACACCATGTGACATGTAACATGCGACATCATGCAACATGTGACATCATGCGACATGCAGCATGCAACATTTGACAACATGCGATGACATGCAGCATGCGACATGCAGCATGTGACATGCAACATGCGGCATGCAGCATGCGACAACATGCACCATGCGCCGACATGCAACACCATGCAACATGCGCCATGTAACAACATGTGACATGTGACAACTAGGGTTGAGCGACCTTGACTTTTTTAGAGTCGAGTCGGGTTTCGCGAAACCCGACTATCTCAAAAGTCGAGTCGAGTGGAATCGGCCGATTATCGCGAAAAGTCGGGGATCGACCGAAACACGAAACCCAATGCAAGTCAATGGGGGAGCATAGTCGGCAGTGAGTGGAGGCCAGGAAAACACCTACAGTGCCCATTTTAATGGCAAAAAAACATACATTCTTGTTACTGAAGCTTGTCAATCTAAATTTACCTTATAATAATAGTAAGGCATTGGAAATTGGGGGTCATTTGGCTAAAGTTGTGGGGGGTAGGGCTGGTTCAAGTATTTAGTGGGCCCAGGAAATCTGGACCACGTCACGGCAGTGGAGCAGGGAGAGGTAAGTATTTCAGCTTTGCAAGTGCTGTAATCCTGAGCAAGCAGGGAGGGCCCACTCGTTGGCATTGGCACTGGCACAGGGCCCCTCAAAGTACGGCGGTGTGTTTGCACGGCGGGGGCGCCTCCCACCGGCAGTGACACTTTTGCGTACTATGAGGGGCCCTGTGCCAGTGACGTCGCCAACGAGTATTCCTCCCCCCACCTGATGAAGGAACCTGCACCTTCATCTGCACCTTCCTCTTTGTCCCCGTGTGAGGGGGTATGGTATGCGGGAAGGGGAACCTGACTTTCAGCAGGGTCACAATCTTGCAGAGTAGCGTGCACGGGGAATGTTGCATTATGGGTCAATGTACCAGCAGACTCATCTATCACTGGCTGGGCAATGGGCAGGATGAGGGGGAAACAGATATGGGCCCAAAGAATAAAGTGGGCTAAATGCAGTTCAAAATTGGTAACAGGACTAACCAGGGGGCATTGCTTTGTTCAGTGGAGGACAACTGGAATGAGAGGCTGACACAGAGAGTAGGCCCAAATCAGTAAGTAGTCTAAATGCAGTTCAAAATTGGCAACAGTAGTAAACAGGCGGCACAGCTTTGTTCACTGGAGGAGAACAGCAAGGAGCGACAGACACCGATAAAAGGCCCCAACCCAACCAGTAGGCCCACTGCAGTTTTAAAATTCCGATAGGCTGAAAACCAGATAATTGTAGGTCATTTTTTGTACGCTGTATTGAGTGGCGTAGCCAAACACTACAAGTAGGCCTTACACCACAAAGTTGGCTCGACGCAGGTTTAAAAAAGGTTACATGGGTACACGGTCTGTATTGGTGTGCTCAGTGGAGGACAATTGGAAGGAGGGACCGCAGAAAGACTTAGTAGGCGTAAAATAACAAAATAGGCTCTATGCAGCTTCGATTATGTGGCAACCTGGAGAACACCTTGGAGCGGCAGACACCGTCTCTACGACCCAGACCCAACTTGTAGGCCTAATGTAGTGTTGTTTCAACAACTACTTAAGACGAGCATGAAGATTGAAGCAATGGAGAGGCAACCTGGAGAACACCTTGGAGCGGCAGACACCGTCTCTACAACCCAGACCCAACTTGTAGGCCTAATGTAGTGTTGTTTCAACAACTACTTAAGACGAGCATGAAGATTGAAGCAATGGAGAGGCAACCTGGAGAACACCTTGGAGCGGCAGACACCGTCTCTACGACCCAGACCCAACTTGTAGGCCTAATGTAGTGTTGTTTCAACAACTACTTAACACGAGCATGAAGATTGAAGCTATGGAGAGGCAAGCTGGAGAACACCTTGGAGCGGCAGACACCGTCTCTACGACCCAGACCCAACTTGTAGGCCTAATGTAGTGTTGTTTCAACAACTACTTAACACGAGCATGAAGATTGAAGCTATGGAGAGGCAACCTGGAGAACACCTTGGAGCGGCAGACACCGTTAGTAGGCCCTACCGAAGTAGTAGCCCCAAAGCAGTTTTCAAATTCCTATAGGCTGAAAACCAGACTATTGACACTCAACTTTTTTCAGAGGAGGACAGCTGTATTGAGTGGCGCAGACAGACACAGGTAGTAGGCCTTAAACACAAAATTTGGCTTAATGCACTTTAAAAAAGGTTACAGGGGTACACAGACAGCATTGGTCTGTTCAGTGGGGGACAATTTCAATTATGGACCGCAGACAGACTTAGTACGCCTACAATTAAAAAAAGGATGCTCTATGCTATTTAAAATAGGTTCCAGGGGTACACGGACAGCATTGGTCTGGTCAGTGGAGGACTAGTGGAAGGAGGGACCGCAGACAGGCTTAGTAGACCTAACATAACAAAAGTAGGCTGTAGGCACTTTAAAATAGGTTCCAGGGGTACACGGGCAGCAGTGGTCTGGTCAGTGGAGGACTAGTGGAAGGAGGGACCGCAGACAGGCTTAGTAGGCCTAACATAGCAAAAGTGGGCTGTAGGCACTTTAAAATAGCTTCCAGGGGTACACGGGCAGCAGTGGTCTGGTCAGTGGAGGACTAGTGGAAGGAGGGACCGCAGACAGGCTTAGTATGCCTAACATAACAAAAGTAGGCTGTAGGCACTTTAAAATAGGTTCCAGGGGTACACGGGCAGCAGTGGTCTGGTCAGTGGAGGACTAGTGGAAGGAGGGACCGCAGACAGGCTTAGTAGACCTAACATAACAAAAGTAGGCTGTAGGCACTTTTACAATAGGTTCCAGGGGTACACGGGCAGCAGTGGTCTGGTCAGTGGAGAACTAGTGGAAGGAGGGACCGCAGACAGACTTAGTAGGCCTAACATAACCAAAGTAGGCTGTAGGCACTTTTAAAATAGGTTCCAGGGGTACACGGGCAGCAGTGGTCTGGTCAGTGAAGGACAATTTCTATAATGGACCGCAGACAGGCTTAGTAGACCTAACATAACCAAAGTAGGCTGTAGGCACTTTAAAATAGGTTCCAGGGGTACACGGGCAGCAGTGGTCTGGTCAGTGGAGGACTAGTGGAAGGAGGGACCGCAGACAGGCTTAGTAGGCCTAACTGTTATGAATAGGTAATTCAGAACTACAATGGACCTTGAAGTTTAGAGCACACAAAGTGACCTGACAATAACCAAAAAACATAGGACGAGCTCTGAGACGTGGGAACTCTGCTGACCGCAATCCCTAATCCTATCACACCACACTAGAGGTAGCCGTGGATTGCGCCTAACGCTCCCTATGCAACTCGGCACAGCCTGAGAAACTAGCTAGCCCTGAAGATAGAAAAATAAGCCTACCTTGCCTCAGAGAAATTCCCCAAAGGAAAAGGCAGCCCCCCACATATAATGACTGTGAGTTAAGATGAAAATACAAACACAGAGATGAAATAGATTTAGCAAAGTGAGGCCCGACTTACTGAATAGACCGAGGATAGGAAAGATAGCTTTGCGGTCAACACAAAAACCTACAAACAACCACGCAGAGGGGCAAAAAGACCCTCCGCACCGACTAACAGTACGGAGGTGCTCCCTCTGCGTCTCAGAGCTTCCAGCAAGCAAGAAAAACCAGTATAGCAAGCTGGACAGAAAAAATATAGCAAACAAAAGTAACACAAGCAGAACTTAGCATATGCTGGGCAGAACAGGCCACAGGAACGATCCAGGAGGAAGCAAGACCAATACTAGAACATTGACTGGAGGCCAGGATCAAAGCACTAGGTGGAGTTAAATAGAGCAGCACCTAACGACTTAACCTCATCACCTGAGGAAGGAAACTCAGAAGCCGCAGTACCACTCACATCCACCAACGGAAGCCCATAGACAGAATCAGCCGAAGTACCACTTGTGACCACAGGAGGGAGCTCGACCACAGAATTCACAACACCTAACATAACAAAAGTAGGCTGTGGGCACTTTTAAAATAGGTTCCAGGGGTACACGGGCAGCAGTGGTCTGGTCAGTGGAGGACTAGTGGAAGGAGGGAACGCAGACAGGCTTAGTAGACCTAACATAACAAAAGTAGGCTGTAGGCACTTTAAAATAGGTTCCAGGGGTACACGGGCAGCAGTGGTCTGGTCAGTGGAGGACTAGTGGAAGGAGGGACCGCAGACAGGCTTAGTAGGCCTAACATAACCAAAGTAGGCTGTAGGCACTTTTAAAATAGGTTCCAGGGGTACACGGGCAGCAGTGGTCTGGTCAGTGAAGGACAATTTCTATAATGGACCGCAGACAGGCTTAGTAGGCATAACATAACAAAAGTAGGCTGTAGACACTTGGAATTATCTTGCAGGGGTACACAGGCAGCATTTGTGTTGTCAGCGGAGGCCGATTGTAATGAGTGTCTGACAGTTAGTACTCACAAAAAATAAATAGATGTTAATGTCTCGCAATACAACAAAACCAAAACACAAAAGGGTGGCATACTTAGGTACAGGGGTGGGCTCCTCTGCTGAGTTTCAGACCTAGTAATTTGGCGCAAAGTATTTACTGGTGTAAATATAGGACACTGGCCCTGACTATTTTAAGTAGCATCATACATGTCAACACATTGGTATTGTCAGTGCCAGGCATTGAAGGATGTCAGCGCATAGACTAAACATTGGTGGAGCTGTGAAAGATAATTTTGCAAGTGGTAGAGCACTGTTTGAGCTGGGGGGGGGGAACTCTCTTGTGGCCGGCGGTACAGGCCCAGGGCCCCTCATGTTACAACGGTGTGTCTGACGTTAGATGCGCACCACCACCGCCAGAGACACTTTATTGTACTATGAGGGACTCAGTGGCAGTGCCGTCGACCAAAAGCGTGCACACCCACCTCTTCAGACAAACGGCACTCTCACGGGTGCTTGCGCCAAGTGGCGAGACCACGGCCCCGTGGGGGGAATTTGGCCATTTAGGGAGGTGTAAACATGTCATATGCTGGACAAACAGCTGCTGCAAATTACAAGATTGGAAAAGTCAGTAAGAGCTGTCCACAAGCAAGACCTTTTCATAGGAAAGCTAGGTGTCAGCCGGGAAAGGTGGGGCAAAAGAATTTGAAATGCAGTTGTGGTTCATTTTAATGAAGGTTAGATCATCAACATTTTGGGTAGCCAGACGAGTCCTTTTTTCGGTTAATATTGAACCTGCAGCACTGAATACTCTTTCTGATAGCACACTAGCTGCTGGACAAGCAAGCTCCTGCAATGCATATTCTGCCAATTCTGGCCAGGTGTCTAATTTGGATGCCCAGTAATCAAATGGGAATGGCGGTTGAGGGAGAACGTCGATAAGGGATGAAAAATAGTTAGTAACCATACTGGACAAATGTTGTCTCCTGTCACTTTGAATTGATGCTGCAGTACCTGTCCTGTCTGCGGTCATAGCAAAATCACTCCACAACCTGGTCAGAAAACCCCTCTGTCCAACGCCACTTCTGATTTGTGCACCTCTAACCCCTCTGGCCTGCTGCCCCCTGCAGCTCGTGTGATAACGCTCACCGTCGCTGTGTGCTGGGAATGCCTGAATCAAACGGTCAACAAGAGTTGATTGTTTGGTTGCTAATATTTGTTCCAGGTTCTCATGTGGCATAATATTTTGCAATTTGCTTTTATAGCGAGGATCAAGGAGGCAGGCCAACCAGTAATCGTCATCGGTCATCATTTTAATAATGCGTGGGTCCCTTTTCAGGATACGTAAGGCATAATCCGCCATGTGGGCCAAAGTTCCAGTTGTCAAATCTGCGGTCGTGCTGGGTTGAGGGGCAGTTTCAGGCAAATCTACGTCACTTGTCTCCCTAAAAAAACCTGAACCCGGCCTTGCAACGCCACCAGTTGCTATTGACCCCGGAGAAGCTTCCTCATTAAAAAAAATACTCATCCCCATCATCCTCCTCCTCCTCCTGTTCACCCGCTACCTCGTCCTGTACACTGCCCTGACCAGACAATGGCTGACTGTCATCAAGGCTTTCCTCTTCCTCTGCTGCAGACGCCTGCTCCTTTATGTGCGTCACACTTTGCATCAGCAGACGCATTAGGGGGATGCTCATGCTTATTATGGCGTTGTCTGCACTAACCAGGCGTGTGCATTCACTGGAGGACTTGACACATGTCTTGTACCTTCGACCACTGCACACCTGACAACTCCATGTCTGCCATCCTACTGCCTGCCCGTGTATGTGTATCCTCCCACAAAAACATAACAGCATGCCTCTGTTCGCACAGTCTCTGAAGCATGTGCAGTGTTGAGTTCCACCTTGTTGCAACTTCGATGATTAGGCAATGCTGGGGAAGGTTCAAAGACCGCTGATAGGTCTGCATACGGCTGGAGTGTACGGGCGAACGGCGGATATGCGAGCAAAGTCCGCGCACTTTGAGGAGCAGGTCGGATAACCCCGGATAACTTTTCAGGAAGCACTACACCACCAGATTTAAGGTGTGAGCCAGGCAAGGAATGTGTTTCAGTTGGGAAAGGAAGATGGCAGCCATTAAATTCCTTCCGTTATCACTCACTACCTTGCCTGCCTCAAGATCTACAGTGCCCAGCCACGACTGCGTTTCTTTCTGCAAGAACTCGGACAGAACTTCCGCGGTGTGTCTGTTGTCGCCCAATCACTTCATAGCCAATACAGCCTGCTGACGCTTGCCAGTAGCTGCCCCATAATGGGACACCTGGTGTGCAACAGTGGCAGCTGCGGATGGAGTGGTTGTGCGACTGCGGTCTGTGGACGAGCTCTCGCTTCGGCAGGAGGACGAGGAGGAGGAGGGGGTGCGAACGGCTACAGCCAACTGTTTCCTAGACTGTGGGCTAGGTAGAACTGTCCCAAAATTGCTGTCCCCTGTGGACCCTGCATCCACCACATTCACCCAGTGTGCCGTGATGGACACGTAACGTCCCTGGCCATGCCTACTGGTCCATGCATCTGTTGTCAGGTGCACCTTTGTACTCACAGATTGCCTGAGTGCATGGACGATGCGCTCTTTAACATGCTGGTGGAGGGCTGGGATTGCTTTTCTCAAAAAGAAGTGTCGACTGGGTAGCTCGTAGAGTGGTACAGCGTAGTCCATCGGGGCTTTGAAAGCTTCGCTTTCAACTAACCGGTAGGGCATCATCTCTAACGAGATTAGTCTAGCTATGTGGGCGTTCAAACCCTGTGTACGCGGATGCGAGGCTAAGTACTTCCTTTTTCTAACGAGAGTCTCATGTAGGGTGAGCTGGACTGGAGAGCTGGAGATCGTGGAACTAGCGGGGGTGCCGGTGGACATGGCAGACTGAGAGACGGTTGGAGACGGTATTCTTGCCGGTGCCCTACATGCAGTGTTTCCAACTACGAAACTGGTGATTCCCTGACCCTGACTGCTTTGGCCTGGCAACGAAACCTGCACAGATACTGCAGGTGGTGCGGAAAATGGTGGCCTTACAGTGACGGTAGGGATGTAGCGTTGCTGACTAGCTTCATTGGCTGAGGGTGCTACAACCTTAAGGGACGTTTTGGTAGTTAGTCCAGGCTTGCAAATGCATGGTCGTTAAATGTCTATGCATGCAACTTGTATTTAGACTTTTCAGATTCTGACCTCTGCTTAAAGGGACACTGTCACCTGAATTTGGAGGGAACAATCTTCAGCCATGGAGGCGGGGTTTTGGGGTTTTTGATTCACCCTTTCCTTACCCGCTGGCTGCATGCTGGCTGCAATATTGGATTGAAGTTCATTCTCTGTCCTCCGTAGTACATGCCTGCACAAGGTGCAATCTTGCCTTGCGCAGGCGTGTACTATGGAGGACAGAGAATGAACTTCAATCCAATATTGCAGCCAGCATGCAGCCAGCGGGTAAGGAAAGGGTGAATCAAACACCCAAAAACCCCGCCTCCATGGCTGAAGATTGTTCCCTCCAAATCCAGGTGACAGTGTCCCTTTAAGGTAGTTGAACATTTTTGACAGATGACTTTGCGCTGATCAATTGGATGTTGTTTAAAAAAATGCCAGACTGCACTCTTTCTAGCATCGGATACCTTTTCAGGCATTGCAGACTGAGCTTTAACCGGATGGCCACGCTGTCCTCCTACAGGTTTTGGCTTTGCCACGCGTTTTGGGCCAGATACGGGCCCGGCAGATGGAACCTGTTGCGATGTTGATGCCTGCTGCGGCCCCTCCTCCGCTTCAGAACTACTGCCGCCTGCACCCTGTTCCCCCAATGGCTGTCAATCAGGGTCAACAACTGGGTCATCTATGACCTCCTCTTCTATCTCGTGTGCAACTTCGTCTGTGTCACCGTGTAAGCCGGTGGTATAGCATTCGTGACGGGGCACCATAGTCTCATCAGGGTCTGATTCTGGATCAGTACACTGCGAGGGCAATGTTGTGGTCTGAGTCAAAGGAACAGCATAGTAATCTGGCTGTGGCTGTGCATCTGTGCACTCCATGTCCGATTCAACTTGTAATGGGCATGGCCTGTTAACTGTTTCACTTTCTAACCCAGGAACGGTATGTGTAAAGAGCTCCATGGAGTAACCCGTTGTGTCGCCTGACGCATCCTTCTCTGTTGTTGTTTTGGCTGAAGAGGACAAGGAAGCGACTTGTCCCTGACCATGAACATCCACTAACGACGCGCTGCTTTTACATTTACCAGTTTCAGAAGAGGAGGCAAAAGAGCTAGAGGCTGAGTCAGCAAGGAAAGCCAAAAGCTCTTGCTGCTCCGGCTTTAAAAGCGGTTTTCCTACTCCCAGAAAAGGGAGCATTCGAGGCCTTGTGCAGCCAGACGACGAACCTGGCTCCACAGCTCGAGAATTAGGTGCTATATTGTTTTTCCCACGACCACCTGATGCTCCACCACCACTACCATCATTACCAGCTGGCAATGAACGCCCACGGCCACGACCTCTTCCACCAGACTTCTTCATTGTTTTAAAAACGTAACGAAAGTAACGGTATTTGTTACTGTTAAACAACTTACAAGGTGAACTCTAACTTCTGTAGGATTTAGATATCCCTTTATAGGTGGATGAGACTGAAAGGAAAATCAGGCACAATGTTTTCTGAGGCACAAATGAGAGAGATGCCACACACGCAGGACTGTCACTCAAGCACAAATGCCCATATTAATCTCCCACAATTTTTTTTTTTTCAGGGAGAATTTAGAAACCAAAATAAAAAAAAAAAAACAGACACTAGGCTTTCTGTGGCCCACAATTTGAAAGAGATGGCACACAGGACTAGCACAGAAGCACAAAGGTCAATATTAATCTCCCACTATTTTTTTTTTTTCAGGGAGAATTTAAAAACCAAAATTACCAAAAACAGACACTAGGCTTTCTGTGGCCCACAATTTGAGAGAGATGGCACACAGGACTGGCACAGAAGCACAAAGGCCAATATTAATCTCCCACTATATTTTTTTTTCAGGGAGAATTTAAAAACCAAAATAAAAACAAAAAACAGACACTAGGCTTTCTGTGGCCCACAATTTTAGAGAGATGGCACACAGGACTGGCACAGAAGCTCAAAGGCCAATATTAATCTCCCACTATTTATTTTTTTTCAGGGAGAATTTAAAAACCAAAATAAAAAAAAACAGACACTAGGCTTTCTGTGGCCCACAATTTGAGAGAGATGGCACACAGGACTGGCACAGAAGCACAAAGGCCAATATTAATCTCCCACTATTTTTTTTTTTTTCAGGGAGAATTTAAAAACCAAAATAACCAAAATCAGACACTAGGCTTTCTGTGGCCCACAATTTGAGAGAGATGGCACACAGGACTGGCACAGAAGCACAAAGGCCAATATTAATCTCCCACTATTTATTTTTTTTTTCAGGGAGAATTTAAAAACCAAAATAACCAAAAACAGACACTAGGCTTTCTGTGGCCCACAATTTGAGAGAGATGGCACACAGGACTGGCACAGAAGCACAAAGGCCAATAATAATCTCCCACTATTTTTTTTTTTTCAGGGAGAATTTGAAAACCAAAAAAAAAAAAAAAAAAACAGACACTAGGCTTTCTGTGGCCCACAATTTGAGAGAGATGGCACACACGACTGGCACTCA
Organism: Ranitomeya imitator; assembly: GCF_032444005.1. Lineage (NCBI taxonomy): Eukaryota > Metazoa > Chordata > Amphibia > Anura > Dendrobatidae > Ranitomeya > Ranitomeya imitator. The sequence continues at coordinate 696,940,589 of NC_091282.1, read as the reverse complement.
AGCACAAATGCCAAGATTAATCTCCCACTATTCATTTTTTGTCAGGGAGAATTAAAAAAAAACAAAAAAAAAAACAAAAACAGGGACTGTCCTACAATTACTAAAAATAAAAAAAAATGCGTTAAACCGCACCTTACACCCATACGGCCTTCATAGGCTTAGTGGCGCACGTCACTGCCAGGGGGTCAGCCCAGCTACAAAGTCCAATCCATAACAAAGAAGAAGACAGCGCCACACCGGTCAGTGAAAAATGGCCTACAGATTTAATCTGCCATCTGCCGCAGATGGCAGATTAAATCTGTAGGTCATTTTTCACTGACCGGTGTGGCGCTGTCTTCTTCTTTGTTATGGATTGTCCTACAATTACTGTCTCCCTGCAGTAATCTCAGCCAGGTATGGCAGGCAGCAATAACAAGGAGTGGACTGCTGCACAAATTACATCAAAAGTGTGGACAAACAAACAAGATAGCTGTGCAGAAAGGAAGGAACAACAGGATTTGTGCTTTGAAAAAAGCAGTTGGTTTGCACAGCGGCGTACACACAGCAATGCAGCTATCAGGGAGCCTTCTAGGACAGCCCAATGAGCTACAGCGCTGAGGAAAAAAAATGTAGCTTCCACTGTCCCTGCAAACAAAAGGTGGTGTTGGACAGTGGAAATCGCTACAGCACAAGCGGTTTGGGGGTTAATGGACCCTGCCTAACGCTATCCCTGCTTCTGACGAAGCGGCAGCAACCTCTCCCTATGCTCAGATCAGCAGCAGTAATATGGCGGTCGGCGGGAACACCCCTTCATAGCCCCTGTGACGCCGCAGACAGCAAGCCAATCACTGCAATGCCCTTCTCTAAGATGGTGGGGACCAGGACCTATGTCATCACGCTGCCCACACTCTGCGTCCACCTTCATTGGCTGAGAAATGGCGCTTTTCGCGTCATTGAAACGCGACTTTGGCGCGAAAGTCGTGTACCGCATGGCCGAGCCCACACAGGGATCGGGTCGGGTTTCATGAAACCCGACTGTGGCAAAAGTCAGCGACTTTTGAAAATGAACGATCCGTTTCGCTCAATCCTAGTGACAACATGTGACATGGAACATGCGACAACATGCGACATGTTACAACATGCGACATGCAGCGTGCGACGACATGCAACATGCGCCATGTGACAACATGGAACATGCAACGTGTGGCGACATGCGACATGATGCAACATGCGACGACATGCTACATGTGAAGTCATGCAGCATGCGACATGCAGCATGCGGCATGTGACGACATGCAGCATGCGACATGTGACGACATGCAGCATGTGGCATGCAGCATGCGATGACATGCAGCATACCACATGCAGCATACGACATGTGACAACATGCAACATGCACCATGCGGCGACATGTGGCAACATGTGACGTGTGACGACATGCAACGACATGCAGAATGCGACATGTGACATGCAACATGCCACGTACAGTACATACATACAGTACATACATACAACATACATATAGACATACAGTACATATAACAGAGTACATACTCACCATTACTTGTCACTTTGATCCCCGAAGCCAGTGTCATCTGTAAAAAATATTAAAATAATAAACAAACACTATACTCCCTGATCCGCAGAAATCCAATTAAAAGAGTGTCCCACGACGATCTCCCATGGAGAGCAGCAGCATCAGCTGATGTGACTGCTCTCCAGTGGCTCCAGGAATACAATGATGGAGGGTATCCTTCCTCAATGTATTCCCCACAATGTATTCCTGGAGCCCCTGTGAGAAAAATAGTCCCTACTCTCACTTTTGGCATTGCTGTGTGAGAAAGTTCCCACGCAGCAAATTCCATAAAGTGAGACCAGAAAACTATAGTAACCTCTCAGTGATGCACTGCAGGAGCCATTGTCTCCTTTCAGTGTGTCACTGAGGGTCCTGTAGAGCAGTGACATCACCCGATGTCACTGTTCTATAGGGGAGATCGTCGTGGGACACTCGTTATTAATTGGACTGCGCCGGACAGGTAGTATATTTTAATTTTTTTGCAGGCGATAGAGTATGGTAAGTATGGTTAAATTAAGAATATTAAAATACTTTTTTCTGGCTGTGTCTTTTATTTTATTTTTAACCCTTTCACTACTCTAGGATTAATAATGGATAGGCGTCTTAATGTCGCCTCTCCGTTATTAACCCGGCTTAATGTCACCTTACAATAGCAAGGTGACATTAACCCCTTATTACCCCATATCCCACTGCTACTTGGGAGTGTGAAGAGAGAGGCTAAGTGCCGGAATTGACGCATCTCACAGATGCGCCATTTCTGGGGTGGCTGGGGGCTGGTATTTGTAGCCGGTGAGGGGCAATATCCATGGCCCCTCCCTAGGCTATGAATATCAGCCCGCAGCTGTCTGCATAGCCTTTCTGGCTATAAAATATAGGGGGACCCCACATCATTTTTTAATAGCCAGTAAAAGCTGCGGGCTGCTATTCATATTACCATGGATATTGCCATGGATATTACCCCCTTCCCAGGCTACAAATATTGGCCCCCGGCCGTCGGCTTTCCCCCTCTGGTGCAGAAAATTGCGCGGGAGCCCACTCCATTTTTTTTTCTTTTTTTGTTAGCTGAAACATATTGTTCATTAACCCCTTTCTGCCAGCTGACGGAATACTACGTCAGCTGGCAGTCTCCTCCGCTTTGCGGTGGGCTTCGGCGGTGAGCCCCTTCAAAGCCGCAACATGTCAGCTGTTTTCAATACAACAAAAAAATTTACATGATTGCTAAACGGCGTAGCGAGAAAAAAAAATCAAAAGCCAAAATTATGTTTTTTTGGTCGCTGCGACGTTGCATTAAAATACAATAAAGGGCGATCAAAAGAATGTATCATTAAAAACGTCAGCTCGGCACGCAAAAAATTAGCCCTCACCCAACCCGATATCTCAGAAAATATAGACGCTACGGGTATCAGAAAATGGCGCAATTATATTATTTTTTTTAGCAAAGTTTAGATTTTTTTTTCACCACATAGATAAAAAATAACCTAGACATGTTTGGTATCTATGAACTCATAATGACATGGAGAATCATAATGATTGGTCAGTTTTATGCTATGTGCACATGTTGCAGATTTGGGTGCAGAATTTTCTGTACAATTTTCTGTACAAAATATGCATCTCCTTACAGAAAACACAGCTGCGTTTTTGATGCATTTTTTTCACGTTTTTTTTTGCGCGGTTTTGATGCGGGTTTTTTGTGTGGTTTTGATGCAGTTTTTGGTGCGTTTTTTTACACGGTTTTGATTCAGTTTTTGCTGCAGCTTTTTGCGTGGTTTTGATTCAGGTTTTTGATGCTTTTTTAATGCAGTTTTTGGTGAAGATTTGATGCAGTTTTTTGTGCGGTTTTGATGCATTTTTTGGTGCGGTTTTTGATGCAGTTCTTGGTGCGGTTTTGATGCAGTTTTTGGTGCGGTTTTGGTGCAGTTTTGATGCAGTTTTTGGTGCGGTTTTGATGCAGTTTTTGGTGCGGTTTTGATGCAGTTTTTGGTGCGGCTTTGATGCAGTTTTTGGTGCGGTTTTTATGCAGTTATTGGTGTGGTTTTGATGCAGTTTTTAGTGTGGTTTTGATGCAGTTTTTTGTGCAGTACTGATGCAGTTTTTTGTGCAGTACTGATGCAGTTTTTGGTGCAGTTTTTGGTGCGGCTTTAGGCTATGTGCACACGTTGCGGATTAGGCTTAGGAATTTCTGGTGCGGATTCTGCCTCTCCTGGCAGAAAACATACCGGCGGTTCCGCAGCGTTTTTGTGCGTTTTTGCTGCGGTTTTCTTGTGGATTTGCTGCGGTTTTTACCCCTGCAGTTTTCTATAATGGAATGGGTACAAAAACGCTGCAGATTCACAAAAAAGAAGTGACATGCTACTTCTTTTAAACCGCAGCGTTTCCGCAGCGGATTTTCCGCAAAGTGTGCACAACATTTTTTTCTCTCATTGATTTACATTGAACTTTAAATCAATTGCGGATCTGCAGCGTTTCTGCGCCTCAAAAAATGTTGCGGATCCGCAGAGAATCCGCAACGTGTGCACATACCCTTACGGTATGTGCACATGATGCAGATTTTGCTGCGGATCCACAGCGTTTCTGCAGCTGCGGATCCGCAGCAGTTTCCCATGAGTTTACAGTACAATGTAAACCTATGGGAAACGAAATCCGCATTGCACATGCTGCAGAAAAAAAAAACGCGCAGAAACGCAGCGTTTTATTTTCTGCAGCATGTCAATTCTTTGTGCGGAATCCGCAGCGTTTTTACACCTGCTCCAATAGAAAACTGCAGATGTAAAACCACAGTGGAATCCGCTGCAGAAAAATCCGCAGAGCAGCTTTCTATGTGTGCACATACCCTTATGCAGTTTTGGGTGCGGTTTTGATGCAGTTTTTGGTGCGGTTTTGATGCAGTTTTTGGTGCAGTTTTTTGTGCGGTTTTGATGCAGTTTTTGGTGCAGTTTTGATCCATTTTTTTGTGCAGTTTTTGGTGGACTTTGTGCGGTTTTGATGCATTTTTAAAAAAATTTTGGGTGCGATTTTTGCGCAGTTTTTGTATGCGTTTTTGAAAGCTAAATAAAGATGTATTATTGAACAAAAAAAAGATTTGTGATGTCAGGCTCGAATTCATAAGAGGCGCCCTCTGCTGGTTGTCCTCATATGAACTTGAGCCTGGGAGCTTTCTAGGAAAGTTCCCACGATCTAGGAACAACCAGCAGAGGGCGCCTCACCGCAAATGCAGGTAAATATAGGTCATTGACCTACTTTACCTTCATTCCCTGGGGTTTTGCAGCAAGGAGCAGCGCTGCATTAGCAGAGCTCCTTGCTGCAAAATATTTTAACCCCTTCAGATGGATTTACATCGTTGGACGTTGCAGAACTGCGGAAGGTATGGATATTGTTGGTTTATTTTTATTTTTTTTTGTTACAGATCGAGGATCTTCAGTGATTGGATTGAGCGTAGAATAAATTATTACAATAACCTTTGTTTTTATTTCATTAAAATAATTTTTAATAATGTGTTTGCGTATTTTTTAACCCTTTACTACTATTGGATTAATAATGGATAGGTGTCATAATTGACGCCTCTCCATTATTAATTTGGCTTAATGTCACCTTACAATAGCAAGGTGGCATTAACCCTTCATTACCCCATATCCCACCGCTACACGGGAATGGGAAGAGAGTGGCCAAGTGCTAGAATATGCGCATCTTCCAGATGTGCCTTTTCTGGGGTGGCTGGGGACAGATGTTTTTAGCCAGGGGGGGGCCAATAACCATGGACCCTCTCCAGGCTATTAATATCTGCCCTCAGTCACTGGCTTTACTACTCTGGCGGAGAAAATTGCGCGGGAGCCCACGCCAATTTTTTCCGCCATTTAACCCTTTCATTTAATAGCTAGAACGGCCAAATTTTGCAGAAAAAAAGGTGATATGAGATGGTTTACTGTATGTAAACCATGTCTCATATCATGTCGGGTTTTCGGAAGGAGATAGCAAAAGCCGGCAATTGAATTACCGGCTTTAAAACTTTCTAGCGCTGTGTGAAGTAATAAAATATATACATATATGTGTCTCACTGACATATATATATATATATACCTATTCTATGTGTACAAAAAAAAAGCTGCGTTTCGGTACGGCTTTTTCCTCAGCATGTGCACAACAAGTCTGCGGCTCCCATAGACTTACATTGGTTGTGCACTACACTGCGGATTTGATGCAATTCTGTGCAGCAAAAAACCCTGTGGATCTGGAATCAAATCCGCAACGTGTGCACACAGCTTTAGCATTTAGTGAACCTAGCAAAAAAGCCAAGCAAAAAACAAGTGTGTGATTTGCAATTTTTTTGCAATTTCATCGCACTTTGAATTTTTTTCACATTTTCTGTTACACGACATGGTAAAACCAATAGTGTTGTTCAAAAGGAGAACTTGTCCCGCAAAAGATAAGCCCCCACATGGCCATATTGATGGAAACATTATAGCTCTGGAAAGAAGGGGAGCGATAAACGAAAAAAGCTCCAGGGGTGAAGGGGTTTAGAAACATGGATATGGACATATCTATGTAAATAGACATAGATATATAGATACATATCTATCTATCCATCCATCCATCCATCCATCCATCCGTGTGTAATGGAGTGTGGGTTGGACAAATGTAAAAGAGGAGAAATTACATCACAAATCTTTTTGAAGAGAGAGGAGGGAGGGGTTTGGGTGTGTTTTGAAGTGGGTGTGGTAGGTTCGAGCTTAGTGGCCAGTGCAATGGAACTACATCATGGAACTTGTAGTATTAGGCTATGTGCACACTTTGCAGATTCCACTGCGGATTTTTCCGCAGTGGAATTCCAAAATCCGCAGTGAAAACCCGTCGCGGTTTTTACTGCGGATTTATTGCGGTTTTTACTGCGGTTTCCCACCATCTACTAACCTCCCTAAATCTGACATTTCCCTCTCCGTGGGTGGCACCATAATAACACCCCGGCAGCAGGCGCGCTGTCTGGGTGTTATGTTTGACTCCGATCTCTCCTTCACCTCCCATATACAATCTCTTGCCCGCTCATGCCGCTTACACCTAAAGAACATCTCTAGAATCCGCCCTTTTCTCACCATGGAGACAGCTAAAACCCTCACTGTCGCCCTGATCCACTCCCGCCTGGACTACTGTAACGCTCTATTAATTGGCCTCCCCCTCACTCGACTTTCCCCTCTCCAGTCCATCCTTAATGCAGCAGCCAGGGTCGTCCATCTGGCTAATCGTTACTCGGACGCGTCCGATCTTCGCCAGTCGTTACACTGGCTACCCATTCATTACAGGATACAATTCAAAGTACTTGTTCTCACCCACAAAGCTCTCCACAGTGCGGCACCCCCTTACATCTCCTCCCTCATTTCTGTCTATCAGCCTAACAGACCACTGCGCTCTGCAAATGACTTTCGATTAACCTCTGCACTAATCCGTACCTCCCACTCCCGACTCCAAGACTTCTCCCGTGCTGCGCTAATCCTCTGGAATGCTCTACCCCAAGATATTAGGACCATCCATAATTTGCATAGTTTTAGGCGCTCGCTCAAAACACATTTGTTCAGAGCGGCCTATCACGTTCACTAATCAAAGTTATGTTATGTATGTGTGTGTGTAGCCCATTCACTATCCCCATCTATTCCCCAACCCCTGAAGATGGCTGGACCATGATTGTAAATACATAATTGTAAATACACACCTGTACTTTGCATCTCCCCCACCTCATTGTAGATTGTAAGCTCTCACGAGCAGGGTCGTCTTATTTTGCTTTAATTATTGTATTTTTAACGTTGTTACTTATGACTTTTGTGTTTGAAACTGTTAAACTGTAAAGCGCTGCGGAATATGTTGGCGCTATATAAATAAAGATTATTATTATTATTATTATTATTTCTTCTGCGGATTTTTATCTGCAGTTTCCTATTGGAGCAGGTGAAAATCCGCAGAAAAGAAGTGACATGCTGCGGAATGTAATCCGCAGCGTTTCCGCGCGTTTTTTTCCGCAGCATGTGCACTGCGTTTTTTGTTTCCCATAGGTTTACATTGGACTGTAAACTCATGGGAAACTGCTGCAGATCCGCAGCGGTCAAATCCGCTGCGGATCCGCAGCAAAATCCGCAAAGTGTGAATATAGCCTTAAAGCACAATAAGGCTACGTTCACATTAGCGTTTTGCGTGTTTGCGTCGGGCGACGCAGCAGCGACGCATGCGTCATGCGCCCCTATATTTAACATGGGGGACGCATGGACATGCGTTGTGCTGCGTTGTGCGACGCATGCGTTTTTTTTTGCCGCACGTGTCGGGCGCAGAAAACGCAACAAGTTGCATTTTTCTTGCGTCCAAATTTCGGCAAAAAATGACGCATGCGTCGCAAAACGCAGCGTTTTTGCGTGCGTTTTGGTGCGTTTTTATTTGCGTTGTGCGTTGCGTCGCCGACGCAGCGGCGCACAACGCAAATGTGAACGTAGCCTAACTTAGGAGAAAGGAAGTTGTCGATTATCCCCATGAAAGCTGGATCCAGCACTGAAGATGTGCTGCTACAGTATGATAAAAGGTAATATTGCTAAAATAAACACAGTAGATGTTTTCAGTGGCACATAATAGCAAGATTTATGAAAAAAAAAAAAAAATATATTGTAGTGGACAACTTCTTTAATGTCACCTTACATTAGCAAGGTGACATTAACCCTTTATTACCCCATTTCCCACCGCTACAGGGGAGTGGGAAGAGAGAGGCTAAGACCGGAGTCACACATGCGAGAAACACGTCCGTGTCTCGCATGTGAAATCCAAGCTCTGGCGCCGGCACTCCAGAGCGGAGCGTGCGGCCGCATAGCAACACATGCAGCTGCACGATCCGCTCCCAAGTGCCAGCGCCAAAGCTTGGTTTTCCTATGCGAGACACGGACGTGTTTCTCGCATGTGTGACTCCTGCCTTAGTGCCAGAATAGGCGCATCTTACAGATGTGCCTTTTCTGGGGTGGCTAGGGGCAGATGTTTTTAGCCGGGTGGAAGGGGGGATGGGGCAATAACCTTGGTCCCTCTCTAGGCTATTAATATCTGCCCTCAGTCACTGGCTTTCCCACTCTGGCGGAGAAAATTTTGCGGGAGCCCATGCCAGTTTTTTCCGTGATTTAACCCTTTATTTTAACCCCTTCCCGACCTGTGACACAGCGTATGCGTCATGAAAGTCAGTGCCAATCCGACCTGTGATGCATATGCTGTGTCACAGAGTGATCAGGTGAAAGGGTTAACTCCAATTTCACCCGATCTGCAGGGACAGGGGGAGTGGTACTTTAGCCCAGGGGGGGGGGTTGGCTTCGCTCCCCTCCCCCCCTCCCCCTGTGGCTATGATCGCTCTGATTGATAGCTTCTATCACAGCGATCAAAATAAAAAAAATTATAAATAACCCCCTACCCCCCCCCCCCTTATCACCCGCATAGGTAGGGACAAAAATAAAATAAAGAAAATATTTTTTTTTTCCCACTAGGGTTAGGGCTAGGGTTAGGGCTAGGGTTAGGGCTAGAATTAGAGTAAGGCCGGCTTCACACTCAGCGTATGAAAATACGGTCCGTATATTACGGCCGTAATACGCTGAAATGTCCCGAAAATAGTGGTCCGTAGCTCCTCCGTAGGCAGGGTGTGTCAGCGTTTTTTGCGCATGGCATCCTCCGTATGTAATCCGTATGGCATCCGTACTGCGTGGTTTTCTCGCAGGCTTGCAAAACCAACATACCGCTATAGAAATGATCCATGTGTCCCAAAAAGAAAAAAAAATATATATATACTGTCTCTATATATATATATATATATACATATATATATATATATATATGTCAGTAGACACATATATGTATATATATTACTATTTTTTCCAGCGCTATACAGCTTGAAAGCCGGTAATTCAATTACCGGCTTTTTCTTTCTCCTTCCTAAAACCCGACATGATTTGAGACATGGTTTACATACAGTAAACCATGTCTTCTCTCCATTTTTTTTGCAGATTCACACTACTAATGTCAGTAGTGTGTATCTGCAAAATTTGGCCGTTCTAGCTCTTAAAATAAAGGGTTAAATGGCGGAAAAGATTGGCGTGGGCTCCCGCGCAATTTTCTCCGCCAGAGTAGTAAAGCCAGTGACTGAGGGCAGATATTAATAGCCTGGAGAGGGTCCATGGTTATTGCCCCCCCCTGGCTAAAAATATCTGCCCCCAGCCACCCCAGAAAAGGCACATCTGGAAGATGCGCCTATTCTGGCACTTGGCCACTCTCTTCCCATTCCCGTGTAGCGGTGGGATATGGGGTAATGAAGGGTTAATGCCACCTTGCTATTGTAAGGTGACATTAAGCCTAATTAATAATGGAGAGGCGTCAATTATGACACTTATCCATTATTAATCCAATTGTAGTAAAGGGTTAAATAAAACACAAACACATTATTTAAAATTATTTTAATGAAATAAAAACAACGGTTGTTGGAGTATTTTATTCTACGCCCAATCCAGTCACTGAAGACCCTCGTTCTGTGAAAGAAAAAACATAATAAACCAACAATATACTTACCCTCCGCAGATCTGTAACGTCCAACGATGTAAATCCTTCTGAAGCGGTTAAAACATTTTGCAGCAAGGAGCTTTGCTAATGCAATGCTACTCCTCGCTGCAAAACCCCGGGGAATGAGTCTAAATATAGATCAATGAGCTATATTTAGCTTCATTTGCGGTGAGGCGCCCTCTGCTGGATGTTCATATATCGTGGGAACTTACCTAGAAAGCTCCCAGGCTTTCTAGGAAAGTTCCCACGATCTATGAACATCCAGCAGAGGGCGCCTCACCGCAAATGAAGCTAAATATAGCTCATTGATCTATATTTAGACTCATTCCCCGGGGTTTTGCAGCGAGGAGTAGCATTGCATTAGCAAAGCTCCTTGCTGCAAAATGTTTTAACCCCTTCAGAAGGATTTACATCGTTGGACGTTACAGATCTGCGGAGGGTAAGTATATTGTTGGTTTATTATGTTTTTTCTTTCACAGAACGAGGGTCTTCAGTGACTGGATTGGGCGTAGAATAAAATACTCCAACAACCGTTGTTTTTATTTCATTAAAATAATTTTAAATAATGTGTTTGTGTTTTATTTAACCCTTTACTACAATTGGATTAATAATGGATAGGTGTCATAATTGACGCCTCTCCATTATTAATTAGGCTTAATGTCACCTTACAATAGCAAGGTGGCATTAACCCTTCATTACCCCATATCCCACCGCTACACGGGAATGGGAAGAGAGTGGCCAAGTGCCAGAATAGGCGCATCTTCCAGATGTGCCTTTTCTGGGGTGGCTGGGGGCAGATATTTTTAGCCAGGGGGGGGGCCAATAACCATGGACCCTCTCCAGGCTATTAATATCTGCCCTCAGTCACTGGCTTTACTACTCTGGGGGAGAAAATTGCGCGGGAGCCCACGCCAATCTTTTCCGCCATTTAACCCTTTATTTTAAGAGCTAGAACGGCCAAATTTTGCAGATACACTCTACTGACATTAGTAGTGTGGAATCTGCAAAAAAAATGGAGAGAAGACATGGTTTACTGTATGTAAACCATGTCTCAAATCATGTCGGGTTTTAGGAAGGAGAAAGAAAAAGCCGGTAATTGAATTACCGGCTTTCAAGCTGTATAGCGCTGGAATAAATATTAATATATATACATATATGTGTCTCACTGACATATATATATATATATACCTATTCTATGTGTACACATTTATTCTACCTATTCTACTGTAAGCTGTCAGTGTGATTTTACTGTACACCGCACTGAATTGCCGGCTTTTCTCTCTAACAGCGCTGCGTATTTCTCGCAAGTCACACTGCTTGTCCGTGTGTAATCCGTATTTTTCACGCTTCCATAGACTTTCATTGGCGTATTTCTTGCGCAGTACGGTGACAAACGCAGCATGCTGCGATTTTGTACGGCCGTAGAAAGCCGTATAATACTGATCAGTAAAATACGGCAGATAGGAGCAGAGGCATAGAGAATAATTGTGCCGTATTTTTTGCGAGTTTTACGGACGTAGTTTCTGCGCTCTTACGTCCGTAAAACTCGCAAGTGTGAAGCCGGCCTTAAAACTAGGATTAGGGTTAGAATTAGGCTGGGTTCACATTGCGTTAGTGGCAGTTCGCTAACGGAATCCGTTACATAGCGCCACTAACGCAATGTAACGGATCCGTTAGCACAGCCATTGACCGCAATGTAGCTAACGCATCGCTAACGTATGCCATTTTTGGCATGCGTTAGTGATGTCTGTTATTTTCTGATGGACCTCGAACGCTGCTTGCAGCGTTTTTTGGGTCCGTTCTCGCTAGCGCAGATTGGGCATCTGTGCTAGCGGGATCGCTAAATGCAATCCTTTTTGTACATTGCGTTAGCGCATTCCGTTAGCGTATGCGCTAAACGGATTGCACTAAAGCAATGGGAACCTAGCCTTAGGCTATGTGCACATGGTGCGGATTTGACTGCGGATTCGTAGCAGTTTTCCATCAGGTTTACAGTACCACGTAAACCAATGGAAAACCAAATCCGCTGTGCCCATGGTGCGGAAAATACCGCGCGGAAACATTTTTCGCAGCATGTCAATTCTTTGTGCGGATTCCGCAGAGTTTTACACCTGTTCCTCAATAGGAATCCGCAAGTGAAATCCACACAAAAAACACTGGAAATCCGTGGTAAATCCGCAGGTAAAACGCAGTGCCTTTTACCTGCGGATTTTTCAAAAATGGTGCGGAAAAATCTCACATGAATCCGCAACATGGGCACATAGCCTTAGGGTTAGGCCGGGGTCACACTAGACCGTAATACGGACGAGTGCAATGCGCTAAAAAAATCGCATAGCACTCGTCCCAATGTTAATCAATGGGGCAGCTCCCATCATCCGATATTTTCTCGGCCGTATTCAGGATCCGAGTGAAATCGCAGCGATTGTCAGCGTTTCTCGGCCGAGAATCGCCAATGAAAGTCTATGGAAGCCCCAAAAATACGGATCACACACGGACCAGCAGTGTGACTTGCGAGGAATACGCAGCGCTGTTTGAGAGAAAAGCCGGCAATTCAGTGCGGTGTACAGTAAAATCACACTGACAGCTTAGAATATAATAGGTCGAATAAATGTGTACACATAGAATAGGTATATATATATATATATATATATATATATATATATATATGTCAGTGAGACACATATATGTATATATATTAATATTTCTTCCAGCGCTAGACAGCTTTAAAGCCGGTAATTCAATTACCGGCTTTTGCTTTCTCCTTCCTAAAACCCGACATGATATGAGACATGGTTTACATACAGTAAACCATCTCATATCACCATTTTTTTTGCATATTCCACACTACTAATGTCAGTAGTGTGTCTATGCAAAATTTGGCCGTTCTAGCTATTAAAATAAAGGGTTAAATGGCGGAAAAAATTGGCGTTGGCTCCCGCACAATTTTCTCCGCCAGAGTGGTAAAGCCAGTGACTGAGGGCAGATATTAATAGCCTGGAGAGGGTCCATGGTTATTGGCCCCCCCTGGCTAAAAACATCTGCCCCCAGCCACCCCAGAAAAGGCACATCTGGAAGATGCGCCTATTCTGGAACTTGGCCACTCTCTTCCCATTCCCGTGTAGCGGTGAGATATGGGGTAATGAACGGTTAATGCCACCTTGCTATTGTAAGGTGACATTAAGCCAAATTAATAATGGAGAGGCGTCAATTATGACACCTATCCATTATTAATCCAATACTAGGAAAGGGTTAAAAAAACACAAACACATTATTAAAAATTATTTTAATGAAATAAAAACAAAGGTTGTTGTAATATTTTATTGAACGCCCAATCCACTCACTGAAGACCCTCGATCTGTAACAAAAAAAAACATAATAAACCAACAATATACAGTGGGGCAAAAAAGTATTTAGTCAGTCAGCAATAGTGCAAGTTCCACCACTTAAAAAGATGAGAGGCGTCTGTAATTTACATCATAGGTAGACCTCAACTATGGGAGACAAACTGAGAAAAAAAAATCCAGAAAATCACATTGTCTGTTCTTTTAACATTTTATTTGCATATTATGGTGGAAAATAAGTATTTGGTCAGAAACAAACAATCAAGATTTCTGGCTCTCACAGACCTGTAACTTCTTCTTTAAGAGTCTCCTCTTTCCTCCACTCATTACCTGTAGTAATGGCACCTGTTTAAACTTGTTATCAGTATAAAAAGACGCCTGTGCACACCCTCAAACCGTCTGACTCCAAACTCCACTATGGTGAAGACCAAAGAGCTGTGAAAGGACACCAGAAACAAAATTGTAGCCCTGCACCAGGCTGGGAAGACTGAATCTGCAATAGCCAACCAGCTTGGAGTGAAGAAATCAACAGTGGGAGCAATAATTAGAAAATGGAAGACATACAAGACCACTGATAATCTCCCTCGATCTGGGGCTCCACGCAAAATCCCACCCCGTGGGGTCAGAATGATCACAAGAACGGTGAGCAAAAATCCCAGAACCACGTGGGGGGACCTAGTGAATGAACTGCAGAGAGCTGGGACCAATGTAACAAGGCCTACCATAAGTAACACACTACGCCACCATGGACTCAGATCCTGCAGTGCCAGACGTGTCCCACTGCTTAAGCCAGTACATATCCGGGCCCGTCTGAAGTTTGCTAGAGAGCATTTGGATGATCCAGAGGAGTTTTGGGAGAATGTCCTATGGTCTGATGAAACCAAACTGGAACTGTTTGGTAGAAACACAACTTGTCGTGTTTGGAGGAAAAAGAATACTGAGTTGCATCCATCAAACACCATACCTACTGTAAAGCATGGTGGTGGAAACATCATGCTTTGGGGCTGTTTCTCTGCAAAGGGGCCAGGACGACCGATCCGGGTACATGAAAGAATGAATGGGGCCATGTATCGTGAGATTTTGAGTGCAAACCTCCTTCCATCAGCAAGGGCATTGAAGATGAAACGTGGCTGGGTCTTTCAACATGACAATGATCCAAAGCACACCGCCAGGGCAACAAAGGAGTGGCTTCGTAAGAAGCATTTCAAGGTCCTAGAGTGGCCTAGCCAGTCTCCAGATCTCAACCCAATAGAAAACCTTTGGAGGGAGTTGAAAGTCCGTGTTGCCAAGCGAAAAGCCAAAAACATCACTGCTCTAGAGGAGATCTGCATGGAGGAATGGGCCAACATACCAACAACAATGTGTGGCAACCTTGTGAAGACTTACAGAAAACGTTTGACCTCTGTCATTGCCAACAAAGGATATATTACAAAGTATTGAGATGAAATTTTGTTTCTGACCAAATACTTATTTTCCACCATAATATGCAAATAAAATGTTAAAAAAACAGACAATGTGATTTTCTGGATTTTTTTTTCTCAGTTTGTCTCCCATAGTTGAGGTCTACCTATGATGTAAATTACAGACGCCTCTCATCTTTTTAAGTGGTGGAACTTGCACTATTGCTGACTGACTAAATACTTTTTTGCCCCACTGTACATACCTTCCGCAGATCTGTAAAGTCCAACAATGTAAATCCATCTGAAGGGGTTAAAATATTTTGCAGACACGAGCTTTGCTAATGCAACATTGCTCATGTCTGCAAAACCCCGGGGAATGTAGGTCAATGACCTATATTTACCTGCATTTGCAGTGGGGCGCCCTCTGCTGGCTG
Organism: Ranitomeya imitator; assembly: GCF_032444005.1. Classification (NCBI taxonomy): domain Eukaryota; kingdom Metazoa; phylum Chordata; class Amphibia; order Anura; family Dendrobatidae; genus Ranitomeya; species Ranitomeya imitator. The sequence goes on along the minus strand of NC_091282.1, from coordinate 696,925,306 downwards.
TTCCTAGATCGTGGGAACTTTCCTAGAAAGCTCCCAGGCTCGAGTTCATATGAGGACAACCAGCAGAGGGCGCCCTCTTATGATCTCGAGCCTGGGAGCTTTCCAATAACCATGGACCCTCTCCAGGCTATTAATATCTGCCCTCAGTCACTGGCTTTACTACTCTGGCGGAGAAAATTGTGCGGGAGCCCACGCCAATTTTTTCCGCCATTTAACCCCTTAATTTACTAGCTAGATCGGCCAAATTTTGCATAGACACACTACTGACATTAGTAGTAGATAAATAACACAGTATACCCACAATTGGTATGTATAAAATTCACCGATATGATATCACCCCTAAAAAAGTGATATATATAAGAATAGATAAAATCAACCACCAAGGTGCACTGTGCCCAATTGCAATGAAACCACTGCTCAAGAAGGTAAAAGCAAAGCAATATTACAGGGATCAAAAAGAAGAAAAACGTACCACGCAAAGAACAATTAAAAATATGGCTTTATTCAAGGAAATGCCAATGATTATACAATCATAAAGAATAAAAACAGAAAAAACCACATCCGCGTAGCAACAGGATTACAAAGCTGTACAAGCAAAAGGGCCCCCACAATATCAGGATAAAATGAATAGACTGTACACCAAACAATTTACATGAAGAAAATAGAAAAAGGCAGGAATAAAAAAAGAAAAAAATTTTTTAAAGTGTAAATTGTATAAAAAAAGGGGATTTTTTATGTGTAAAAATTAATATATAATAAAATATTATGTGCAAAATACAGCAAAATGGTGAAAAAATAAATTAATTATTTGACTGCAAAATCTCATATACTGTGATATACAGTGGGGCAAAAAAGTATTTAGTCAGTCAGCAATAGTGCAAGTTCCACCACTTAAAAAGATGAGAGGCGTCTGTAATTTACATCATAGGTAGACCTCAACTATGGGAGACATACTGAGAAAAAAAAATCCAGAAAATCATATTGTCTGTTTTTTTAACATTTTATTTGCATATTATGGTGGAAAATAAGTATTTGGTCAGAAACAAAATTTCATCTCAATACTTTGTAATATATCTTTTGTTGGCAATGACAGAGGTCAAACGTTTTCTGTAAGTCTTCACAAGGTTGCCACACACTGTTGTTGGTATGTTGGCCCATTCCTCCATGCAGATCTCCTCTAGAGCAGTGATGTTTTTGGCTTTTCGCTTGGCAACACGGACTTTCAACTCCCTCCAAAGGTTTTCTATAGGGTTGAGATCTGGAGACTGGCTAGGCCACTCCAGGACCTTGAAATGCTTCTTACGAAGCCAGTCCTTCGTTGCCCTGGCGGTGTGCTTTGGATCATTGTCATGTTGAAAGACCCAGCCACGTTTCATCTTCAATGCCCTTGCTGATGGAAGGAGGTTTGCACTCAAAATCTCACGATACATGGCCCCATTCATTCTTTCATGTACCCGGATCAGTCATCCTGGCCCCTTTGCAGAGAAACAGCCCCAAAGCATGATGTTTCCACCACCATGCTTTACAGTAGGTATGGTGTTTGATGGATGCAACTCAGTATTCTTTTTCCTCCAAACACGACAAGTTGTGTTTCTACCAAACAGTTCCAGGTTGGTTTCATCAGACCATAGGACATTCTCCCAAAACTCCTCTGGATCATCCAAATGCTCTCTAGCAAACTTCAGACGGGCGCGGACATGTACTGGCTTAAGCAGTGGGACACGTCTGGCACTGCAGGATCTGAGTCCATGGTGGCGTAGTGTGTTACTTATGGTAGGCCTTGTTACATTGGTCCCAGCTCTCTGCAGTTCATTCACTAGGTCCCCCCGCGTGGTTCTGGGATTTTTGCTCACCGTTCTTGTGATCATTCTGACCCCACGGGGTGGGATTTTGCGTGCAGCCCCAGATCGAGGGAGATTATCAGTGGTCTTGTATGTCTTCCATTTTCTAATTATTGCTCCCACTGTTGATTTCTTCACTCCAAGCTGGTTGGCTATTGCAGATTCAGTCTTCCCAGCCTGGTGCAGGGCTACAATTTTGTTTCTGGTGTCCTTTGACAGCTCTTTGGTCTTCACCATAGTGGAGTTTGGAGTCAGACTGTTTGAGGGTGTGCACAGGTGTCTTTTTATACTGATAACAAGTTTAAACAGGTGCCATTACTACAGGTAATGAGTGGAGGAAAGAGGAGACTCTTAAAGAAGAAGTTACAGGTCTGTGAGAGCCAGAAATCTTGATTGTTTGTTTCTGACCAAATACTTATTTTCCACCATAATATGCAAAAAAAATGATAAAAAAAACAGACAATGTGATTTTCTGGATTTTTTTTTCTCAGTTTATCTCCCATAGTTGAGGTCTACCTATGATGTAAATTACAGACGCCTATCATCTTTTTAAGTGGTGGAACTTGCACTATTGCTGACTGACTAAATACTTTTTTGCCCCACTGTATATATAAATTACTGTTGCACAAAAAATTAAGAACAAAACAAAATTATGTGAAACAAAGAAACGGGGGTGGATAGAACAGGGGGTAATAAAACCCACTAATAAAACCACCAAAGCTATACTAAGGTGCATAAATTATTAAAGTGATATAGTGCCACCACACCGCCCAAATCAACTCAAATCTTTTCCTGCTGATTCCCACCATACAAGCGCACTAATGGCGCCTCTATGGATATGCACAATATAAAGTGCAGCTGTACAATCACAATTATGAAGTCTCTCTACCTGGGGGGGCTCTCTCCTGTGCCAGCGCGTACCCGACGCGCGTTTTGGTCTTCAACCTTCGTCAGGGGGTACGCGCTGGCACAGGAGAGAGCCCCCCCAGGTAGAGAGACTTCATAATTGTGATTGTACAGCTGCACTTTATATTGTGCATATCCATAGAGGCGCCATTAGTGTGCTTGTATGGTGGGAATCAGCAGGAAAAGATTTGAGTTGATTTGGGCGGTGTGGTGGCACTATATCACTTTAATAATTTATGCACCTTAGTATAGCTTTGGTGGTTTGATAAGTGGGTTTTATTACCCCCTGTTCTATCCACCCCCGTTTCTTTGTTTCACATAATTTTGTTTTGTTCTTAATTTTTTGTGCAACAGTAATTTATATATATATCACAGTATATGAGATTTTGCAGTCAAATAATTAATTTATTTTTTCACCATTTTGCTGTATTTTGCACATAATATTTTATTATATATTAATTTTTACACATAAAAAATCCCCTTTTTTTATACAATTTACACTTTTAAAAAAAATTTTTCTTTTTTTATTCCTGCCTTTTTCTATTTTCTTAATGTAAATTGTTTGGTGTACAGTCTATTCATTTTATCCTGATATTGTGGGGGCCCTTTTGCTTGTACAGCTTTGTAATCCTGTTGCTACGCGGATGTGGTTTTTTCTGTTTTTATTCTTTATGATTGTATAATCATTGGCATTTCCTTGAATAAAGCCATATTTTTAATTGTTCTTTGCGTGGTACGTTTTTCTTCTTTTTTGATCCCTGTAATATTGCTTTGCTTTTGACATTAGTAGTGTGGAATATGCAAAAAAAATGGTGATATGAGATGGTTTACTGTATGTAAACCAGGTCTCATATCATGTCGGGTTTTAGGAAGGAGAAAGCAAAAGCCGGTAATTGAATTACCGGCTTTCGGCTATATCGCGCTGGATGAAATATTAATATATATACATATATGTGTCTACTGACATATATATATATATATATATAGACAGCATATATGTTTTTTTGTTTTGTCACATGGATCCCTTGTATAGCCGTATGTCGGTTTTGCAAGCCTGCGATAAAAACACGCAGTACGGATGCCATACGGATGTCACACGGATGTCACACGGATCATTTGATGCGAGGAAATTGCATCCTCGCACTGCACACGGATCAATGTTTTAGTAACTTTTGTGAGATTCTCGTCCGTCAAAAACGGTCCGTTTTTTTATACGTTGTGTGTGTCCCCGGCCTTAGGGTTGGAATTAGAGTTAGGGTTGGAATTAGGGCTAGGGTTGGAAATAGGGTTAAGATTAGACTGTGGTTAGGGTTATGGTTAGGGGTGTGTTGGGGTTAGGCTTGTGGTTAGGGTTATGGTTAGGGGTGTGTTGGGGTTAGGGTTCTGGTTAGGGTTGGGATTAGGGTTAGGATTAGGGTTGGGATTAGGGTTACGATTAGGGTTAGGGTTGGGATTAGGGTTAGGGGTGTGTTGGGGTTAGGGTTGTGATTAGGGTTATGGCTACAGTTGAGATTAGGGTTAGGGGTGTGTTGGGGTTAGTGTTGGAGTTAGAATTGAGGGGTTTCCACTGTTTAGGCACATCAGGGGTCTCCAAACGCAACATGGCGCCACCATTGATTCCAGCCAATCTTGCATTCAAAAATGTCAAATGGTGCTTCCTCCCTTCCGAGCCCTGACGAACGCCCAAACAGTGATTTACCCCCACATATGGGGTACCAGCATACTCAGGATAAACTGGGCAACAATTATTGGGATCCAATTTCTCCTGTTACCCTTGTGAAAATAAAATATTGCTTGCTAAAACATCATTTTTCAGGAAAGAAAAATTATTTTTTATTTTCACGGCTCTTCGTTGTAAACTTCTGTGAAGCACTTGGGGGTCCAAAGTGTTCACCACATATCTAGATAAGTTCCCTGGGGGGGTCTAATTTCCAAAATGGGGTCACTTGTGGGGGGTTTCTACTGTTTAGGCACATCAGGGGCTCTGCAAACGCAACGTGACACCCTCAGGCCATTCCATCAAAGTCTGCATTTCAAAAGTCACTACTTCCCTTCCGAGCCCCGACGTGTGCCCAAACAGTGGTTTACCCCCACATATGAGGTATCAGTGTACTCAAGACAAACTGGGCAACAACTATTGGTGTCCAATTTCTCCTGCTACCCTTGTGAAAATAAAAAATTTCTTGCTAAAACATTGTTGAGGAAAGAAAAATGATTTTTTATTTTCACGCTCTGCGTTGTAAACTTCTGTGAAGCACTTGGGGGTTCAAAGTGTTCATCACATATCTAGAGAAGTTCCCTGGGGTGTCTAGTTTCCAAAATGGGGTCACATGTGGGGGTTTCTACTGTTTAGGCACATCAGGGGCTCTGTAAACGCAACGTGACGCCCGCAGACCATTCCATCAAAGTCTGCATTTCAAAAGTCACTACTTCCCTTCCGAGCCCCGACGTGTGCCCAAACAGTGGTTCCCCCCCCCCCACATATGGGGTATCAGCATACTCAGGACAAACTGGCCAACAACTTTTGGGGTCCAATTTCTCCTGTTACTCTTGTGAAAATAAAAAATTGCGGGCTAAAAAATAATTTTTGAGGAAAGAAAAATGATTTTTTATTTTCACGGCTCTGCGTTATAAACTTCTGTGAAGCACTTGAGGGTTTGAAGTGGTCACCGCACATCTAGATTAGTTCCATGGGAGGTCTAGTTTCCAAAATGGTGTCAGCTAACGATTGGAGCTAATTTTTCAATCAAAAAGTCAAATGGCGCTCCTTCTCTTCCGAGCCCTGCCGTGTGCCCAAACAGTGGTTTACCCCCATATGTGAGGTATCAGTGTACTCAGGAGAAATTGCCCAATAAATTTTAGGATCCATTTTATCCTGTTGCCCATGTGGAAATTAACAAATTGAGGCTAAAAGAAATTTTTTGTGAAAAAAAAGTACTTTTTCATTTTTACGGATCAATTTGTGAAGCACTTGGGGGATCAAAGTGCTCACTATGCATCTAGATAAGTTCCTTGGACGGTCTAGTTTCCAAAATGGGGTCACATGTGGGGGAGCTCCAATGTTTAGGCACACAGGGGCTCTCCAAATGCAACATGATGTCCGCTAACGATTGGAGCTAATTTTTCATTCAAAAGTCAAATGGCGCTCCTTCCCTTCCGAGCCTTGCCGTGTGCACAAACAGTGGTTTGTGACCACATATGAGGTATCGGTGTACTCAGGAGAAATTGCCCAACACATTTTAGGATCCATTTTTATACTGTTGCCCATGTGAAAATGAAATATTTGAGGCTAAAAGAAATTTTTTGTGAAAAAAAAATACTTTTTCATTTTTATGGATCAATTTGTGAAGCACCAGGGAATTCAAAGTGCTCACTATGCATCTAGATAAGCTCCTTGGGGGTCTAGTTTCCAAAATGGGGTTATTTGTGGGGGAGCTCCAATATTTAGGCACACAGTGGCTCTCCAAACGCAACATGGTGTCCGCTAAAGATTGGAGCCAATTTTTCATTGAAAAAGTCAAATGGCGCTCCTTCCCTTCCGAGCCCTGTCGTGCGCCCAAACAGTGGTTCCCCCCCACATATGGGGTATCGGCGTACTCAGGACAAATTGTACAATAACTTTTGGGGTCCAGTTTCCCTTGTTACCTTTGGGAAAATAAAAAAATTGTTGCTAAAACATCATTTTTGTGACTAAAAAGTTAAATGTTCATTTATTCCTTCCATGTTGCTTCTGCTGCTGTGAAGCACCTGAAGGGTTGATAAACTTCTTGAATGTGGTTTTGAGTACCTTGAGGGGTGCAGTTTTTATAATGGTGTCACTTTTGGGTATTTTCAGCCACATAGACCCCTCAAACTGACTTCAAATGTGAGGTGGTCCCTAAAAAAAATGGTTTTGTAAATTTTGTTGTAAAAATGAGAAATCGCTGGTCACATTTTAACCCTTATAACTTCCTAGCAAAAAAAAATTTTGTTTCCAAAATTGTGCTGATGTAAAGTAAACATGTGGGTAATGTTATTTGTTAACTATTTTGTGTCACATAACTCTCTCATTTTACAGAATAAAAATTCAAAATTTGAAAATTGCAAAATTTTCAAAATTTTAGCCAAATTTCCATTTTTTTCACAAATAAACGCAAAAATTATCAACCTAAATTTACCACTATCATGAAGCCACGAAAAAACAATCTCAGAACCGCTAGGATTCATTGAAGTGTTCCTGAGTTATTACCTCATAAAGGGACACTGGTCCGAATTGCAAAAAAAACGGCCAGGTCATTAAGGTCAAAATAGGCTGGGTCATGAAGGGGTTAACAGAGCCCCCAAATTTTGCATACATACACTTATAACATTATTAGTGAGGAATATGTTAAAAACTAGATGGTGGCCCGATTCTAACGCATCGGGTATTCTAGAATATGCATGTCCACGTAGTATATTGCACAGCGACGTAGAATATTGGCCAGTCACGTAGTATATTGCTCAGCCACGTAGTATATTGCCTAGTCACGTAGTATGTTGCCCAGTCACGTAGTATGTTGCCCAGCCACGTAGTATATTGCCCAGTGACGTATTTTTAACACAAGAAAAACAGAGTACAAAAAAAAAAAAAAAATCTTTATTTTTATATAGCGCTAACATATTCCGCAGCGCTTTACATTTTGCACACATTATCATCGCTGTCCCCGAGGGGGCTCACAATCTAGAATCCCTATCAGTATGTCTTTGGAATGTGGGAGGAAACCAGAGTGCCCGGAGGAAACCCACGCAAACACGGAGAGAACATACAAACTCTTTGCAGATGTTGTCCTGGATGGGACATACTGTATATCACCACCACATCAATTTAATAAAAATAATTTTTATTAAACATATATTGAAATGACATATAACATAAAACTACCAGAAGGAACAATAACTGAGCACTCAAAGGGGGGAACACTGCTCCATTAGTAAGACTTGGTATAGCATATATTTATACACAGAACACAGCTCCATTGCTGCGGGTGCTTACACATTCATATAAGAGGAATCAAGCTTGTATCAGAAAGTGCACATGTGTTAAAAGCACCACCCAGTTCCAAGAAACATATATATCATTAGCATCAATGCTTACCCATTGTAAGTCCAAGAGGTGCAGTGGTCCGCCCTATGACCCCTGACGCGCGTTTCGCGTTTGATGGCTTTCTCAAAGGGGAGGTAAAACCCAGTGACGTAGTATATTGCCCAGCCACATAGTACGGTATATTGCCCAGCCACGTAGTATATTGCCCAGTCACGTAGTATATTGCCCAGCCACATAGTATATAGCAGAGCCAGGTAGTATATTGCCCAGCCACGTAGTATATTGCCCAGCGACAGAGTATATTGTCCAGCCACATAGTATATTGCCCAGTCACATAGTATATTGCCCAGCACAGAGCCACGTAGTATAGAGACTTAGAAAAAACAAAACATATACTCACCTTCCGAAGGCCCGTTGAAGTCCTGCTATACACACCATCCGCCGCTATGCTCACACCAGCCCTGGGACCGTAAGCTGCCGCTTGCAATGGAGCGGTCCGGGGAGCGTCACGAGGTGCAGGAAAAGCAGCGGATGGTGAGTATAGCAGGTTTTGTTTTTTTAATTATTTTTAACATGACATATTTTTACTATTGATGCTGCATAGGTAGCATCAATAGTAAATACTTGGGGACACACAGGGTTAATAGCAGCGGTAACGGAGTGCGTTACACCGCGGCCCGTTACCGCTGCCATTAACCCTGTGTGAGCGGTGAGTGGAGGGGATTATGGAGCGGGCGCCGGGCAGTGAGTGCAGGGGAGTAGGGGAGGGACTAATCGGACTGTGGTCATCGCTGATTGGTCGCGGCAGCCATGACAGGCAGCTGCCGAGACCAATCAGCGAATGAATAACCGTGACAGAAGAACAGACAGACAGACAGACGGAAGTGACCCTTAGACAATTATGTATATAAATAAGGGATATGAAATGGTTTACTGTATGTAAACCATGTCTCATATCCTGTCGGGTTTGATAAGGAGATAGCAAAAGCTGGCAATTGAATTACCGGCTTTTAAGCTATCTAGCGCTGTAATATATATATGTCTCACTGACATATATATATATAGACTGTATATATGTTTTCACGAATATTTGAGCCCATAGATCCATTCTATGTCCATTTTGGAAGCCGGCGAGATATTTGCCGTACGGATTACATACGGAGGTTTACATGCTCAAAATACGCAGCCACACCTTCCCTACGGATTACATACGGATCACTGTTTTAGGATAATTTCTGCGTATTATGCCTGTAAAAAATGGACCGTATTTCCCTACGCTAAGTGTGACACCGGCCTTAATGCTTCTGGATAAAAATAAAGAGACTCAAGTATTCCGATCTTCCGTCACCAGAGCTGCGTGACCATTTATTGTATTTGTGTAACAGACTGTTTTTTATTGGTGCCATTTTGTGTTATTTATTTTTTATCACTCTTTATTACACTTTTTAAGAGGCATAATGCACAAAAATAACCACTTTTTTTAATCCCAAAATGCAACATGTTGTGTTCGGCGCAGCATCAAAACGACGCAAGCGGAGGCATCCGTATACATTCAAATGGCCCGCGTACCCAATGTTAAAGATAGGTACGCAGGACGTATGCCGACATAGGCAGAGCTGAATGGAAGAGGTGGGCGGGGTTTAACGGAGGAACTACACAGCCCTTCGCAGCTCTGCCCTACGCAAGTGTGAAACCAGCCTAAGTTTGACGCCAGCCTTACAATGATCAAAATAAAAAAATATAGTAAATCAAAGCCCCCTTTATCACCCTCTTCGTTACATAAAAATAAAAAAAATGTAATTTTTAAAATTCTTTGCAGTTAGGGTTGAGGTTAGAGCTGGGGTTATGGCTGTGTTAGGCTGCCGTCACACTAGCAGTATTTGGTCAGTATTTTACATCAGTATTTGTAAGCCAAAACCAGGAGTGGAACAAATAGAGGAAAAGTATAACAGAAACATATGCACCACTTCTGGATTTATCACCCACTCCTGGTATTGGCTTACAAATACTGATGTAAAATACTGACCAAATACTGCTAGTGTGAAGGCAGCCTTAGGGTTGGAGTTATAATTGGAGCATTTCCACTGTTTAGGTACATCAAGGGGTCTCCAAACGCGACATGGTGCCTGCGATCGATTCCAGCCAATTTTGTGTTCAAAAAGTCATACGGCACTCCTTCTCTTCTGAGCCCTGCCATGCGCCCAAACAGTGGCTTTCCCCCACATACGGGGTATCGGCGTACTCAGGAGAAATTGCACAACAAATTTTGTGGTCCATTTTCTCCTGATATCCTTGTGAAAATAAAAAAATTTGGGTCTAAAGTAAATTTTTTGTGAAAAATGTAAAATATGTTTCCTTCCACATTGCTTTAGTTCTCATGAAGCACCTGAAGGTTTAATAAACTTCTTGAATGTGGTTTTGAGCACGTTGAGGGGTGCAGTTTTTAGAATGGTGTCACTTTTGGGTATTTTCTGTTATATAAACCCCCCAAAGTCACTTCAAATGTGAGGTGGTGAAATGGTTTTATAAATGTAGTTGGAAAAATGAGAAATCGCTGGTCAACCTTTTTACCTTTTAACTCTTATAACTTCCTAACAAAAAAAAAAATGTTTCCATGAGGCCGGAGTCACACTACAACGAGATACGGCCGAGTCTCGCTGGTTAAAAGCAAGCTCTGGCACCGGCACTCCGGAGCGGAGCGTGCAGCTCCATGTATTGCTATGCGGCCGCACGCTCCGCTCTGTAGTGCCGATGCCAGAGCTTGGATTTCACCAGCGAGACTCGGCCATATCTCGCTTTGTGTGATCCCGGCCTAATTGTGCTGATATAAAGTAGACGTGTGGGAAATGTTATTCATTAACTATTTTGTACGATATGACTCTCTGATTTAAGGGCATAAAAATTAAAAAGTGTGAAAACTGCAAAATTTTCAAAATGCCAAATTTCCTTTTTTTTATAAAAAAAACACAAGTTATATAGAATAAATGTTACCACTAACATGAAATACAATATGTCATGAAAAAAACAATCTCAGAATCAGTGGGATACGTTAAAGTGTTGCAGAGCTATAACTTCATAAAGTGACAGTGGTCTGAATTGTTAAAATTGGCCCAGTCATTAAGGTCAAAATTGGCTCTGTTGCTAATAGTTACACATTTAATATATTAAAATACACTGCTCAGTCCTCCATATAGCATAATGCACTCCTCATAGTCCTCCATATAGCATAATACACTCCTTATAGTGCTCCATATAGTATAATGCACCGCCATAGTCATGCATTATATTCTGTAGGTTGGTGGCTGCATTATACTATATGTGGGCTGCATTATACTGTATTGAGGACTATGGGAAATACGTTATACTATATGCAGAAGTGATGGGAAGTGAATTGTACTACACGGATGACTATGGCGGTGCATTATGCTATATAGAGCAGTATGAGAAGTGTATTATGCTATATGGAGCACTATGAGGAGTGTATTATGCTATATGGAGGACTGTGCAGTGTATTTTAATATATGGAGGGCTATAGGGAGTGTATTATACTATATGGAGGACTGTGGTGCATATTAAAATATATGGAGGACTATGGGGTGTATTTTACTAAACAAGTAAAATGCTGCATATTCAGATTGTTTTTGCTGGAACAAAAATCATTGTTCTCAGCAGCGCATCGCCAGCGTAAACTGTAGATGTGCTGCTGATAACATGATACTGTATGGTGATCTGTTAGTGATCTATTAGTGATCATTCTGTCCCATCATTATTCCTTAGCTGGTGGAAAGAGGCCGGGAAACAAGCGTTGAACAACTTCAGTATTGTCGATCAAACTCATTTAGCGGCCTGAGATCAGCGCATGTAAATACAACCAAAATGCTTTTGTGTGATGTGCAATATGTTAGCATTTGGGGCCCCATTTTAAACTTTGCCTAGGGCCCCACTTTGCCTAAAACCGGCCCTGCCTACAAGTGTACAAAGATATTATACAGTCACCATGTGACAAGTGGGCCTATGTAACTTCAAATGCCAGGGCTGAATTTTAGTCCCAGTCCGGCCCTGCCTTTCATACATATACAGCCCAGCAGAAGCCCCTCATATATATACAGCCCAGCAGAAGCCCCTCATACATATACAGCCCAGTAGAAGCCTCTCAAACATATACAGCCCAGCAGATGCCCCTCATATACCGGTATATACAGCCCAGCAGAAGCCTCTCATACATATACAGCCCAGCAGAAGCCTCTGACATATAGAGCCCAGCAGAAGCCTCTGACATATAGAGCTCAGCAGAAGCCCCTCATATATATACAGCCCAGCAGAAGCCTCTCATACATATAGAGCCCAGCAGAAGCTTCTGACATATAGAGCCCAGCAGAAGCTTCTGACATATAGAGCCCAGCAGAAGCCCCTCATATATATACAGCCCACCAGAAGCCTCTCATGCATATACAGCCAAGCAGAGGCCTCTCCTACATATACAGCCCAGCAGAAGCCCCTCATATATATATACAGTTAGGGCCAGAAATATTTGGACAGTGACACAATTTTCGCGAGTTGGGCTCTGCATGCCACCACATTGGATTTGAAATGAAACCTCTACAACAGAATTCAAGTGCAGATTGTAACGTTTAATTTGAAGGGTTGAACAAAAATATCTGATAGAAAATGTAGGAATTGTACACATTTCTTTACAAACACTCCACATTTTAGGAGGTCAAAAGTAATTGGACAAATAAACATAACCCAAACAAAATATTTTTATTTTCAATATTTTGTTGCAAATCCTTTGGAGGCAATCACTGCCTTAAGTCTGGAACCCATGGACATCACCAAACGCTGGGTTTCCTCCTTCTTAATGCTTTGCCAGGCCTTTACAGCCGCAGCCTTCAGGTCTTGCTTGTTTGTGGGTCTTTCCGTCTTAAGTCTGGATTTGAGCAAGTGAAATGCATGCTCAATTGGGTTTAGATCTGGAGATTGACTTGGCCATTGCAGAATGTTCCACTTTTTGGCACTCATGAACTCCTGGGTAGCTTTGGCTGTATGCTTGGGGTCATTGTCCATCTGTACTATGAAGCGCCGTCCAATCAACTTTGCAGCATTTGGCTGAATCTGGGCTGAAAGTATATCCCGGTACACTTCAGAATTAATCCGGCTACTCTTGTCTGCTCTTATGTCATCAATAAACACAAGTGACCCAGTGCCATTGAAAGCCATGCATGCCCATGCCATCACGTTGCCTCCACCATGTTTTACAGAGGATGTGGTGTGCCTTGGATCATGTGCCGTTCCCTTTCTTCTCCAAACTTTTTTCTTCCCATCATTCTGGTACAGGTTGATCTTTGTCTCATCTGTCCATAGAATACTTTTCCAGAACTGAGCTGGCTTCTTGAGGTGTTTTTCTGCAAATTTAACTCTGGCCTGTCTATTTTTGGTATTGATGAATGGTTTGCATCTAGATGTGAACCCTTTGTATTTACTGTCATGGAGTTTTCTCTTTACTGTTGACTTAGAGACAGATACACCTACTTCACTGAGAGTGTTCTGGACTTCAGTTGATGTTGTGAACGGGTTTTTCTTCACCAAATTAAGTATGCTGCGATCATCCACCACTGTTGTCATCCGTGGACGCCCAGGCCTTTTTGAGTTCCCAAGCTCACCAGTCAATTCCTTTTTTCTCAGAATGTACCCAACTGTTGATTTTGCTACTCCAAGCATGTCTGCTATCTCTCTGATGGATTTTTTCTTTTTTTTCAGCCTCAGGATGTTCTGCTTCACCTCAATTGAGAGTTCCTTTGACCGCATGTTGTCTGCTCACAGCAACAGCTTCCAAATGCAAAACCACACACCTGGAATCCACCCCTGACCTTTTAACTACTTCATTGATTACAGGTTAACGAGGGAGACGCCTTCAGAGTTAATTGCAGCCCTTAGAGTCCATTGTCCAATTACTTTTGGTCCCTTGAAAAAGAGGACGCTATGCATTACAGAGCTATGATTCCTAAACCCTTTCTCCGATTTGGATGTGGAAACTATCATATTGCAGCTGGGGTGTGCACTTTCAGCCCATATTACATATATAATTTTATTTCTGAACATGTTTTTATAAACAGCTAAAATAACAAAACTTGTGTCACTGTCCAAATATTTCTGGCCCTAACTGTATATATATATACAGCCAAGCAAAGGCCTCTCCTACATATACAGCCCAGCAGAAGCCTCTTATACATATACAGGCCAGCAGAAGCCTCTCATACATATAGAGCCCAGCAGAAGCCCGTCATATATATATAGACAGCCCAGCAGAAGCCTCTCTTACATATACAGCCCAGCAGAAGCCTCTCCTACACATACAGCTCAGCAGAAGCCCCTCATATATATACAGCCCAGCAGAAGCCCCTCATACATATACAGCCCAGTAGAAGCCTCTCAAACATATACAGCCCAGCAGAAGCCCCTCATATACCGGTATATACAGCCCAGCAGAAGCCTCTCATACATATACAGCCCAGCAGAAGCATCTGACATATAGAGCCCAGCAGAAGCCCCTCATATATATACATATATATATATATATACAGCCCAGCAGAAGCCTCTCTTACATATAGAGCCCAGCAGAAGCCCCTCATATATATATATATACAGCCCAGCAGAAGCCTCTCTTACATATACAGCCCAGCAAAGGCCTCTCCTACATATACAGCCCAGCAGAAGCCTCTAATACATATACAGGCCAGCAGAAGCCTCTCATATACCGGTATATACAGCCCAGCAGAAGCCTCTCATACATATACAGCCCAGCAAAGGCCTCTCCTACATATACAGCCCAACAGAAGCCTCTTATACATATACAGGCCAGCAGAAGCCTCTCATACATATAGAGCCCAGCAGAAGCCCATCATATATATATATACAGCCCAGCAGAAGCCTCTCTTACATATACAGCCCAGCAGAAGCCTCTCCTACACATACAGCTCAGCAGAAGCCCCTCATATATATACAGCCCAGCAGAAGCCCCTCATACATATACAGCCCAGTAGAAGCCTCTCAAACATATACAGCCCAGCAGAAGCCCCTCATATACTGGTATATACAGCCCAGCAGAAGCCTCTCATACATATACAGCCCAGCAAAAGCATCTGACATATAGAGCCCAGCAGAAGCCCCTCATATATATACAGCCCACCAGAAGCCTCTCATGCATATACAGCCCAGCAGAGGCCTCTCCTACATATACAGCCCAGCAGAAGCCCCTCATATATATATATATATATACAGCCCAGCAGAAGCCTCTCTTACATATAGAGCCCAGCAGAAGCCCCTCATATATATATATATATATATATATATATATATATATATACAGCCCAGCAGAAGCCTCTCTTACATATACAGCCCAGCAAAGGCCTCTCCTACATATACAGCCCAGCAGAGGCCTCTTATACATATACAGGCCAGCAGAAGCCTCTCATACATATAGAGCCCAGCAGAAGCCCGTCATATATATATATATATACAGCCCAGCAGAAGCCTCTCTTACATATACAGCCCAGCAGAAGCCTCTCCTACACATACAGCTCAGCAGAAGCCCCTCATATACAGTGGGGCAAAAAAGTATTTAGTCAGTCAGCAATAGTGATAGTTCCACCACTTAAAAAGATGAGAGGCGTCTGTAATTTACATCATAGGTAGACCTCAACTATGGGAGACAAACTGAGAAAAAAAAATCCAGAAAATCACATTGTCTGTTTTTTTAACATTTTATTTGCATATTATGGTGGAAAATAAGTATTTGGTCAGAAACAAAATTTCATCTCAATACTTTGTAATATATCCTTTGTTGGCAATGACAGAGGTCAAACGTTTTCTGTAAGTCTTCACAAGGTTGCTACACACTGTTGTTGGTATGTTGGCCCATTCCTCCATGCAGATCTCCTCTAGAGCAGTGATGTTTTTGGCTTTTCGCTTGGCAACACGGACTTTCAACTCCCTCCAAAGGTTTTCTATAGGGTTGAGATCTGGAGACTGGCTAGGCCACTCCAGGACATTGAAATGCTTCTTACGAAGCCACTCCTTCGTTGCCCTGGCGGTGTGCTTTGGATCATTGTCATGTTGAAAGACCCAGCCACGTTTCATCTTCAATGCCCTTGCTGATGGAAGGAGGTTTGCACTCAAAATCTCACGATACATGGCCCCATTCATTCTTTCATGTACCCGGATCAGTCGTCCTGGCCCCTTTGCAGAGAAACAGCCCCAAAGCATGATGTTTCCACCACCATGCTTTACAGTAGGTATAGTGTTTGATGGATGCAACTCAGTATTCTTTTTCCTCCAAACACGACAAGTTGTGTTTCTACCAAACAGTTCCAGTTTGGTTTCATCAGACCATAGGACATTCTCCCAAAACTCCTCTGGATCATCCAAATGCTCTCTAGCAAACGTCAGACGGGCCCGGACATGTACTGGCTTAAGCAATGGGACACGTCTGACACTGCAGTATCTGAGTCCATGGTGGCGTAGTGTGTTACTTATGGTAGGCCTTGTTACATTGGTCCCAGCTCTCTGCAGTTCATTCACTAGGTCCCCCAGCGTGGTTCTGAGATTTTTGCTCACCGTTCTTGTGATCATTCTGACCCCACGGGGTGGGAGTTTGCGTGGAGCCCCAGATCGAGGGAGATTATCAGTGGTCTTGTATGTCTTCAATTTTCTAATTATTGCTCCCACTGTTGATTTCTTCACTCCAAGCTGGTTGGCTATTGCAGATTCAGTCTTCCCAGCCTGGTGCAGGGCTACAATTTTGTTTCTGGTGTCCTTTGACAGCTCTTTGGTCTTCACCATAGTGGAGTTTGGAGTCAGACTGTTTGAGGGTGTGCACAGGTGTCTTTTTATACTGATAACAAGTTTAAAAAGGTGCCATTACTACAGGTAATGAGTGGAGGAAAGAGGAGACTCTTAAAGAAGAAGTTACAGGTCTGTGAGAACCAGAAATCTTGATTGTTTGTTTCTGACCAAATACTTATTTTCCACCATAATATGCAAAAAAAATGATAAAAAAACAGACAATGTGATTTTCTGGATTTTTTTTTCTCAGTTTGTCTCCCATAGTTGAGGTCTACCTATGATGTAAATTACAGACGCCTCTCATCTTTTTAAGTGGTGGAACTTGCACTATTGCTGACTGACTAAATACTTTTTTGCCCCACTGTATATACAGCCCAGCAGAAGCCCCTCATACATATACAGCCCAGTAGAAGCCTCTCAAACATATACAGCCCAGCAGAAGCCCCTCATATACCGGTATATACAGCCCAGCAGAAGCCTCTCATACATATACAGCCCAGCAGAAGCATCTGACATATAGAGCCCAGCAGAAGCCTCTGACATATAGAGCTCAGCAGAAGCCCCTCATATATATACAGCCCAGCAGAAGCCTCTCATACATATAGAGCCCAGCAGAAGCTTCTGACATATAGAGCCCAGCAGAAGCCTCTGACATATAGAGCCCAGCAGAAGCCCCTCATATATATACAGCCCACCAGAAGCCTCTCATATATATACAGCCCAGCAGAGGCCTCTCCTACATATACAGCCCAGCAGAAGCCCCTCATATATATATACAGCCCAGCAGAAGCCTCTCTTATATATAGAGCCCAGCAGAAGCCCCTCATATATATATATATATATATATATATATATATATATATACAGCCCAGCAGAAGCCTCTCTTACATATACAGCCCAGCAAAGGCCTCTCCTACATATACATCCCAGCAGAAGCCTCTTATACATATACAGGCCAGCAGAAGCCTCTCTTACATATAGAGCCCAGCAGAAGCCCCATATATATATATATATATACAGCCCAGCAGAAGCCTCTCTTACATATACAGCCCAGCAAAGGCCTCTCCTACATATACAGCCCAGCAGAAGCCTCTTATACATATACAGGCCAGCAGAAGCCTCTCATACATATAGAGCCCAGCAGAAGCCCGTCATATATATATACAGCCCAGCAGAAGCCTCTCTTACATATACAGCCCAGCAAAGGCCTCTCCTGTTATGAAAGGTAATTCAGTACCACAATGGACATAGAGGTCAGCGCACATACAGTGACCTGGCAATAACCCAAAGGAAAAGGCAGCCCCCACATATAATGACTGTGAGTTAAGATGAAAAGACAAACGTAGAGATGAAATAGATTTAGCAAAGGGAGGCCCAACTTTCTGAACAGAGCGAGGATAGGAAAGGTAACTTTGCGGTCAACACAAAACCCTACAAAAACCACGCAAAGGGGGCAAAAAGACCCTCCGTACCGAACTAACGGCACGGAGGTACACCCTCTGCGTCCCAGAGCTTCCAGCAAGCATTAAAAAACAAATTGACAAGCTGGACAGAAAAAAACAGCAAACAAATAGCAAAGAGGAACTTAGCTATGCAGAGCAGCAGGCCACAGGAACGATCCAGGAGGAAACAGGTCCAATACTAGAACATTGACTGGAGGCCAGGATCAAAGCACTAGGTGGAGTTAAATAGAGCAGCACCTAACGACTTCACCACATCACCTGAGGAAGGAAACTCAGAAGCCGCAGTACCACTTTCCTCCACCAACGGAAGCTCACAGAGAGAACCAGCCGAAGTACCACTTGTGACCACAGGAGGGAGCTCTGCCACAGAATTCACAACAGTACCCCCCCCTTGAGGAGGGGTCACCGAACCCTCACCAGAGCTCCCAGGATGACTAGGATGAGCCATATGAAAGGCACGAACAAGATCGGGAGCATGGACATCAGAGGCAAAGACCCAGGAATTATCTTCCTGAGCATAACCCTTCCACTTAACCAGATACTGGAGTTTCCGCCTTGAAACACGAGAATCCAAAATCTTCTCCACAATATACTCCAACTCCCCCTCCACCAAAACCGGGGCAGGAGGATCAACAGATGGAACCATAGGTGCCACGTATCTCCGCAACAATGACCTATGGAATACGTTATGTATGGAAAAAGAATCTGGAAGGGTCAGACGAAAAGACACAGGATTAAGAACCTCAGAAATCCTATACGGACCAATAAAACGAGGTTTAAACTTAGGAGAGGAAACCTTCATAGGAATATGACGAGAAGATAACCAAACCAAGTCCCCAACCCAAAGTCGGGGACCCACACAGCGTCTGCGATTAGCGAAACGTTGAGCCTTCTCCTGGGACAAAGTCAAATTGTCCACTACATGAGTCCAAATCTGCTGCAACCTGTCCACCACAGTATCCACACCAGGACAGTCTGAAGACTCAACCTGTCCTGAAGAGAAACGAGGATGGAACCCAGAGTTGCAGAAAAACGGTGAAACCAAGGTAGCCGAGCTGGCCCGATTATTAAGGGCGAACTCAGCCAAAGGCAAAAAGGACACCCAGTCATCCTGATCAGCAGAAACAAAGCATCTCAGATATGTTTCCAAGGTCTGATTGGTTCGTTCGGTCTGGCCATTAGTCTGAGGATGGAAAGCCGAGGAAAAAGACAAGTCAATGCCCATCCTAGCACAAAAGGCTCGCCAAAACCTCGAAACAAACTGGGAACCTCTGTCAGAAACGATATTCTCTGGCATGCCATGTAAACGAACCACATGCTGGAAAAACAATGGCACCAAATCAGAGGAGGAAGGCAATTTAGACAAGGGTACCAAATGGACCATCTTAGAGAAGCGA
Source organism: Ranitomeya imitator (assembly GCF_032444005.1). Lineage (NCBI taxonomy): Eukaryota > Metazoa > Chordata > Amphibia > Anura > Dendrobatidae > Ranitomeya > Ranitomeya imitator. The sequence goes on along the minus strand of NC_091282.1, from coordinate 696,905,796 downwards.
TCACAGACCACCCAAATGACTGACATCTCTTGAGAGACGGGAAGATCTGAAATAAAATCCATAGAGATATGTGTCCAAGGCCTCTTCGGGACCGGCAAGGGCAAAAGCAATCCACTGGCACGAGAACAGCAGGGCTTAGCCCGAGCACAAATCCCACAGGACTGCACAAAAGTACGCACATCCCGCGACAGAGATGGCCACCAAAAGGATCTAGCCACTAACTCTCTGGTACCAAAGATTCCAGGATGACCAGCCAACACCGAACAATGAACCTCAGAGATAACTTTATTCGTCCACCTATCAGGGACAAACAGTTTCTCCGCTGGGCAACGATCAGGTTTATTAGCCTGAAATTTTTGCAGCACCCGCCGCAAATCAGGGGAGATGGCAGACACAATTACTCCCTCTTTGAGGATACCCGCCGGCTCAGATACACCCGGAGAGTCGGGCACAAAACTTCTAGACAGAGCATCCGCCTTCACATTTTTAGAGCCCAGAAGGTATGAAATCACAAAGTCAAAACGGGCAAAAAACAACGACCAATGAGCTTGTCTAGGATTCAACCGCTTGGCGGACTCGAGATAAGTCAAGTTCTTATGATCAGTCAAGACCACCACGCGATGCTTAGCTCCTTCAAGCCAATGACGCCACTCCTCGAATGCCCACTTCATGGCCAGCACCTCTCGATTGCCCACATCATAATTTTGCTCAGCAGGCGATAACTTCCTGGAAAAGAAGGCGCATGGTTTCATCACCGAGCAATCAGAACTTCTCTGCGACAAAACAGCCCCTGCTCCAATCTCAGAAGCATCAACCTCGACCTGGAACGGAAGCGAAACATCTGGTTGACACAACACAGGGGCAGAAGAAAAACGACGCTTCAACTCTTGAAAAGCTTCCACCGCAGCAGAAGACCAATTGACCAAATCAGCACCTTTCTTGGTCAAATCGGTCAATGGTTTAGCAATACTAGAAAAATTGCAGATGAAACGACGATAAAAATTAGCAAAGCCCAGGAACTTTTGCAGACTTTTCAGAGATGTTGGCTGAGTCCAATTATGGATGGCTTGGACCTTAACAGGGTCCATCTCGATAGTAGAAGGGGAAAAGATGAACCCCAAAAATGAAACCTTCTGAACACCAAAGAGACACTTTGATCCCTTCACAAACAAAGAATTAGCACGCAGGACCTGAAACACCGTTCTGACCTGCTTCACATGAGACTCCCAGTCATCCGAGAAGATCAAAATGTCATCTAAGTACACAATCAGGAATTTATCCAGGTACTCTCGGAATATGTCATGCATAAAGGACTGAAACACTGATGGAGCATTGGCAAGTCCGAATGGCATTACTAGATACTCAAAATGGCCCTCGGGCGTATTAAATGCAGTTTTCCACTCATCGCCTCGCTTAATACGCACAAGATTATACGCACCACGAAGATCTATCTTGGTGAACCAACTAGCCCCCTTAATCCGCGCAAACAAATCAGATAACAATGGCAAGGGGTACTGAAATTTAACCGTGATCTTATTTAGAAGGCGGTAATCTATACAAGGTCTCAGTGAACCATCCTTCTTGGCTACAAAAAAGAACACTGCTCCTAATGGCGACGATGACGGGCGAATATGCCCCTTCTCCAAAGACTCCTTCACATAACTCGCCGCTATGCGGCGTGCTCAGGCACAGATAAATTAAACAGTCGACCTTTTGGGAATTTACTACCAGGAATCTTATCGATAGCACAATCACAATCCCTATGCGGAGGTAGGGTATCAGACTTGGGCTCATCAAATAAATCACGGTAATCAGACAAGAACTCAGGAACCTCAGAAGGGGTGGATGACGAAATAGTCAGAAATGGGACATCACCATGTACCCCCTGACAACCCCAGCTGGACACAGACATGGATTTCCAATCTAATACTGGATTATGGACTTGTAGCCATGGCAACCCCAACACGACCACATCATGTTGATTATGCAACACCAGAAAGCAAATAACCTCCTGATGTGCAGGAGCCATGCACATGGTCAGCTGGGTCCAGTACTGAGGCTTATTCTTGGCCAAAGGCGTAGCATCAATTCCTCTCAATGGAATAGGACACTGCAAGGGCTCCAAGAAAAACCCACAACGCCTAGCATACTCCAAGTCCATCAAATTCAGAGCAGCGCCTGAGTCCACAAATACCATGACAGAATACGATGACAAAGAGCAGATCAAGGTAACAGACAGAAGAAATTTTGACTGTACCGTACCAATGGTGGCAGACCTAGCGAACCGCTTAGTGCGCTTAGGACAATCAGAGATAGCATGAGTGGAATCACCACAGTAGAAACACAGCCCATTCAGACGTCTGTGTTCTTGCCGTTCAACTCTGGTCAAAGTCCTATCGCACTGCATAGGCTCAGGTTTAAGCTCAGGTAATACCGCCAAATGGTGCACAGATTTACGCTCGCGCAAGCGTCGACCGATCTGAATGGCCAAAGACATAGACTCATTCAGACCAGCAGGCATAGGAAATCCCACCATGACATCCTTAAGGGCTTCAGATAGACCTTTTCTGAAAATAGCTGCGAGCGCACCTTCATTCCACTGAGTGAGTACGGACCACTTTCTAAATTTCTGACAATATACCTCTATTTCATCCTGACCCTGACACAGAGCCAGCAAATTCTTCTCTGCCTGATCCACAGAATTAGGCTCATCGTACAGCAATCCGAGCACCAGGAAAAATGCATCGATATTACTTAATGCAGGATCTCCTGACGCAAGAGAAAATGCCCAGTCCTGAGGGTCGCCACGCAAAAAAGAAATAACGATCCTAACTTGTTGAACTGGGTCACCAGAGAAGCGAGGTTTCAAAGCCAGAAATAGTTTACAATTATTTTTGAAATTTAGTTCTATCTCCAAAAAACAAATCAGGAATAGGAATTCTCGGTTCTAACATAGAATTCTGAACCACAAAGTCTTGAATACTTTGTACTCTTGCCGTGAGCTGATCCACACATGAAGACAGACCTTTAATGTCCATTGCTACACCTGTGTCCTGAACCACCCAAATGTGTAGGGGAAAAAGAAGGCAAAACACAGTGCAAAGAAAAAAAAAATGGTCTCAGAACTTCTTTTTCACCTCTATTGGGAATCATTAGTACTTTTGGCCTCCAGTACTGTTATGAAAGGTAATTCAGTACCACAATGGACATAGAGGTCAGCGCACATACAGTGACCTGGCAATAACCCAAAGGAAAAGGCAGCCCCCACATATAATGACTGTGAGTTAAGATGAAAAGACAAACGTAGAGATGAAATAGATTTAGCAAAGGGAGGCCCAACTTTCTGAACAGAGCGAGGATAGGAAAGGTAACTTTGCGGTCAACACAAAACCCTACAAAAACCACACAAAGGGGGCAAAAAGACCCTCCGTACCGAACTAACGGCACGGAGGTACACCCTCTGCGTCCCAGAGCTTCCAGCAAGCAGTAAATAACAAATTGACAAGCTGGACAGAAAAAAACAGCAAACAAATAGCAAAGAGGAACTTAGCTATGCAGAGCAGCAGGCCACAGGAACGATCCAGGAGGAAACAGGTCCAATACTAGAACTGTTGTGAGTTCTGTTTTTGGGCTCCCTCTGCTGGTTACTGATGGTACTGGGTGATTTGTGTTCTGCTGTCTCTGGTGTCCACCTGTTCTATTAGGATTTGGGAGTTTCCTATTTAACCGGGCTTTCTTGTCATTTCCCCGCCGGCTATCAAGGTGTTTTGTTACCTCAGCTTCTGGCTTCAGTAATCTTCAGGACAAGCTAAGTTTTTGATTTTCTTGTTCCACATTTTGCTTTATTTTTTGTCTTGTCCAGCTTGCATATAATTGTTTCTTTGCTGCTGGTTGCTCTAGTGGGCTGTAATTGCTCCTCATGTTCCATGAGTTGGAACATGAGTTCAAGTAATTACAGGATGGTTTTTTGAAGGGTTTTTTGCTGACCGCGCAGTTTACTTTTGTATCCTCTGCTATCTAGTTTTAGCGGGTCTCATTTTGCTGAATCTGTTTTCATAATGTGTATGTGCCTTCCTCTCATTTCACCGTCATTATACGTGGGGGGCTGCTATTTCTGTGGGGTATTTCTCTGGAGGCAAGAGAGGTCTGTGTTTCTTCTAATAGGGGAAGTTAGATCTTCGGCTGGTGCGAGACGTCTAGGATCAACGTAGGCACGTTCCCCGGCTATTGTTATTTGTGTGTTCAGGTTTAGGGTCGCGGTCAGCTCAGGTTCCATCACCCTAGAGCTCGTTGGTGCTTGTCCTTTTGTGATTCCCTGCCATTGGAATCATGACAGTATAGCCGGCCAGAATGTTTGGGCTGAAGTAGGAGGAAAAGTAGTCTGAGGAAGTTTTTTTTTTTTTTTTCTCTCCTCTGAGGTTGCTGCCTAGCCTTAATTGCAGCCTGGCTGATTTTTTTTTTTTTTCCTCCTCTTAATCCTTGAATGGCTCTGACCTTAGCTGTTTATCATGGACGTCCAGAGTTTAGCTTCCAGCTTGAATAATCTTGCTGCTAAGGTTCAAAATATACAAGATTTTGTTGTACATGCTCCTATGTCTGAACCTAGAATTCCTATTCCAGAGTTCTTTGCTGGAGATAGATCTAGTTTTCTGAATTTTAGGAACAATTGCAAGCTGTTCCTTTCTTTGAAATCTCGCTCTTCTGGAGACCCTGCTCAGCAGGTTAAGATTATTATATATTTCCTGCGGGGTGACCCTCAAAATTGGGCATTTGCATTGGCATCAGGGGATCCTGCATTGCTTGGTGTGGATGCGTTTTTTCTGGCATTAGGTTTGCTCTATGAGGAACCTAACCAAGAGATTCAGGCTGAAAAAGCTTTATTAGCTCTCTCTCAGGGGCAAGATGAAGCAGAAATATATTGTCAAAAATTTCGGAAATGGTCAGTGCTTACTCAGTGGAATGAGTGCGCCCTGGCTGCAAAGTTCAGAGATGGCCTTTCTGAGGCCATTAAAGATGTTATGGTGGGGTTCCCTGCGCCTACGGGTCTGAATGAGTCTATGACTATGGCTATTCAGATTGATCGGCGTTTACGGGAGCGCAAACCTGTGCACCATTTGGCGGTGTCTTCTGAACAGGCACTTGAGACAATGCAATGTGATAGAGTTCAGTCTAGAAGTGAACGGCAAAACTATAGGCGGAAAAATGGGTTGTGCTTTTATTGTGGTGATTCAGCTCATGTTATATCAGCATGCTCTAAACGCACAAAAAAGGTTGATAAGTCTGTTGCCATTAGTACGTTACAGTCTAAGTTCATTCTGTCTGTGACTCTGTTTTGCTCATTATCATCCATTTCAGTCGATGCCTATGTAGATTCAGGCGCTGCCCTGAGTCTTATGGATTGGTCATTTGCCAAGCGATGTGGGTTTAGTCTTGAGCCTCTGGAAGTCCCTATTCCTTTGAAGGGAATTGACTCTACACCTTTAGCTATGAATAAACCTCAGTACTGGACACAAGTGACCATGCGTATGACTCCCGTTCATCAGGAGGTGATTCGCTTCCTGGTATTGTATAATTTGCATGATGTTCTAGTACTTGGTCTGCCATGGTTACAAACTCATAATCCAGTCCTTGACTGGAAAACAATGTCTGTGTTAAGCTGGGGATGTCAGGGGGTTCATGATGATGCACCTCCGATTTCTATCGCTTCATCTACTCCTTCTGAGGTTCCTGTATTTTTGTCTGATTATCGGGATGTTTTTGAGGACCCTAAGCTCAGTTCGCTTCCTCCTCACAGGGATTGCGATTGTGCTATAGATTTAATTCCTGGTAGTAAATTTCCTAAAGGTCGTTTGTTCAATCTGTCAGTGCCAGAGCATACTGCTATGCGGGATTATGTTAAGGAGTCCTTGGAAAAGGGACATATCCGTCCATCTTCGTCCCCTTTGGGAGCAGGTTTTTTTTCGTGGCCAAAAAAGATGGGTCCTTGAGGCCTTGTATAGATTATCGTCTTTTGAATAAGATTACTGTAAAATATCAGTATCCTTTGCCTTTGTTGACTGATTTGTTTGCTCGCATTAAGGGGGCTAAATGGTTCACTAAGATTGATCTTCGGGGTGCGTATAATCTTATACGAATAAAGCAAGGTGATGAGTGGAAAACCGCATTTAATACGCCTGAGGGCCATTTTGAGTATTTGGTGATGCCTTTCGGACTTTCTAATGCTCCTTCAGTCTTCCAGTCCTTTATGCACGATATTTTCCGTGAATATCTGGATAAATTTATGATTGTGTATTTGGATGATATTTTGGTTTTTTCTGATGACTGGGAGTCTCATGTTCAGCAGGTCAGGAAGGTGTTTCAGGTCCTGCGGGCTAATTCCTTGTTTGTAAAGGGCTCAAAGTGTCTCTTTGGAGTCCAGAAGATTTCTTTCTTGGGGTATATTTTTTCCCCTTCTACTATTGAGATGGATCCCGTCAAGGTTCGGGCTATTTGTGACTGGACGCAGCCTGCATCTCTTAAGAGTCTGCAGAAGTTCTTGGGCTTTGCTAATTTCTATCGTCGTTTTATAACTAATTTTTCTAGTGTTGTTAAGCCTTTGACGGATTTGACTAAGAAGGGTGCTGATGTTGCTGATTGGTCTCCTGCGGCTGTGGAGGCCTTTCAGGAACTTAAACGCCGGTTTTCTTCTGCTCCTGTGTTGCGTCAGCCTGATGTTTCGCTTCCTTTCCAAGTTGAGGTTGATGCTTCCGAGATTGGAGCGGGGGCGGTTTTGTCACAGAGAAGCTCCGATTGCTCGGTGATGAAGCCATGTGCGTTCTTTTCTAGAAAATTTTCGCCCGCTGAGCGGAATTATGATGTGGGTAATCGGGAACTTTTGGCCATGAAGTGGGCATTTGAGGAGTGGCGTCATTGGCTGGAGGGTGCTAGACATCGTGTGGTGGTCTTGTCTGATCACAAAAATCTGATTTACCTTGAGTCTGCCAGGCGTCTGAATCCTAGACAGGCTCGTTGGTCACTGTTTTTCTCTCGTTTCAATTTTGTGGTTTCATATCTGCCAGGTTCAAAGAATGTGAAGGCGGATGCTCTTTCTAGGAGTTTTGTGCCTGACTCCCCTGGAAATTCTGAGCCCACTGGTATCCTTAGGGATGGGGTGATTTTGTCGGCCGTCTTCCCAGACTTGCGACGTGCTTTGCAGGAGTTTCAGGTGGGTAAACCTGATCGTTGTCCGCCTGAGAGACTGTTTGTTCCGGATAGTTGGACCAGTAGAGCCATCTCCGAGGTCCATTCTTCTGCGTTGGCAGGTCATCCTGGAATATTTGGTACTAGAGACTTGGTGGCCAGGTCTTTTTGGTGGCCTTCCTTGTCGAGGGATGTGCGTTCTTTTGTGCAGTCTTGTGAGGTTTGTGCTCGGGCTAAGCCTTGCTGTTCTCGAGCCAGTGGATTGTTGTCACCTTTGCCTATCCCGAAGAGGCCTTGGACGCACATTTCCATGGACTTTATTTCGGATCTCCCTGTCTCTCAAAAAATGTCCGTCATCTGGGTTGTGTGTGACCGCTTTTCTAAAATGGTTCATCTTGTACCCTTGCCTAAGTTGCCTTCCTCCTCTGAATTGGTCCCTCTGTTTTTCCAGAACGTGGTTCGTTTGCATGGGATTCCGGAGAACATCGTTTCTGACAAGGGATCCCAGTTTGTGTCTAGATTTTGGCGGATGTTCTGTGCTAAGATGGGCATTGATTTGTCCTTTTTGTCTGCATTCCACCCTCAGACGAATGGCCAGACGGAGCGAACTAATCAGACCTTGGAAACTTATTTGAGGTGTTTTGTTTCTGCTGATCAGGATGACTAGGTTACCTTTTTGCCACTGGCCGAGTTTGCCCTTAATAATCGGGCTAGTTCTGCTACCTTGGTTTCTCCTTTCTTTTGTAATTCGGGGTTTCATCCTCGTTTTTCCTCTGGTCAGGTGGAGCCTTCTGATTGTCCTGGAGTGGACATGGTGGTGGATGGGTTGCATCGGATTTGGAGTCATGTGGTGGACAATTTGAAGTTGTCCCAGGAGAAGGCTCAGCCGTTTGCTAATCGCCGTCGCCGCGTGGGTCCTCGACTTCTTGTTGGGGACTTGGTGTGGTTGCCTTCTCGTTTTGTTCCTATGAAGGTCTCTTCTCCTAAGTTCAAGCCTCGGTTCATCGGTCCTTATAGGATCTTGGAAATTCTTAACCCTGTGTCGTTTCGTTTGGATCTCCCGGCATCGTTTGCTATTCATAATGTGTTCCATCGGTCGTTGTTGCGGAGGTATGAGGTACCTGTTGTTCCTTCGCTTGAGCCTCCTGCTCCGGTGCTGGTGGAGGGAGAATTGGAGTATGTTGTGGAGAAGATCTTGGATTCTCGTGTTTCCAGACGGAAACTCCAATATTTGGTCAAGTGGAAGGGTTATGGTCAGGAGGATAATTCTTGGGTGGTTGCCTCTGATGTTCATGCTGATGATTTGGTCCGCGCTTTTCATAGGGCTCATCCTGGTCGCCCTGGTGGTTCTCGTGAGGGTTCGGTGACCCCTCCTCAAGGGGGGGGGTACTGTTGTGAGTTCTGTTTTTGGGCTCCCTCTGGTGGTTACTGATGGTACTGGGTGATTTGTGTTCTGCTGTCTCTGGTGTCCACCTGTTCTATTAGGATTTGGGAGTTTCCTATTTAACCGGGCTTTCTTGTCATTTCCCCGCCGGCTATCAAGGTGTTTTGTTACCTCAGCTTCTGGCTTCAGTAATCTTCAGGACAAGCTAAGTTTTTGATTTTCTTGTTCCACATTTTGCTTTATTTTTTGTCTTGTCCAGCTTGCATATAATTGTTTCTTTGCTGCTGGTTGCTCTAGTGGGCTGTAATTGCTCCTCATGTTCCATGAGTTGGAACATGAGTTCAAGTAATTACAGGATGGTTTTTTGAAGGGTTTTTTGCTGACCGCGCAGTTTACTTTTGTATCCTCTGCTATCTAGTTTTAGCGGGTCTCATTTTGCTGAATCTGTTTTCATAATGTGTATGTGCCTTCCTCTCATTTCACCGTCATTATACGTGGGGGGCTGCTATTTCTGTGGGGTATTTCTCTGGAGGCAAGAGAGGTCTGTGTTTCTTCTAATAGGGGAAGTTAGATCTTCGGCTGGTGCGAGACGTCTAGGATCAACGTAGGCACGTTCCCCGGCTATTGTTATTTGTGTGTTCAGGTTTAGGGTCGCGGTCAGCTCAGGTTCCATCACCCTAGAGCTCGTTGGTGCTTGTCCTTTTGTGATTCCCTGCCATTGGAATCATGACAGTATAGCCGGCCAGAATGTTTGGGCTGAAGTAGGAGGAAAAGTAGTCTGAGGAAGTTTTTTTTTTTTTTTTCTCTCCTCTGAGGTTGCTGCCTAGCCTTAATTGCAGCCTGGCTGATTTTTTTTTTTTTTCCTCCTCTTAATCCTTGAATGGCTCTGACCTTAGCTGTTTATCATGGACGTCCAGAGTTTAGCTTCCAGCTTGAATAATCTTGCTGCTAAGGTTCAAAATATACAAGATTTTGTTGTGCATGCTCCTATGTCTGAACCTAGAATTCCTATTCCAGAGTTCTTTGCTGGAGATTGATCTAGTTTTCTGAATTTTAGGAACAATTGCAAGCTGTTCCTTTCTTTGAAATCTCGCTCTTCTGGAGACCCTGCTCAGCAGGTTAAGATTATTATATCTTTCCTGCGGGGTGACCCTCAAAATTGGGCATTTGCATTGGCATCAGGGGATCCTGCGTTGCTTGGTGTGGATGCGTTTTTTCTGGCATTAGGTTTGCTCTATGAGGAACCTAACCAAGAGATTCAGGCTGAAAAAGCTTTATTAGCTCTCTCTCAGGGGCAAGATGAAGCAGAAATATATTGTCAAAAATTTCGGAAATGGTCAGTGCTTACTCAGTGGAATGAGTGCGCCCTGGCTGCAAAGTTCAGAGATGGCCTTTCTGAGGCCATTAAAGATGTTATGGTGGGGTTCCCTGCGCCTACGGGTCTGAATGAGTCTATGACTATGGCTATTCAGATTGATCGGCGTTTACGGGAGCGCAAACCTGTGCACCATTTGGCGGTGTCTTCTGAACAGGCACTTGAGACAATGCAATGTGATAGAGTTCAGTCTAGAAGTGAACGGCAAAACTATAGGCGGAAAAATGGGTTGTGCTTTTATTGTGGTGATTCAGCTCATGTTATATCAGCATGCTCTAAACGCACAAAAAAGGTTGATAAGTCTGTTGCCATTAGTACGTTACAGTCTAAGTTCATTCTGTCTGTGACTCTGTTTTGCTCATTATCATCCATTTCAGTCGATGCCTATGTAGATTCAGGCGCTGCCCTGAGTCTTATGGATTGGTCATTTGCCAAGCGATGTGGGTTTAGTCTTGAGCCTCTGGAAGTCCCTATTCCTTTGAAGGGAATTGACTCTACACCTTTAGCTATGAATAAACCTCAGTACTGGACACAAGTGACCATGCGTATGACTCCCGTTCATCAGGAGGTGATTCGCTTCCTGGTATTGTATAATTTGCATGATGTTCTAGTACTTGGTCTGCCATGGTTACAAACTCATAATCCAGTCCTTGACTGGAAAACAATGTCTGTGTTAAGCTGGGGATGTCAGGGGGTTCATGATGATGCACCTCCGATTTCTATCGCTTCATCTACTCCTTCTGAGGTTCCTGTATTTTTGTCTGATTATCGGGATGTTTTTGAGGAGCCTAAGCTCAGTTCGCTTCCTCCTCACAGGGATTGCGATTGTGCTATAGATTTAATTCCTGGTAGTAAATTTCCTAAAGGTCGTTTGTTCAATCTGTCAGTGCCAGAGCATACTGCTATGCGGGATTATGTTAAGGAGTCCTTGGAAAAGGGACATATCCGTCCATCTTCGTCCCCTTTGGGAGCAGGTTTTTTTTTCGTGGCCAAAAAAGATGGGTCCTTGAGGCCTTGTATAGATTATCGTCTTTTGAATAAGATTACTGTAAAATATCAGTATCCTTTGCCTTTGTTGACTGATTTGTTTGCTCGCATTAAGGGGGCTAAATGGTTCACTAAGATTGATCTTCGGGGTGCGTATAATCTTATACGAATAAAGCAAGGTGATGAGTGGAAAACCGCATTTAATACGCCTGAGGGCCATTTTGAGTATTTGGTGATGCCTTTCGGACTTTCTAATGCTCCTTCAGTCTTCCAGTCCTTTATGCACGATATTTTCCGTGAATATCTGGATAAATTTATGATTGTGTATTTGGATGATATTTTGGTTTTTTCTGATGACTGGGAGTCTCATGTTCAGCAGGTCAGGAAGGTGTTTCAGGTCCTGCGGGCTAATTCCTTGTTTGTAAAGGGCTCAAAGTGTCTCTTTGGAGTCCAGAAGATTTCTTTCTTGGGGTATATTTTTTCCCCTTCTACTATTGAGATGGATCCCGTCAAGGTTCGGGCTATTTGTGACTGGACGCAGCCTGCATCTCTTAAGAGTCTGCAGAAGTTCTTGGGCTTTGCTAATTTCTATCGTCGTTTTATAACTAATTTTTGTAGTGTTGTTAAGCCTTTGACGGATTTGACTAAGAAGGGTGCTGATGTTGCTGATTGGTCTCCTGCGGCTGTGGAGGCCTTTCAGGAACTTAAACGCCGGTTTTCTTCTGCTCCTGTGTTGCGTCAGCCTGATGTTTCGCTTCCTTTCCAAGTTGAGGTTGATGCTTCCGAGATTGGAGCGGGGGCGGTTTTGTCACAGAGAAGCTCCGATTGCTCGGTGATGAAGCCATGTGCGTTCTTTTCTAGAAAATTTTCGCCCGCTGAACGGAATTATGATGTGGGTAATCGGGAACTTTTGGCCATGAAGTGGGCATTTGAGGAGTGGCGTCATTGGCTGGAGGGTGCTAGACATCGTGTGGTGGTCTTGACTGATCACAAAAATCTGATTTACCTTGAGTCTGCCAGGCGTCTGAATCCTAGACAGGCTCGTTGGTCACTGTTTTTCTCTCATTTCAATTTTGTGGTTTCATACCTGCCAGGTTCAAAGAATGTGAAGGCGGATGCTCTTTCTAGGAGTTTTGTGCCTGACTCCCCTGGAAATTCTGAGCCCACTGGTATCCTTAGGGATGGGGTGATTTTGTCGGCCGTCTTCCCAGACTTGCGACGTGCTTTGCAGGAGTTTCAGGCGGGTAAACCTGATCGTTGTCCGCCTGAGAGACTGTTTGTTCCGGATAGTTGGACCAGTAGAGCCATCTCCGAGGTCCATTCTTCTGCGTTGGCAGGTCATCCTGGAATATTTGGTACTAGAGACTTGGTGGCCAGGTCTTTTTGGTGGCCTTCCTTGTCGAGGGATGTGCGTTCTTTTGTGCAGTCTTGTGAAGTTTGTGCTCGGGCTAAGCCTTGCTGTTCTCGAGCCAGTGGATTGTTGTCACCTTTGCCTATCCCGAAGAGGCCTTGGACGCACATTTCCATGGACTTTATTTCGGATCTCCCTGTCTCTCAAAAAATGTCCGTCATCTGGGTTGTGTGTGACCGCTTTTCTAAAATGGTTCATCTTGTACCCTTGCCTAAGTTGCCTTCCTCCTCTGAGTTGGTCCCTCTGTTTTTCCAGAACGTGGTTCGTTTGCATGGGATTCCGGAGAACATCGTTTCTGACAAGGGATCCCAGTTTGTGTCTAGATTTTGGCGGACGTTCTGTGCTAAGATGGGCATTGATTTGTCCTTTTCGTCTGCATTCCACCCTCAGACGAATGGCCAGACGGAGCGAACTAATCAGACCTTGGAAACTTATTTGAGGTGTTTTGTTTCTGCTGATCAGGATGACTGGGTTACCTTTTTGCCACTGGCCGAGTTTGCCCTTAATAATCGGGCTAGTTCTGCTACCTTGGTTTCTCCTTTCTTTTGTAATTCGGGGTTTCATCCTCGTTTTTCCTCTGGTCAGGTGGAGCCTTCTGATTGTCCTGGAGTGGACATGGTGGTGGATGGGTTGCATCGGATTTGGAGTCATGTGGTGGACAATTTGAAGTTGTCCCAGGAGAAGGCTCAGCAGTTTGCTAATCGCCGTCGCCGCGTGGGTCCTCGACTTCTTGTTGGGGACTTGGTGTGGTTGCCTTCTCGTTTTGTTCCTATGAAGGTCTCTTCTCCTAAGTTCAAGCCTCGGTTCATCGGTCCTTATAGGATCTTGGAAATTCTTAACCCTGTGTCGTTTCGATCTCCCGGCATCGTTTGCTATTCATAATGTGTTCCATCGGTCGTTGTTGCGGAGGTATGAGGTACCTGTTGTTCCTTCGCTTGAGCCTCCTGCTCCGGTGCTGGTGGAGGGAGAATTGGAGTATGTTGTGGAGAAGATCTTGGATTCTCGTGTTTCCAGACGGAAACTCCAATATTTGGTCAAGTGGAAGGGTTATGGTCAGGAGGATAATTCTTGGGTATTTGCCTCTGATGTTCATGCTGATGATTTGGTCCGCGCTTTTCATAGGGCTCATCCTGGTCGCCCTGGTGGTTCTCGTGAGGGTTCGGTGACCCCTCCTCAAGGGGGGGGGTACTGTTGTGAGTTCTGTTTTTGGGCTCCCTCTGGTGGTTGCTGATGGTACTGGGTGATTTGTGTTCTGCTGTCTCTGGTGTCCACCTGTTCTATTAGGATTTGGGAGTTTCCTATTTAACCGGGCTTTCTTGTCATTTCCCCGCCGGCTATCAAGGTTATCAGAGTGTTTTGTTACCTCAGCTTCTGGCTTCAGTAATCTTCAGGACAAGCTAAGTTTTTGATTTTCTTGTTCCACGTTTTGCTTTATTTTTTGTCTTGTCCAGCTTGCATATAATTGTTTCTTTGCTGCTGGTTGCTCTAGTGGGCTGTAAATGCTCCTCATGTTCCATGAGTTGGAACATGAGTTCAAGTAATTACAGGATGGTTTTTTGAAGGGTTTTTTGCTGACCGCGCAGTTTACTTTTGTATCCTCTGCTATCTAGTTTTAGCGGGCCTCATTTTGCTGAATCTGTTTTCATACTGTGTATGTGCAGGGCCGTATTTGCCACTAGGCACTTGAGGGCACGTGCCTAGGGCGGCGGGATGCGGGGGGGCGCCCTTGAGCTAGGTTTTTTCCTTTTTTTTTTTTTTTTAATTTTATAAAACTCCGGGGTCAAGTTTCCGCCCCCCCTCCTCCCTCCCCCCTTCCCGCCCCCCCCCTCCTCCCTCCTTCCCGCCCCCTTCCCTCCCTCCCTGAAGACGTAATACTCACCTTCCTCCAGCGGTGGCTGCAACTGCGTCTCAGCGCCGTCCTGTCTTCAGCGGTCACATGGTACCGATCATTAAGGGTGATGAATATGCGCATATTCATCACCCTTAATTAGCGCTACCATGTGACCGCTGAAGACAGGAAGGAAGACGCTGAGATGCCAGGAAGTTCTGTGCTGCGCGCCGGTGAGAGGTAAGTATGACAGGGAAAAAAGTGGGGTGCCGTGCACACAGGGGAGGAGGATGGGGAGCCATGCATACAGGGGAGAAGGATGGGGAGCCGTGCATACAGGGGAGAAGGATGGGGAGTCGTGCACACAGGGGAGAAGGATGGGGAGCCGTGCATACAGGGGAGAAGGATGGGGAGCCGTGCATACAGGGGAGAAGGATGGGGAGTCGTGCATACAGGGGAGAAGGATGGGGAGCCGTGCACACAGGGGAGAAGGATGGGGAGCCATGTACACAGGGGAGAAGGATGGGGAGCCGTGCACACAGGGGAGAAGGATGGGGAGCCGTGCACACAGGGGAGAAGGATGGGGAGCCGTGCACACAGGGGAGAAGGATGGGGAGCCGTGCACACAGGGGAGAAGGATGGGGAGCCATGTACACAGGGGAGAAGGATGGGGAGCCGTGCATACAGGGGAGAAGGATGGGGAGCCGTGCACACAGGGGAGAAGGATGGGGAGCCGTGCACACAGGGGAGAAGGATGGGGAGCCGTGCACACAGGGGAGAAGGATGGGGAGCCGTGCATACAGGGGAGAAGGATGGGGAGTCGTGCACACAGGGGAGAAGGATGGGGAGCCGTGCATACAGGGGAGAAGGATGGGGAGCCGTGCATACAGGGGAGAAGGATGGGGAGTCGTGCATACAGGGGAGAAGGATGGGGAGCCGTGCACACAGGGGAGAAGGATGGGGAGCCATGTACACAGGGGAGAAGGATGGGGAGCCGTGCACACAGGGGAGAAGGATGGGGAGCCGTGCACACAGGGGAGAAGGATGGGGAGCCGTGCACACAGGGGAGAAGGATGGGGAGCCGTGCACACAGGGGAGAAGGATGGGGAGCCATGTACACAGGGGAGAAGGATGGGGAGCCGTGCATACAGGGGAGAAGGATGGGGAGCCGTGCACACAGGGGAGAAGGATGGGGAGCCGTGCACACAGGGGAGAAGGATGGGGAGCCGTGCACACAGGGGAGAAGGATGGGGAGCCATGTACACAGGGGAGAAGGATGGGGAGCCGTGCACACAGGGGAGAAGGATGGGGAGCCGTGCACACAGGGGAGAAGGATGGGGAGCCGTGCATACAGGGGAGAAGGATGGGGAGCCATGAACGCAGGGGAGAAGGATGGGGAGCCATGAACGCAGAGTGGGAGGATGGGGGAGCCATGAACGCAGAGTGGGAGGATGGGGGAGCCATGAACGCAGAGTGGGAGGATGGGGGAGCCATGCTTGCAGGGGAGAAGGATGGGGGAGCCATGAACGCAGGGTGGGAGGATGGGGGAGGCATGAACGCAGTGTGGGAGGATGGAGTATAAATATGGAGTATAAATACTGGGCCCTATAAGGGGGACACAGTGTGAGAGGACAGTGTGAAGAGGGGACTGGTATAGAAAGGAGAGGACAGTGTGAAGAGCATGTACCATAAGAGGGACAGTGTGGGGGTCATACTTTGTGCAGACAATATAGTGAGGGGCAATTTTTTATTTGGGAGCATTATAATGACACTTGTATCTTTAAGGGCGTCATGTGGAGACTTTCTGCAAAAGAGCGGCGAAGATGGAAGTCTGCAGAGACGGCTGTGGATGAGAAAACTCATCATGGGATCTGGACAAGATGAAGAAAAGGAGAACGGCTCCAGAGGCGACGTCATCTATCAGGTACCTGGATGTAAATGTTATTTGTGATGCTAACTCTCATGTTTTTATATATGTTAGGAGATTTAAAGGGACACTGTCACCTGAATTTGGAGGGAACAATTTTCAGCCATAGGGGTGGGGTTTTCGGGTGTTTGATTCACCCTTTCCTTACCCGCTGGCTGCATGCTGGCTGCAATATTGGATTGAAGCTCATTCTCTGTCCTCCGTAGTACATACTGTACCTGCACAATCTGCAATCTTGCCTTGCGCAGGCGTGTACTATGGAGGACAGAGAATGAGCTTCAATCCAATATTGCAGCCAGCATGCAGCCAGCGGGTAAGGAAAGGGTGAATCAAACACCTGAAAACCCCACCCCTATGGCTGAAAATTGTTCCCTCCAAATTCAGGTGACAGAGTCCCTTTTAAAGGGGATGTCCAGGCTTGTGATGAGTCTGCAGTCATTCTTTGTGACTGCAGACTTCTGAATTCTCACAGTGCACACTGCACGCTGTCAGGATTCTCTCATGCTGGGGATTTACATTAATGCGATCACGTGCTGACTAGACATGCGTGACCTCCGTCAATGAAAATGAACTGAGCGAGGCCGGGCACATCTAGTCAGAATGTGGTCAGAAGTCTACAAATCACATACTTGTGCTGACATGACCGTCCACCGGCAAGGGAGAATCCTAAAAGTGCAGTGCATGCGTTGTGAGAATTCAGAAGCTGCGATGTCAGGATTCAGCTCTGCAAGTTCCAGTAGTCGTCACATGGACACGTCACTCATATGCGATTTTTCAGACTTAGGGTGTGTGTCCACGTTCAGGATTGCATCAGGATTTGGTCAGTATTTTACATCAGTATTTGTAGCCAAAACCAGGAGTGGGTGATAAATACAGAAGTGGAGCATATGGTTCTATTATAGTTTTCCTCTAATTGTTCCACTCCTGGTTTTGGCTACAAATACTGATGAAAAATCCTGACCAAATCCTGATGCAATCCTGAACGTGGACACATACTCTTATGGTCCTGCGACATCGAGCTTCTCTTCTGCTTCTCTTAGTTTTTCACTGAACATTGAGAGCATTAGGGAGAGGAGCTCGTGGGCACATGACTGAGTGTGCAAATCACATATGTCCTTGGCGGAGGGGGGGCACCAAAATGAATTCTTTCCCCGGGTGCCAGAAACCCTAGATACACCTCTGCTGGTATGCTACTGCGAGCGGTGATTACCGGGTGCGGTGGAGGGAGGTCTGTGCACAGGCAGTGAGGCAGGGACTGAGGGTGTGCACAGAGAGGATGGAGACCCGGAGACTGCCCGTCCCAGTCTACGCCGTAGCCTAGAGCCCTCATTATCATAGGAATATGGCAGTTAATAAATTGCTTTTCTGAAGCTTTATAGTGTAGTTTTAGGTCAGGGAGGGTTGGATAGGGATGAGCTAGCAAGGTGCAGGGACAGGTAATGATGGCTACTTGCGAACATGTGCGGCAATTGCGGTTTTGCACTTACGATGATACATAAAACACTGCTAGTAGTGTTTTTTCTCATTGCTGCAAGTACCGCATTTGCCGGATGGCGGCAAAACCGCAAGTGCCGCACATGTCTGTAAGTCCCATAGGGAATGAATGAGGCCGAACGCAGTGTTGCCCTAAGTGATCCATTACGCGGCAGATGCGGAAAAACTGTCGGATCTGCTGCAAAAGGCGACTTTCACATCAGCGATTTTTGCCAAAGTCACTGCCGATAGTGTCATACTCACCAAAGGGGGAGGCAGCACTAAAAGTGCCTAGGGCAGCAGAAACTCTAAATACGGCCCTGTGTATGTGCCTTCCTCTCATTTCACCGTCATTATACGTGGGGGGCTGCTATTTCTGTGGGGTATTTCTCTGGAGGCAAGAGAGGTCTGTGTTTCTTCTAATAGGGGAAGTTAGATCTTCGGCTGGTGCGAGACGTCTAGGATCAACGTAGGCACGTTCCCCGGCTATTGTTATTTGTGTGTTCAGGTTTAGGGTCGCGGTCAGCTCAGGTTCCATCACCCTAGAGCTCGTTGGTGCTTGTCCTTTTGTGATTCCCTGCCATTGGAATCATGACATAGAACACTGACTGGAGGCCAGGATCAAAGCACTAGGTGGAGATAAATAGAGCAGCACCTAACGACTTCACCACATCACCTGAGGAAGGAAACTCAGAAGCCGCAGTACCACTTTCCTCCACCAACGGAAGCTCACAGAGAGAACCAGCCGAAGTACCACTTGTGACCACAGGAGGGAGCTCTGCCACAGAATTCACAACACTCTCCTACATATACAGCCCAGCAGAAGCCTCTTATACATATACAGGCCAGCAGAAGCCTCTCATATACCGGTATATACAGCCCAGCAGAAGCCTCTCATACATATGCAGCCCAGCAAAGGCCTCTCCTACATATACAGCCCAGCAGAAGCCTCTTATAGATATACAGGCCAGCAGAAGCCTCTCATACATATAGAGCCCAGCAGAAGCCCGTCATATATATATATACAGCCCAGCAGAAGCCTCTCTTACATATACAGCCCAGCAGAAGCCTCTCCTACACATACAGCTCAGCAGAAGCCCCTCATATATATACAGCCCAGCAGAAGCCCCTCATACATATACAGCCCAGTAGAAGCCTCTCAAACATATACAGCCCAGCAGAAGCCCCTCATATACCGGTATATACAGCCCAGCAGAAGCCTCTCATACATATACAGCCCAGCAGAAGCATCTGACATATAGAGCCCAGCAGAAGCCTCTGACATATAGAGCCCAGCAGAAGCCCCATATATATATATATATATATATATATATACACAGCCCAGCAGAAGCCTCTCTTACATATACAGCCCAGCAAAGGCCTCTCCTACATATACAGCCCAGCAGAAGCCTCTTATACATATACAGGCCAGCAGAAGCCTCTCATACATATAGAGCCCAGCAGAAGCCCGTCATATATATATACAGCCCAGCAGAAGCCTCTCTTACATATACAGCCCAGGAGAAGCCTCTCCTACACATACAGCTCAGCAGAAGCCCCTCATATATATACAGCCCAGCAGAAGCCTCTCATACATATAGAGCCCAGCAGAAGCTTCTGACATATAGAGCCCAGCAGAAGCCTCTGACATATAGAGCCCAGCAGAAGCCCCATATATATATATATATATATATATACACAGCCCAGCAGAAGCCTCTCTTACATATACAGCCCAGCAAAGGCCTCTCCTACATATACAGCCCAGCAGAAGCCTCTTATACATATACAGGCCAGCAGAAGCCTCTCATACATATAGAGCCCAGCAGAAGCCCGTCATATATATATACAGCCCAGCAGAAGCCTCTCTTACATATACAGCCCAGGAGAAGCCTCTCCTACACATACAGCCCAGCAGAAGCCCCTCATATATATACAGCCCAGCAGAAGCCTCTCATACATATACAGCCCAGCAGAAGCCTCTCATACATATACAGCCAGCACAGCAATAGCCTCTGATATATTCAGGTAAATAGCCTCTGATATATACAGCTTGGCAGTAGCATCTCATATATATTTATACAGCCCCTTGTATATATACAGCCCAGCAGAAGCCCCTCATATATATACAGCCCAGCAGAAGCCCCTCATATATATACAGCCCAGCAGAAGCCTCTCATACATATACAGCCCAGCAGAAGCCTCTCATACATATACAGCCCAGCAGAAGCCTCTGACATACAGTTAGGTCCATATATATTTGGACAGAGATAACCTTTTTTCTAATTTTGGTTCTAGACATTACCACAATGAATTTTAAACAAAACAATTCAGATGTAGTTGAAGTTCAGACTTTCAGCTTTCATTTGAGGGTATCCACATTAAAATTGGATTAAGGGTTTAGGAGTTTCAGCTCCTTAACATGTGCCACCCTGTTTTTAAACACCAAAAGTAATTGGACAATTAACTCCAAGGCCATTTCATGGACAGGTGTGGGCAATCCCTTCTTTATGTCATTCTCAATTAAGTAGATAAAAGGCCTGGAGTTGATTTGAGGTGTGGTGCTTCCATTTGGAAGGTTTTGCTGTGAAGTAAACATGTGGTCAAAGGAGCTCTCCATGCAGGTGAAACAAGCCATCCTTAAGCTGCGAAAACAGAAAAAACCCATCCGAGAAATTGCTACAATATTAGGAATGGCAAAATCTACAGTTTGGTACATCCTGAGAAAGAAAGAAAGAAAGGACTGGTGAACTCATCATTGCAAAAAGATTTGGGCGCCCACGAAAGACAACAGTGGTGGATGATCGGAGAATAATCTCCATGGTGAAGAGAAACCCCTTTACAACAGCCAACCAAGTGAACAACACTCTCCAGGAGGTTGGCGTATCAATATCCAAATGTACCATAATGAGAAGACTGCATGAAAGTAAATACAGAGGGTTCACTGTCATGATCCCAATGGCAGGGGATCACAAAAGGACAAGCACAAAAACAAAACAAGCTCTAGGGTGATGGAACCTGAGCTGACCGCGATCCTGAACCTAAACACACAACTAGCAGTAGCCGGGGAACGTGCCTACGATGATTCCTAGATGTCTCGCGCCAGCCGAAGGACTAACTTCCCCTGTTAGAAGAAACACAGACCTCACTTGCCTCCAGAGAAACACCCCACAGAAATAGCAGCCCCCCACATGTAATAACGGTGAAATGAGAGGAAAGCACATACATAGTTATGAAAACAGAATCAGCAAAAATGAGGCCCGCTAAAGCTAGATAGCAGAGGATACAAAAGTGAACTGCGCGGTCAGCGAAAAACCCTTCAAAAAACCATCCTGAAATTACTTGAACTCATGTGCCAACTCATGGAACATGAGGAGTAATTTCAGCCCACTAGAGCAACCAGCAGCAAGGAATCACATATCTGCAAGCTGGACTAAGACAAAAATTAAGCAAAACGAGGAACAGGGAAATCAAAACTTAGCTTGTCCTGAAGATTACAGAAGCAGGTAGCAGAGGTAAAAAGACACACTGATTACATTGATAGCCGGCGAGGAAATGACAAGAAAGCCAGGTTAAATAGGAAACTCCCATATCCTGATGGAACAGGTGGACACCAGAGA
This sequence comes from Ranitomeya imitator, assembly GCF_032444005.1. Lineage (NCBI taxonomy): Eukaryota > Metazoa > Chordata > Amphibia > Anura > Dendrobatidae > Ranitomeya > Ranitomeya imitator. The sequence continues at coordinate 696,884,615 of NC_091282.1, read as the reverse complement.
CCGCAGAGAACACAAGTCACCCAGTACCATCAGTAACCACCAGAGGGAGCCCAAAAACAGAACTCACAACAGTACCCCCCCCCTTGAGGAGGGGTCACCGAACCCTCACGAGAACCACCAGGGCGACCAGGATGAGCCCTATGAAATGCACGGACCAAATCGGCAGCATGAACATCAGAGGCAACCACCCAAGAATTATCCTCCTGACCATAACCCTTCCACTTGACCAAATACTGGAGTTTCCGTCTGGAAACACGAGAATCCAAGATCTTCTCCACAACATACTCCAATTCACCCTCCACCAGCACTGGAGCAGGAGGCTCAAGCGAAGGAACAACAGGTACCTCATACTTCCGCAACAACGACCGATGGAACACATTATGAATAGCAAACGATGCCGGGAGATCCAAACGAAACAACACAGGGTTAAGAATTTCCAAGATCCTATAGGGACCGATGAACCGAGGCTTGAACTTAGGAGAAGAGACCTTCATAGGAACAAAACGAGAAGACAACCACACCAAGTCCCCAACAAGAAGTCGAGGACCCACGCGGCGACGGCGATTAGCAAACTGCTGAGCCCTCTCCTGGGACAACTTCAAATTGTCCTCCACATGACTCCAAATCTGATGCAACCTATCCACCACCATGTCCACTCCAGGACAATCAGAAGGCTCCACCTGACCAGAGGAAAAACGAGGATGAAACCCCGAATTACAAAAGAAAGGAGAAACCAAGGTAGCAGAACTAGCCCGATTATTAAGGGCAAACTCGGCAAGCGGCAAAAAGGTAACCCAGTCATCTTGATCAGCAGAAACAAAACACCTTAAATAAGTTTCTAAGGTCTGATTAGTTCGTTCCGTCTGGCCATTCGTCTGGGGATGGAATGCAGACGAAAAGGACAAATCAATGCCCATCTTAGCACAGAACGTCCACCAAAATCTAGACACAAACTGGGATCCCCTGTCAGAAACGATGTTCTCCGGAATCCCATGCAAACGAACCACGTTCTGGAAAAACAGAGGGACCAACTCAGAGGAGGAAGGTAACTTAGGCAAGGGTACCAGATGAACCATCTTAGAAAAGCGGTCACACACAACCCAGATGACGGACATTTTTTGAGAGACAGGGAGATCCGAAATAAAGTCCATGGAAATGTGCGTCCAAGGCCTCTTCGGGATAGGCAAAGGTGACAACAATCCACTGGCCCGAGAACAGCAAGGCTTAGCCCGAGCGCAAACTCCACAAGACTGCACGAAAGAACGCACATCCCTCGACAAGGAAGGCCACCAAAAAGACCTGGCCACCAAGTCTCTAGTACCAAATATTCCAGGATGACCTGCCAACGCAGAAGAATGGACCTCGGAGATGACTCTACTGGTCCAATTATCCGGAACAAACAGTCTTTCAGGCGGACAACGATCAGGTTTATCCGCCTGAAACTCCTGCAAAGCACGTCGCAAGTCTGGGGAGACAGCCGACAAAATCACCCCATCCCTAAGGATACCAGTGGGCTCAGAATTTCCAGGGTAGTCAGGCACAAAACTCCTAGAAAGAGCATCCGCCTTCACATTCTTTGAACCTGGCAGGTATGAAACCACAAAATTGAAACGGGAGAAAAACAGTGACCAACGAGCCTGTCTAGGATTCAGACGCTTGGCAGACTCAAGGTAAATCAGTTTTTTGTGATCAGTCAAGACCAGCACACGATGTCTAGCACCCTCAAGCCAATGACGCCACTCCTCAAATGCCCACTTCATGGCCAAAAGCTCCCGATTACCAACATCATAATTCCGTTCAGCGGGCGAAAATTTTCTAGAAAAGAACGCACATGGCTTCATCACTGAGCCATCGGAGCTTCTCTGTGACAAAACCGCCCCCGCTCCGATCTCAGAAGCATCAACCTCAACCTGAAAAGGAAGCGACGTATCTGGCTGACGCAACACAGGAGCAGAAGAAAACCGGCGCTTAAGTTCCTGAAAGGCCTCCACAGCCGCAGGAGACCAATCAGCAACATCAGCACCCTTCTTAGTCAAATCCGCAAAGGCTTAACCACACTAGAAAAATTAGTTATGAAGCGACGATAAAAATTAGCAAAGCCCAAGAACTTCTGTAGACTCTTAAGAGATGTAGGCTGCGTCCAGTCACAAATAGCCTGAACCTTGACGGGATCCATCTCAATAGTAGAAGGGGAAAAAATATACCCCAAAAAAGAAATCTTCTGGACTCCAAAGAGACACTTAGAACCTTTTACAAACAAAGAATTGGCCCGCAGGACCTGAAACACCTTCCTGACCTGCTGAACATGAGACTCCCAGTCATCAGAAAAAACCAAAACATCATCCAAATACACGATCATAAATTTATCCAGATATTCACGGAAAATATCGTGCATAAATGACTGGAAGACAGAAGGAGCATTAGAAAGTCCAAAAGGCATCACCAAATACTCGAAATGGCCCTCAGGCGTATTAAATGCGGTTTTCCACTCATCACCCTGCCTTATCCACACAAGATTATACGCACCCCGCAGATCAATCTTAGTGAACCATTTAGCCCCCTTAATGCGAGCGAACAAATCAGTCAACAATGGCAAAGGATACTGATATTTGACTGTAATCTTATTCAAAAGACGATAATCTATACAAGGCCTCAAGGAACCATCTTTTTTGGCCACGAAAAAAAAACCTGCTCCCAAAGGGGACGAAGATGGACGGATATGTCCCTTTTCCAAGGACTCCTTAACATAACTCCGCATAGCAGTATGCTCTGGCACTGACAGATTGAACAAACGACCTTTAGGAAATTTACTGCCAGGAATCAAATCTATAGCACAATCGCAATCCCTGTGAGGAGGAAGCGAACTGAGCTTAGGCTCCTCGAAAACCTCCCGATAATCAGACAAAAATACCGGAACCTCAGAAGGAGTAGATGAAGCGATAGAAATCGGAGGTGCATCATCATGAACCCCCTGACATCCCCAGCTTAACACAGACATTGTTTTCCAGTCCAGGACTGGGTTATGAGTTTGTAACCATGGCAGACCAAGCACTAAGACATCATGTAAATTATACAGTACCAGGAAGCGAATCACCTCCTGATGAACAGGAGTCATACGCATGGTCACTTGTGTCCAGTACTGAGGTTTATTCATAGCCAAAGGTGTAGAGTCAATTCCTTTCAAAGGAATAGGAACTTCCAGAGGCTCCAGACTAAACCCACAGCGATTGGCAAATGACCAATCCATAAGACTCAGGGCAGCGCCTGAATCCACATAGGCATCGACGGAAATGGATGATAATGAACAAATCAGAGTCACAGACAGAATGAACTTAGACTGTAAAGTACCAATGGCAACAGACTTATCAACCTTTTTTGTGCGTTTAGAGCATGCTGATATAACATGAGCTGAATCACCACAATAAAAACACAATCCATTTTTCCGCCTATAATTTTGCCGTTCACTTCTGGACTGAATTCTATCACATTGCATTATCTCAGGTGCCTGTTCAGAAGACACCGCCAAATGGTGCACAGGTTTGCGCTCCCGTAAACGCCGAGCAATCTGAATAGCCATAGTCATGGACTCATTCAGACCTGTAGGCGCCGGGAACCCCACCATAACATCTTTAATGGCCTCAGAAAGGCCATCTCTGAATTTTGCAGCCAGAGCGCACTCATTCCACTGAGTAAGCACCGACCATTTCTGACAATATATTTCTGCTTCATCTTGCCCCTGAGAGAGAGCCAATAAAGCTTTTTCAGCCTGAATCTCTAGGTTAGGTTCCTCATAGAGCAAACCCAATGCCAGAAAAAACGCATCCACATTGAGCAACGCAGGATCCCCTGGTGCCAATGCAAATGCCCAATTCTGAGGGTCACCCCGCAGGAAAGATATAACAATCTTGACCTGCTGAGCAGGGTCTCCAGAGGAGCGAGATTTCAAGGAAAGAAACAACTTGCAATTGTTCCTAAAATTCAGAAAACTAGATCTATCTCCAGAAAAAAACTCTGGGATAGGAATTCTAGGTTCAGACATAGGAGTATGAACAACAAAATCTTGTATATTTTGAACCTTAGCAGCAAGATTATTCAGGCTGGAAGCCAAACTCTGGACGTCCATGATAAACAGCTGAGGTCAGAGCCATTCAAGGATTAAGAGGAGGAAAGAAGCAGCCAGGCTGCAATTAAGGCTAGGCAGCAAACACTGAGGAGGGGAAAAAAAAAAAAAACTTCCTCAGACTACTTTTCCTCCTACTTCAGCCAATACGATTACCAATTTGTGGCCGGCTATACTGTCATGATCCCAATGGCAGGGGATCACAAAAGGACAAGCACAAAAACAAAACAAGCTCTAGGGTGATGGAACCTGAGCTGACCGCGATCCTGAACCTAAACACACAACTAGCAGTAGCCGGGGAACGTGTCTACGATGATTCCTAGACGTCTCGCGCCAGCCGAATGACTAACTTCCCCTGTTAGAAGAAACACAGACCTCACTTGCCTCCAGAGAAACACCCCACAGAAATAGCAGCCCCCACATGTAATAACGGTGAAATGAGAGGAAAGCACATACGTAGTTATGAAAACAGAATCAGCAAAAATGAGGCCCGCTAAAGCTAGATAGCAGAGGATACAAAAGTGAACTGCGCGGTCAGCGAAAAACCCTTCAAAAAACCATCCTGAAATTACTTGAACTCATGTGCCAACTCATGGAACATGAGGAGTAATTTCAGCCCACTAGAGCAACCAGCAGCAAGGAATCACATATCTGCAAGCTGGACTAAGACAAAAATTAAGCAAAACGAGGAACAGGAAAATCAAAACTTAGCTTGTCCTGAAGATTACAGAAGCAGGTAGCAGAGGTAAAAAGACACACTGATTACATTGATAGCCGGCGAGGAAATGACAAGAAAGCCAGGTTAAATAGGAAACTCCCATATCCTGATGGAACAGGTGGACACCAGAGACCGCAGAGAACACAAGTCACCCAGTACCATCAGTAACCACCAGAGGGAGCCCAAAAACAGAACTCACAACAGTTCACTGCACGGTGCAAGCCACTCATAAGCATCAAGAATAAAAAGGCTAGAATGGACTTTGCTAAAGAAACATCTAAAAAGGCCAGCACAGTTCTGGAAAAACATTCTTTGGACAGATGAAACCAAGATCAACCTCTACCAAAAAGATGGAAAGAGAAAAAGTATGGTGAAGGCGTGGTACAGCTCATGATCCAAAGCATACCACATCATCTGTAAAACACGATGGAGGCAGTGTGATGGCTTGGGCATGCATGGCTGCCTGTGGCACTGGGTCACTAGTGTTTATTGATGATGTGACACAGGACAGAAGCAGCCGAATGAATTCTGAGGTATTCAGAGCCATACTGTGTGTTCAGATCCAGCCAAATGCAGCCAAACTGATTGGTCGTCGTTTCATACTACAGATGGACAATGACCCAAAACATAAAGCCAAAGCAACCCAGAAGTTTATTAAAGGAGAGAAGTGGAATATTCTTGAATGGCCAAGTCAGTCACCTGATCTCAACCCAATTGAACATGCATTTCACTTGTTAAAGACTAAACTTCAGACAGAAAGGCCCACAAACAGCAACTGAAAACCACCGCAGTGAAGGCCTGGGAGAGCATCAAAAAGGAGGGAACACAGCGTCTGGTGATGTCCATGAGTTCAAGACTTCAGGCAGTCATTGCCAACAAAGGGTTTTCAACCAAGTACTAAAAATGAACATTTATTTAAAATTATTGAATCTGTCCAATTACTTTTGGTTCCTTTAAAAACAGGGTGGCACATGTTAAGGAGCTGAAACTCCTAAACCCTTCATCCAATTTTAATGTGGATACCCTCAAATGAAAGCTGAAAGTCTGAACTTCAACTGCATCTGAATTGTTTTGTTTAAAATTCATTGTGGTAATGTCTATAACCAAAATTAGAAAAATGTTGTCTCTGTCCAAATATAGATGGACCTAACTGTATAGAGCCCAGCAGTCTTTGATATAGACAGCCCAAACTTCTACAATATACATACATACATATGTACATATTTTAATCTTTAACGCTCTTTCAGGACTTCAAGGGCTGACAAGGTCAGATATACTGCGTGAATTGGACTTTAGTGACATCATTAGTGATTTTGCAGAACGAAAATCAAGGAAAGTGCCAGGATTGTAAAAAATGAATGATTTTACTTGAATTACTCTGCATAAATGATTTTTGTAAATAAACTTGCGTTCATTTCATTTTGTGTTTTTGCATTACATATTGCAGCACCTTGAAAAATGGGCCTCCCTCCAAAATGGGCCCCGGGCCACCCACCTCTTAAATCCGGCCCTGCATGTGTCATTGTATGGAGAATTTGTTATAGCTTCTTGGTGAGGTCAGTAGGTGGTTTGAGGTTTCCCGGCATAAAGTTGTTTAGGAACTACCATTGTCAAACAGCCTTTTTTTTGTAGACTATAATGTATAAATATGGGTGGTATGCAAGTACAGAATGGGCATCACATTGCCGATATGTACAAGACTGACATGTAATATGGCCGTGTGCGGGACTTTAGCTAGAAGTGACAGACATTACACCAATATTTGCTCCTGGACATTTTTATAATAAAGTATATTTGGGTTAATTTTTGAGCAACTGTAACTTTTCATTGCATTCATCTTTCTAGCTAAAAGGAAAAAATGCAGAATATGTTTGAAGGGATTGCCAACATTATCTGTATTTCTATGTGGTGAGTAAGGCTACATTCACATTTGCGTTGTGCGCCGCTGCGTCGGCGACGCAACGCACAATGCAAATAAAAACGCACCAAAACGCACGCAAAAATGCTGCGTTTTGCGACGCATGCGTCGTTTTTTGCCGAAATTTGGACGCAAGAAAAATGCAACTTGTTGCGTTTTCTTGGTCCGACGCTTGCGGCAAAAAAGACGCATGCGTCGCACAACGCAACAAACAAAAACGCATGCGTCCCCCATGTTCAATATAGGGGCGCATGACGCATGCGTCGCCGCTGCGTCGCCCGACGCAAACCCGACGCAAACTAGCATAACGCTAGTGTGAACGTAGCCTAAGCATCAGTGTCACCAAATCTAATCTACAATCTTTATGATATTCTGTGGGTTAAATGGTTCTTGTGAAAATAAGTTGTGTAGTGATGTAAATCCCTCCTGCATACTCTGTGTTGGGGGAGAATATGGCATAGCTTTTATATCTTTGCTATTAATACTATGTGATAGGAACATTTGCTTTGCCAGCTCCTAGAGATTTCTATCAACATTATAGTTGACCTATTGTTCTAACGACAATGCCTGGATTTACAGCGGAGTGGATCAAAAGTTGTTTTTGTTTGCTTTGTTTTTTTTTTGTTTTAAATAAAGCTTATTTAAGCTAAGTTCCCACTAGGCGTTTTTGCAGTGTTTTTTTAATGGGTCTTTTAAATGCAAATTTTCAGCTGTGTTTTACAGTACCAGCAAAGTCTATAAGATTTCAGAAATCTCATGTACATGTAAGCAGGTTGCAAGATGCAGTAATGGGTTGGAGGCAGAGCAAGGGTTAACATGGGGGTTACTTTAACGGATATACTCCTCGCAGGGAGAAAATATAAGAAACAGCATAAATGAACAAGGGGTTTGGAACTCAGGGTAATCAGGTGTAGGGGATAGGATATTCCAAATCCAGAGGAGTAGTGGAATCAGGTTGGCCTGACAGGGGCGGGGACGCACCCAGATTTGGTAGAACAGCCGTGTCAGGAATCTCAGGAGTCCCAGGGGTCTCAGACAGTCTTTCTTCTTCTGGCCCCACTTGCAGTAGCTTCGGATATTCTTCTTCTTCGCAGTCGCTATAGACTAAGGGTAGGCTCTCAGCGATGCTGGGTTTTTCCACTTCCTCTAAGACTGGGTCCCTGGATACGCAGGGGTGAAGCATGTTTCTGTGTACCATGCGAGAAGAGGTATTTTCTTCTCCCTCAGGCTGGACTTCGTAGATCGGTCCCTCAGGGTTGACTCGCCGCTTCACCCGGTATGGGGTCTTCTCCCATCGATAGTCAAGCTTATCTCAAGGACATTTCTCTTTTACTTACACCCAGTCTCCGGCTTGTAGAGCTGTCCCTCATGGAGGAGTCACCTGAGAATGCTCCAACTCCTGGAACCGGGTCTGCACCAAGCGATGTAACGTTTGCAGTCGATGGCTATATTCTCGTACCCAAGTGGACACCCCCGTCCATGGGTAGTCCTTTTCTGGGTCCAGTTCTAGCTCTGTGATTTCTTTGCCTGGTCTGCTGAAGAGCAGGGTATAAGTGGTGTACCCTGTGGTGCGATGTACCCGATTATTGTACACCCACACCAGTTCTGCCACAAATTCAGCCCAACGCACCTTACGGTCTTCCTCCAATGTTCTCAACATCTGAATGAGAGTCCGGTTAAATCGTTCACGTGCTCTATTGCCATGAGGATGGTAGGGCATCATCCGAGACTTCCCAATTTGGTACATATTATGCAGTTCCTCCATTACTTGTCCCATAAAACAGGCCCCCTGATCCGAGTGTATTCTCTTCGGACAACCATACACTTGAATAAAGATCTTACAGATGGCATAGGCCGCGGATTCTGCAGTCTGATCTTGAGTTGGAGTCACAACGGCAAACTTGGTGAAATGATCCATCATCACCAAGCAGTGTTTGTATCCTTGATGGGCTGGACCAATCATCAAATAGTCTATCATCAAGACTTCCAGTGGGGCCTAGGTCACAATTGTTTGTGTGGGGGCCCTCTGCTCTTGGGGCTTAGATAATTCGCAGCTCCTACAGCGTTGACATACTTCTTCGACTTCCATTTTTAGTAAGTGGTGGTAAACTAATTTCTGCAGCCACTGAAATTATCTCTTTTTTTTTCATATGCCTCCACTGCCACTTTGTGCAACAGTGCTTCAGGAATCACCACTTGTCAAGTGGTGGAAAGGGCTCACTGTAGCTGAATTTTTCGGTAGAACAGTCCATTCTTTAGATGTAATCTCTCCCATTGTCGAAGAATTTGTAGAGCTCCAGGAGAGAAGGGCTTCTCTCTCTTCTCAGCTAGGCAGATGTTCAAGGGCCACCCACTGTCGGATTTGTGCAAGCTCTCCGTCCTCCTGTTGAATCCGCATCCACTCGTCACAAGGATGTCCCAATATATTTTCCTGGAATTCTGTATGTACCTGTCCCTGCGTTGCTGCCAACGTCCTGGCAGGTCTCCGAAACTCGGGAACTTCTTCATCCTCAAGTTCTTCATCTCGGTTGGAGCCAGGCTTCGCGTGTGTTACTCTGGACAACCCGTCTGCGTGGGTGTTCTTGGCTCCCCTTTTGTAGGCAATCTTATACCGATATGTAGTCATTCTAGCAACCCATCATTGTTCCAGGGCCCCTAGCTTTGCGTTCTCCAGGTGGGCCAATCTTGTACTGCTGCGATCTTTTCCCGGTACGGCCGTACTCCTTCCACAGGTCCTAGGTATTCGATCTTGGTGCTGAATAGATGGCACTTGGATGGTTTTACCTTCAGCCCATGTCCCTGGAGTTGGCTCAGCACTTGTTATAAACATTGCAGATGTTCTTCGAACGTGGTGGCATGCACAATTATATCATACAGGTAGAATAACGTGGCGTCAACGTTCAGATCACCCAAACACCGTTCCATCAGTCACTGAAAAGTTCAAGGAGCGTTAGCCAGCCGAACAGCATTTTCTTGAACTCAAACGGGCCTATGGGTAGTATAAAGGCCATCTTCACTCGGGCGTGTTCGGAATCGGCACTTGGCAATATCCACTGGCCAGATCTAGTGTAGAGAAGTATTTCTCATGGCCCAGGGCGGATAAGGACTCCTCGATATGGGGTAACGGGTATGAATCTCGCACAGTGCAGGCATTCAAGTTGCGATAGTCCACATAGAATCTCAGAGTGCCATCTTTCTTTCGTACTAGGACTATGGGAGCAGCCCACGGGCTTTGGCTCTCCCGGATGACACCGTTCTGTAACATCTGTGTGAGCATCCCTTTCACCTCCTGGTACAGCTGTGGTGGAATTTGTCGATAGCGTTCTCTGACGAGCGAAGCATTGCCTGTTGGTATCTCACGTGTAATTACAGTGGTACAGCCAAAATTATCCTCATGATGAGCGAATACGTCTTGATAACGTCCAAGTACATCTTCCACCTGCTGTATCTGTCACGGTGTGAGCTCGGGTAGTTCAGCCCGCATTTGCTCTAAAATTCTTTGTACCTTTTTTCTGCAGGGGTTCTGACTCCGAATGAGCTTCTACAGCTACAGTCCAAGGATCTCCTTTTTTTTGCTGTCAATTGGACAGTCTGTGGTGCTATCAGCTCCTCCGGCATGCTGACAATTTGTGCTAACTCACTCCTGGGGGGAAGTGTTAGTGTGTTTTCTCTCAAGTTTACACATCGCACAAGTACCTTTCCATCATGCACGGTAGCCAGGGTTTGGACAACTGAGAGTCCTGGTGGCAGATATTCTACATCAGCTGTTCTAGTTGTACTTCCACTCCTTCCAGAGGTGTGCAGGCCCGCACAGGAACGGAGAACACGGTCTGCCCCGGCGGTATTTCAAGATTGTTCACAGCTGGAATGATCACTTTTCCCAGCACTTTGCCTTCACAGGAGACTTCTTGTGCTTCAGCTGTCCGAATCAACTGTTAAAATATTTTCCTTTGAGGTGTTTGTGGGCTCCACTGTCTCAGGAACAGATCTGGGGACTCATTGATAAGCAAACTTCTGAATTCCTTAAGCACATTCATCCCCAGGGTAACAGTACATCAACGCTCGGTGTCGCTAGAAGTCAGTATCACACCTTTGCGGCCCAAGTCTTTGCCGCAGACCCTAATTTGCATCGTTGCCACCCCTGCAACCAGGATGGGGAGCTGATTGGTGGCCATCAACTTTATCACCTGCCCCCACTCAGGTCTCATCGCTTCAGAGAAGTGGGTTCTGAAGTACTTCTCAGGCATCGTAGTTACTTGAGAATCGGTATCTACCAGGCAGCATACAGCCCATCCATCTATTTTGGCCCAGACTAAAGGACACACTGAAACTAACTTGGTGGGACTTCTGGTTCTTCTTACTGGCTGTTCTGGCTCCGGGCGGCGTCCCCCAGACTCGGAGCCTCCTAGTTTAACGGACGACGCCGTAGAGGCCATCCACTTTGCGTGCACATCTGGGCCATGTGTCCCAGTACTTGACAGAGGAAGCAGGTTGGAAGCTCTTCCCGTCTAGACATTATTCCGCCCAGTCTCGGTTCTGAGGAAGATCTGCACTCAGAGGTGCTCAGCGTGGACACTTTTTTTTTTGTTTCTGTCAAGTCTTCCTTCATCACTTGGATTTCTTTCCTTAAATCTTCCACCCATCCTAGTGCAGCCACTACATTCACGGCTACCTCTCCGCTCCGGACCTTCGCCACCGGAACTGTCACCCCCTGTACTTGCTCACGTGCACTCGCTTCACCTCCAACTTCTGCAAAAGTTATGTATGGGTTTACATGCAAGAGCTCCCGCAGAGCCTCTTTCAGCAGCGCATCTCTCAACCCGGTCACTAACTGGTTATGCAGCACTACGTCAATCGGCCCTATCTCCACGCCATCTCTTCTGGTTATGGCAGTGTGGATCTCCTGTAACACATTCATGTACTGTGTCACCATCTCTCCCTCTCTTTGGACCTGGCTAAACAGAAAAAAAATGCTGAAAAAATGCCTAGTGTGAACTTACCCTTAGTATAGAATGTCAAATGCATGTTACAATCATAGAAAGGCAAAACTTTTCGGGTTTTAGTCAATGAAGGACAAAAGTCATTGTCTATTATGTATAAATAGAAGATGGCAAAATATTTGAGACATGGAATTCAATAGATCCATCCCAACTAAAGAGCTCCCTTCACTTGGATTTAACATCGAAGATCTGAGCAAAGAATAGTAAACTAAATATACTATTGGAGCGCCAGACGCAGGGCCGCGGGTTACTCGGTACCGGTCCTCTCTGGCTCAGTTCTGGGGTTGTCACGGTGGCTGGACCTGGTCCGTGACCCTGCTAAGGGTTGTCCAATAAAAGGCGATAAAAGTCTGTCAAGGTTTCGTGATGCCACCTGTGGTATTCGGTCAGGGTGATCGACGCTGCTCGGGGTCCACTGAGGTAATGTGATGGCAGCTAGATGGTTTACCTTCCCACAGGTGAAGTGAGTCCCCAGGGCTTCCCAGTAGTGTAGGTGGTGATGATGTGGGGTGCAGACAATAACGAGGACACAGGGTTGCAGTCTCTTTACCTCTTTACTGGTGACTTCAGGATCCTCAATCCAGAGCACAGTTAACAGGGCTGTCTGAGACCGGCCGGTCCAAAGGCACATCCAGAGTTGCCTTTGGAGGTGGAAATAGTTGCCTACCACTAGCGCCTGTGTGTTGTAGTACTTCCCTGCTGAGCATTCGGGATAGTCCTCACAACTTCTGTTCTCGTTCTTTCTATACTCCGTCCCCCAGGTTTGTTATGGCTAGGACGCACCCGTTTGACGGGAAGGTTCGGAGCTCTTCCGGGACCCTAGAGACGCCCCTCTCCACGCGTTGCCCCCTATGTCTACTTAGGTGATGTAAGGTAGACAGCCATCCTATAATTAACTGTCCTGCGGTATTTGAAGTAAGGCATAAAGTCAGTTACTTCCTCGGTGTTCCGGGCACCGGCTACGCGCCTCAGTAGGATGTTGCCGTTCTCCGGGCACGACTCCTACTGGCTCTCCTTTGTGCTTTGATCTCATTTCTCACTGTCCACAATATCCTTCGCTTTGTGTCCTTTCTTTGGATGCCGCCAGATAGCGCAGGCACGACTCTGTAACGTTCTATCCTTGACGCTAGGTGCATGCCAGGTTCCCACGCCTGACAGGGACCCCCCTGAATCTTCCCCCGCAACACCCCCTGCCACGGGACGTTGCCTGAACAAAACCCAGTCAGCTTCTGACTAACTTCCTATCCAACCCCTAGTTTTACCAGTGTGAGGAGTGGCGTAATAAATAAAACCTTTTGCTCCCCCTAGTGGCCGGAGTGTGAAGTGTAATGTGTGCTGGTGATACCTGGTCAGATGAACTGCTTTAGTGCCATCAGACGTACCATCACTCCCCTTACTGGCAGAGCGACATTACTGCAACGACAAGGTCTCTGGGGCGCTGCACACCCCCCCGTTAAATCCAGTACTCCTGGACTGGGAAGAAGAACAACAATACATGTTAGCAAAAGACATACAAAATTTTGGAATGCTTGAAACAAGTAAATATAACAATTCTTCCATTTATGGGAGGTGAGGACACTTGAATGTTACAAACAAAACAAGTTTAAATATTTTAAATAACATTCTATTCTTACAGACTATAAATAATTCCTATTACCCAGCCGGGTATTCTACTAAGTGCAAATGCTTGAACAATAAATTAACTTCTCCTTTAAGGGCGTATAGGCTGAACCCACTAAAGGCTTACTATAAAATACTATAAGGCAACTTAACTTTTTCTTTATTTTCTAACTTCACCAATGCAGGACCGCCTAGCTCCTTGGCTGGGCCTACTGTCATTGTTTTTCTATCAGCAATCAACCATCTTCCTATGGTTCTCAGGAGGACTCTCTAACCCCTACGGGTTCACTATGTGGAAATTCGGTTTTCAACTTTTCCTGTCCTCAATCTCTAGTAACATTATCAACAGTTTCTAAATCTCAACATTATTACAATTTTAACTTTCCTAAGGCAACATTATACTTAAGTGCAACATGTGGACATTCCCTTTAAGAGGGAACCAAGTCTCTTTGAGGTAGTGCAGATCTTCTCTGTCTGCAAGTCCGTTAGAAAGCAAGACCTTCTGTGCTGTATTCAAAACAGTTTCTTCACAAAGTCTTCCTTCTTTTGTAAAACCAGTAGAGGGCACCTTTAAGAAGGTGCGAACCATTTACAAAACAGTTTTTGAACCATTCTCCATTCATGATTCTGCAGTCTTTTAAAACAGTGATGAACTTGTAGAAAACAGGGAAAACATAAAACAATAGGGATCCCGGGTCAACAAAGGGATCCCTTTAAGAAATAACCCTGGACGGGTTTAGCAGCAAAAGAACAGGAAACAGTTAACTATTTACAGTTGTCGGGGTTTCGAGGTTTGTTACTATAATAGGTGACACGACATCAGTCGGAAGTGAACACTTCCTGGCCAGGGAAGGGTCTGGATCCGCGCTCTCATCTGATGCCGTGTGGACGTCCTTGAGTTGTCCCTTAGGCACAATCACGTCATTAGTGGTCTGGGTACGGATGGCAGTGTCAGTGGCAGCCTCCACCAGCAGGACGCTACACGCAGGAGTAGTAGTACTAGGTCCCGCGGGTTCAGGGATCGGCGGGATACCGTCACTAGTTTCAGTCGTGACAGTAGATGGCGCTACCACAGGCTCACATCATCTGACTCTCTTGGCATATCACCCTCGCTCACTCCAGTGGCGGGTGTAGGTCACATGGTCCCCTCTGTACAAGTTTCGTAGAGGAGTTACACTGTGGGACTGGGGTTCTACATTACAGCTAGTCACAAAGACTTCAGTCAGCAGTCCTGGCTCCAGTATAAAGCCACAACCCCTTCCCAGGTGGAAGGCCAGCACTATCCCGTTTCACCAAACTCTCAGGGCAGCAGTTGACGAGGGGCGTCCGTACCTCCGGTCGGGCAGTCTGTTCTGTTCGTTCTCGGTCTTTCCATTGTGAAATCAAGCTTCGTCTATACTGCTCCCAGGTGAGCCTGATGACGTAAGAGCAGGGGCGGATTATCAGAGGGTCAATATGGGCGGTAGCCCAGGGCCCAGTGGTCTGGGGGGGCCCCCTGGGCTACCGCACAGATTGACCCTCCACTAATTGTCTGAATGCCCGCCGGCATTTGTGTGCCCCCGGACCCGGTGGGCAGAGAGAGGGGGCCCGCATTGGTTGGGAGGTGCGTGTATCAGCCGGTCAGCTGAGAGCTCCGAGTCCCTGCACCAGGCCTGCACAGCAGCACACCACATAATGGCTGCTCTGTGCACAGGACCTGTGATGAGGTCACAGGATGGGAGGAGTCAGGGGTCACATGATCGGGAGGAGGACCTCCGTGTACAGGACTTTGCTGGTTGCCATGGCGCCGGAGGAGGGTAAGGCAGCGTATGTGTGA
Organism: Ranitomeya imitator; assembly: GCF_032444005.1. Taxonomy (NCBI): domain Eukaryota; kingdom Metazoa; phylum Chordata; class Amphibia; order Anura; family Dendrobatidae; genus Ranitomeya; species Ranitomeya imitator. The sequence continues at coordinate 696,869,423 of NC_091282.1, read as the reverse complement.
GGTCAGGAGGTGTTTACAGGGTGGATGTAGCAGAGCCCTGTGTGTACGAGGTGTATGGATCAGAGCAGCGTGTGAAAGGTCTATGGAGCGGAGTAGTGTGTGTACGATGTGTACGGAGCCGTGTGCATGAGGTGTACGGAGCGCAGCCGCGTGTGTACGAGGTGTACGGAGCAGAGCAGCGTGTGTATGAGGTGTACGGAGCGGAGTTGTGTGTACAAGGTGTACGGAGCACAGCCGCGTGTGTTAGAGGTGTACGGAGCACAGCCGCGTGTGTACGAGGTGTACGGAGCGCAGCCGCGTGTGTACGAGGTGTACGGAGCAGAGCAGCGTGTGTATGAGGTGTACGGAGCGGAGTCGTGTGTACAAGGTGTACGGAGCACAGCCGCGTGTGTTAGAGGTGTACGGAGCACAGCCGCGTGTGTACGAGGTGTACGGAGCGCAGCCACGTGTGTACGAGGTGTACGGAGCAGAGTCGTGTGTAAGAGGTGTACGGAGCCATGTGTACAAGGTGTACGGAGTACAGCCGCATGTGTACAAGGTGTACGGAGCGGAGTAGTGTGTAAGAGGTGTACGGAGCCATGTGTACGAGGTGTACGGAGCACAGCCGCGTGTGTACGAGGTGTACGGAACGGAGCCGTGTGTACGAGGTGTACGGAGCACTGCCGCGTGTGTACGAGGTGTACGGAGCACAGCCGCGTGTGTATGAGGTGTACGGAGCACAGCCACGTGTGTATGAGGTATACGGAGTAGTGCCGTGTGTGTACGAGATGTATGGAGAGGAGCCGTATGTGTATGAGGTGTACGCAGCGGAGCTGTGTGTGTGCAAGGTATGCGGAGCAGTGTGTGCAATGTGTATGGAGCGGAGCGGTGTGTGTATGAGGTGTACGGAGTAGTGCCGTGTGTACGAGATGTATGGAGCGGAGCCGTGTGTGTATGAGGTGTATGGAGCGGAGCTGTGTATGAGGTGTATGGAGCAGAGCCGTGTGTGTATGAGGTGTATGGAGCAGAGCCGAATGTGTACGGAGCGGAGCCGTGTGTGTATGAGATGTATGGAGTGGAGCCGTGTGTACGGAGCGGAGCCGTGTATGCAAAGTTTACGGAGCGCAGCCGCGTGTGTAGGAGTAGCTATGTGTGGCCATTATCATGTGCGGCCAATATACTGTATAGAGCACCATGTGTGGCCATTATACAGTATGGAGCATCATGTGCGGTCATTATACAGTATTATTGAGCATCATGTGCGGTCATTATACAGTATGGAGAATCATGTGTGGCCATTATACAGTATGGAGCATTATGTGCGGTCATTATACAGTATGGAGCATCATGTGCGGTCATTATACACTATGGAGCATCATGTGTGGTCATTATACAGTATGGAGCATCATGTGCGGTCATTATACAGTATGGAGCATCATGTGCAGTCATTATACAGTATGGAGCATCATGTGCTGTCATACAGTATGGAGCATCATGTGCAGTCATTATACAGTATGGAGCATCATGTGCGGCTATTATACAGTATGGAGCATCATGTGCAGTCATTATACAGTATGGAGCATCATGTGCGGTCATTATACAGTATGGAGCATCATGTGCAGTCATTATACAGTATGGAGCATCATGTGCTGTCATACAGTATGGAGCATCATGTGCTGTCATACAGTATGGAGCATCATGTGTGGCCATTATACAGTATGGAGCATCATGTGCAGTCATTATACAGTATGGAGCATCATGTGCGGCTATTATACAGTATGGAGCATCATATGCGGTCATTATACAGTATGGAGCATCATGTGTGGCCATTATGGAGCATCATGTGCGGTCATTATACAATATGGAGCATCATGTGTGGTCATTATACAGTATAGAGCATCTGGAAAAAAGACGACTGAGGGGCGATCTAATAACCATGTATAAGTATATAAGGGGACAATACAAATATCTCGCTGAGGATCTGTTTATACCAAGGAAGGTGACGGGCACAAGGGGGCATTCTTTGCGTCTGGAGGAGAGAAGGTTTTTCCACCAACATAGAAGAGGATTCTTTACTGTTAGGGCAGTGAGAATCTGGAATTGCTTGCCTGAGGAGGTGGTGATGGCGAACTCAGTCGAGGGGTTCAAGAGAGGCCTGGATGTCTTCCTGGAGCAGAACAATATTGTATCATACAATTAGGTTCTGTAGAAGGACGTAGATCTGGGGATTTATTATGATGGAATATAGGCTGAACTGGATGGACAAATGTCTTTTTTCGGCCTTACTAACTATGTTACTATGTTACTATGTGCGGTCATTATACAGTATGGAGCATCATGTGTGGCCATTATACAGTATGGAGCATCACGTGGGGTCATTATACAGTATTGAGCATCATGTGTGGCCATTATACAGTATGGAGCATCATGTGCAGTCATTATACAGTATGGAGCATCATGTGCTGTCATACAGTATGGAGCATCATGTGCAGTCATTATACAGTATGGAGCATCATGTGCGGCTATTATACAGTATGGAGCATCATATGCTGTCATTATACAGTATGGAGCATAATGTGTGGCCATTATGGAGCATCATGTGCGGTCATTATACAATATGGAGCATCATGTGTGGTCATTATACAGTATAGAGCATCATGTGCGGTCATTATACAGTATGGAGCATCATGTGTGGCCATTATACAGTATGGAGCATCACGTGGGGTCATTATACAGTATTGAGCATCATGTAGGGCCATTATACAGTATGGAGCATCATGTGTGGGCATTATACAGTATGGAGCATCATGTGTGGCCATTATACAGTATTGAGCATCATGTGGGGTCATTATACAGTATTGAACATCATGTGTGGCCATTATACAGTATCGAGCATCATGTGGTCATGTGGGGTCATTATACAGTATGGAGCACTGTGTGGCCATTATACAGTATCGAGCACTGTGTGGCCATATTTCTTTTTATAATTATTCTTTATGAACAGTGTGATCAGCAGTGCTAAATGGGTGTGGTTGAGACATGGATATGGGTGTGACTAGTGAATGGGTGTGGTCAGAGGCGTGGCCTAAAATTTGCTGCGGCGCGCAACGCGCGCCGCAAACTTTGTCCCTCTTTCCCAACTTCAAAAGTTGGGAGGTATGGTAATATGTGGTCTGGAAATGGTGCGGTGGTATTTGTCCCTTGTATGTGCTATTATTCGATCACTGTGGTTGTAATTTGTGGTCTGGTCATGGTGCGGTGGTATTTGTTCCTTGTATGTGATATTATTCGATCACTGGGGTTGTAATTTGTGGTCTGGTCATGGTGCGGTGGTATTTGTTCCTTGTATGTGATATTATTCGATCACTGGGGTTGTAATTTGTGGTCTGGTCATGGTGCGGTGGTATTTGTTCCTTGTATGTGATATTATTGGTCAAGATATACCTAAATTGTATTGCAGATTTTAACAAATATTTCCTAGGTTGCAGTAGAGTAGGGCCCGACCCTTTTTCTGGAATAATCTGGTTCGGGTATATCATGACCCCCCGTCACGTGACCCCCGTCAGATGACCCCTGTCACATGACCCCCGTCACATGACCCCCGTCACATGACCCCCGTCACATGACCGGGGGGGCCCACAGTGTGTGAACAGCCCGGGGCCCTGGCTAACCTTAATCCACCCCTGCGTAAGAGCCCTCCTGTCGGGACCCGTCTGGTTGGAACCGGGGAGCATCCCATTCGAAAACCACCCCCTCGGGACTCACGTCTATCGGTTCACCCAAAGGTGTCGGTAGCGGGGGCAGTATCCCCTTCATGGCGTAAAGGGCTGCCGCCACAATCTCGGTAGTGGGAGATCAGTCATAGATGGGACGGGGAGCGGTCACTGGAGCTGGATCGGTCGGTGGAGCAGGGTCGCTTTTGGTACCTGCGTCTGATGTGGTTCCACCGACATCGATCGGCTCCGCTGACGAGGACACTGGAGTTTGCTGCGGCTCTGACCCCAGCTCTCCCTGTGCGATCTTCTGGCACAGCTCCGACTTTCATTTCTTCGCCGTCGCCAACCCCACGCCTGGAGTCGGGTGGTTCGATGCCTCCTCCGGCAGCTCCAAGAAGTCCAGATCCCCCTGTGGCGGCAAGCCCTGGTTCGGCCCCGCTGGGTTGCAGTGATCCTGGGTCACTTCGTCGTCGTTCAGGTACCCACTAATCGTCAGCCCTGCTCCTTGATCTGCAGCGGCACACACACGAGGCTCCGCCATTTTCTGGGGTTTGAGCTCCTCCATCCCTGAGCTCGTCATCCTGCAGCCGTAGTCGGAGGGGGCGGTCGCTACTTTTGGCGCCGCTTTCACGATCTCCTCCCATGGCACGCCCCCTTCTGCGCTCCTCGTGGCACGGCAATGGCGGCGGTTTTGGCGGGAATCTTGGCAGCAGTTAGCAATACACAGTCTTTGCAATAAATCACAGTTCAATCACAGTTACAAGGCACACATGACCTGATTCTTCAGGCTTAAGTAGATCCTGTTCATGACGCCAAGTTGGAGCGCCCCAGACGCAGGGCCGCGGGTTACTCGGTACAGTTCCTCTCTGGCTCAGCTCTGGGGTTGTCACGGTGGCTGGACCCGGTCCGTGACCCTGCTAAGGGGCGTCCAATAAAAGGTGATATAAGTCTGTCAAGGTTTTGTGACGCCACCTGTGGTATTCGGTCAGGGTGACCGACGCTGCTCGGGGTCCACTGGGGTGATGTGATGGCAGCTAGATGGTTTACCTTCCCACAGGTGAAGTGAGTCCCCAGGGCTTCCCAGTAGTGTAGGTGGTGATGATGTGGGGTGCAGACAATAACGAGGACACAGGGTTGCAGTCTCTTTACTGGTGACTTCAGGATCCTCAATCCAGAGCACAGTTAACAGGGCTGTCTGAGACCGGCCGGTCCGAAAGCACATCCAGAGTTCCCTTTGCAGGTGGAAATCGTTGCCTACCACTAGCGCCTGTGTGTTTTAGTGCTTCCCTGCTGAGCATTCGGGTTAGTCCTCACAACTTCTGTTCTCGTTCTTTCTAGTTCTTTCTCGTTCTTTCTATTCTCCGTCCCCCAGGTTTGTTATGGCTAGGACGCACCCGTTTGACGGGAAGGCTCAGAGCTCTTCCGGGACCCTAGAGACGCCCCTCTCCACGCGTTGCCCCCTATGTCTGCTTAGGTGATGTAAGGTAGACAGCCAACCTATAATTAACTGTCCTGCGGTATTTGAAGTAAGGCCGGCGTCACACTTAGCGTAAAACAATACGGTCCGTATATTACGGCCGTAATACGCTGAAAAGTCCCGAAAAAAGTGGTCCGTAGCTCCTCCGTAGGCAGGGTGTGTCAGCGTTTTTTGCGCATGGCATCCTCCGTATGTAATCCGTATGGCATCCGTACTGCGTGGTTTTCTCGCAGGCTAGCAAAACCAACATACCGCTATAGAACTGATCCATGTGTCCCAAAAAGAAAAGAAAATATATATATACTGTCTATATATATATATATATATGTCAGTAGACACATATATTAGAGAGAAAAGCCGGTAATTCAGTGCGGTGTACAGTAAAATCACACTGACAGCTTACAGTAGAATAGGTAGAATAAATGTGTACACGTAGAATAGGTATATATATATATATGTCAGTGAGACACATATATGTATATATATTAATATTTTTTCCAGCGCTATACAGCTTGAAAGCCGGTAATTCAATTACCGGCTTTTTCTTTCTCCTTCCTAAAACCCGACATGATTTGAGACATGGTTTACATACAGTAAACCATGTCTTCTCTCCATTTTTTTGCAGATTCCACACTACTAATGTCAGTAGTGTGTATCTGCAAAATTTGGCCGTTCTAGCTCTTAAAATAAAGGGTTAAATGGCGGAAAAAATTGGCGTGGGCTCCCGCGCAATTTTCTCCGCCAGAGTAGTAAAGCCAGTGACTGAGGGCAGATATTAATAGCCTGGAGAGGGTCCACGGTTATTGGCCCCCCCCTGGCTAAAAATATCTGCCCCCAGCCACCCCAGAAAAGGCACATCTGGAAGATGCGCCTATTCTGGCACTTGGCCACTCTCTTCCCATTCCCGTGTAGCGGTGGGATATGGGGTAATGAAGGGTTAATGCCACCTTGCTATTGTAAGGTGACATTAAGCCTAATTAATAATGGAGAGGCGTCAATTATGACACCTATCCATTATTAATCCAATTGTAGTGAAGGGTTAAATAAAACACAAACACATTATTTAAAATTATTTTAATGAAATAAAAACAATGGTTGTTGCAGTATTTTATTCAACGCCCAATCCAGTCACTGAAGACCCTCGTTCTGTGAGTAAAAAAACATAATAAACCAACAATATACTTACCCTCCGCAGATCTGTAACGTCCAACGATGTAAATCCTTCTGAAGGGGTTAAAACATTTTGCAGCAAGGAGCTGTGCTAATGCAGGCTGCTCCTTGCTGCAAAACCCCGGGGAATGAGTCTAAAAATAGATCAATGATCTATATTTAGCTTTATTTGCGGTGAGGCGCCCTCTGCTGGCTGTTCATAGATCGTGGGAAATTACCTAGAAAGTCACACTGCTTGTCCGTGTGTAATCCGTATTTTTCACGCTTCCATAGACTTTCATTGGCGTATTTCTTGCGCAGTACGGTGACAAACGCAGCATGCTGCGATTTTGTACGGCCGTAGAAAGCCGTATAATACTGATCAGTAAAATACGGCAAATAGGAGCAGAGGCATAGAGAATTATTGTGCCGTATTTTTTGCGAGTTTTACGGACGTAGATTCTGCGCTCTTACGTCCGTAAAACTCGCAAGTGTGACGCCGGCCTTAGGCATAAAGTCAGTTACTTCCTCGGTGTTCCGGGCACCGGCTACGCGCCTCAGTAGGATGTTGCCGTTCTCCGGGCACGACTCCTACTGGCTCTCCTTTGTGCTTTGATCTTGTTTCTCACTGTCCACAATATCCTTCGCTTTGTGTCCTTTCTTTGGATGCTGCCGCAGATAGCGCAGGCGCGACTCCATAACGTTCTATCCTTGTCGCTAGGTGCCTGCCAGGTTCCCACGCCTGACAGGGACCCCCCTGAATCTTCCCCCCGCAACACCCCCTGCCACGGGATGTTGCCTGAACAAAACCCAGTCAGCTTCTGACTAACTTCCTATCCAACCCCTAGTTTTACCAGTGTGAGGAGTGGCCTAATAAATAAAACCTTTTGCTCCCCCTAGTGGCCGGAGTGTGAAGTGTAATGTGTGCTGGTGATACCTGGTTAGATGAACTCCTTTAGTGCCATCAGACGTACCATCACTCCCCTTAGTGGCAGAGCGACGTTACTGCAACGACCAGGTCTCTGGGGCGCTGCACTATATTATATGTGCATGGCAGATGTATCAAAGTATGCAGACATAGAAAATAAAGAACTAATAGACCTTTCATCTTTGCAAAGTGTGTCTCAATCAAAGTTAGGTGTCTATAGAGCACATAATTGAGCCTATATTGTCAGACGTGATATACTGTATTAAAAGGAAAGATTTAAATTAGATGGTAGATTTGAGTCTGACAAAAATTCCAGACGCTAAAGCCCCCCATACACCTTAGCTTAATGTCATCCGCAGTTATTGAAGGATCTGGCCAGTAGTCCAGTGTGTATGGGGATACCAGCAGAGTGATCATTGGGCCTTTATCGATTTTGCCATCTCCTACTGTTCATCCGATATGGCTCAAACTTCTACCTTCAATTTATTTTTTGTTTGTGCATATGCATAAATCAGTAGCATGTTAACTGCTGATTTTCACTATGGATTTTACCCTTTGCAATGCATAAGATAAAATATACAACAAATCCATATATAACACATGCAGATTTTTGCTATGTATCAGCAACTGATTTTTTTTCCCATTTCATCTGAACATATCTTACCCAGTTTTTACAAAATGTTAGAAAATGAATTGTGGGACTGGTTTTATTTAGGGCAGTCTCACACGTCCAGATAATTCCGGTACCGGAAAAAATCGGTACCAGAATTATCCGTGTCCGTGTGCCCCTACGTTTTTGTCAAAAAGGGAGAAGAAAGACGCTGCTACAAAAATTGCACACCACCCTGTATATGAACATGCATATGACGAAGCCTCATTAAGGAGGCGATACGCGTGGGGTTAGGGTCCACTGTCTCTCCCCCTGGACACCTCAGCTTATCGGACATAGGTTGGTACAGGTTTGGGTTGGGGATATCTTGCCCCACTGCTTAGGCTCTTTTTTTTTTTTTTTTTCCCTTCATATGGGCAGGTGGGTGGTCATTATTTGACACACTTGCCTGTGGGTTCTGCGGGATATATATCCCTTTTATAATAGGCTTGTATTCAGAGTCCTCATGAGCCATTAAGTAGGTGTTTACCAGCATACATGTCCATATAGGGTGTATATTCCCTATGGACATATTGATAGGCTGTATAATTATTGCTATGTATATACACGTATTTATGTCCAGGTGGTTTACAGTGGTTCTATGTTTTTAATTGTTTTTATTGTCTATGCCAATAAAGTGTTTTTTGCATGTTCATATACAGGGTGGTGTGCAATTTTTGTAGCAGCGTCTTTCTTCTCCCTTTTTGTCATTTACTATGCTGCTACTTGCACCCCCCTTTTATGTGTATAGTTTATAGCTGTGCGCCAGTTCTTTTGGTATGTTTAGTCCCCTACGTTTTTGTGGCACATCAGTGTGGCACACGTGTGCCGCCCGTGTGCCCACTGGGTACCACACGTACCAGCATCTGGTGCTGAAGCCGCGATTCACATCTTCCCTGCAGCAGCGTTTGCTGCAGGGAAGATATGAATAATAGTGTTAAAAATAAAGATCTATTTGCCCCCCGCCCTCCCACCCTTTGTGCGCCCCCCCCCCCCGCTGTTCTGAAAATACTCACCCGGCTCCCTCGTTGGCTGTCGCTTCTTCCTGTTCTGGCCGCATCTTCTCCTGTATGCGGTCACGTGGGGCCGCCGATTACAGTCATGAATATGCGGTTCCACCCCTATGGGAGGTGGAGCCGCATATTCATTACTGTAAATGAGCGGCCCCACGTGACTGCATACAGGAGAAGATGCGGCCAAGAGAGGAAGCAGCACCGGCGAGGGAGCGAGCCGGGTGAGTATTTTCATAACAGCGGGGGGGTGCACAGGGGGTGGGACGGCGGGGGGCACATAGATCTTTATTTGGGGCGCACAGGGGGTGGGAGGGCGGGGGCACATAGATCTTTATTTTAAACACACTTATTAATATCTTCTCTACAGCAAACGCTGCTGCAGGGAAGATATTAATCGCAGCTTCAGCACCAGTGGGGGGGACAGCGCTTAATGTAGCGCTGTCTCCTGCACGGCACACGGACTGCACATGGACAACGTCCGTGTGGGGTACGTGCTTTACACGGACCCATTGACTTTAATGGGTCCGTGTAATACGTGCGCTCCCACGAACACTGACATGTCTCCGTTTTTGGCACACGGAGACACGGTTCGCAAAAAATCAATGACATCTGAACAGATGCATTGATATTTATGTGTCTACGTGTGTCAGTGGCTCCGGTACGTGAGGAAACTGTCACCTCACGTACCGGAGCCACTGACGTGTGAAACCGGCCTTAGAGTAACAGCCGGTTCCCATGAGTTTCCTGGACTATGTGTACATGGTGTCTGCCTTGTTCCCCATTTCATATGTGTACGCTGCAAAAAATATATCATGTCACGTCCATTTCACAACATCCTGTCCTGACAGAATTCTCCTGAATATAATCTACTTTTGCCTTCTGGGTTATTTATCATAAGAAGGATTATGTTCTAAGCAATTTCTCAGCCTTCTGTTGCAGTGCGGTGATCAGCTTGTGTAATATGGAACAAACACAATATTGACTTCGGCTCTAGCCTTTTACCTTAAAAAAAAAAGAAAACATAATAAATTATCAACAAAATCAAAAATTTCTATACTTAATATTTAACTATTGTGGGTAACCAGCTGTAATACGATAAGACATATTTATCCCATTTCATCAAAGTGCTTGTTGCAGATTATGTTCCAAAACATTTTGAACATTTGCAAAATTTTTGTTCAGCTTGGAGTTTCAAAAAGTTTTGCAACTTTTGACGTTTTCTTGCCTGTCCTGGTCAGATCCGCCAAAATTAGGCTGACCTGTGATGGGGTGTAGCAGAGCTTGCCTGGCAAATTCATTAAAAATTGTGGTGTATCTTACACCAGAAATGTTACTCCAGTCCTGTTATGCCAGTGATAAGTTGTGCCTAATATGGTTTACCACTACTTTACAAGTCCCTTTCATGTGAACTAACTGCCATAGATATGCACTTTACTAAATAACGTACTTTCGTAAATCCTTTTTTAACTTAAGCTACTCTCCTGGTAACATTTTTTCTGGCTGAGAATCCCTTAATTTCCCCTTGTGGAGACACGGGGGGGGGGTTTGAGCGGTGCTCTAGTCCGCTATTTAAAACCGGACCAGGGATCATCCCACTGAATGCCTGCTCTCCTTTTACCGTGGGCATAACTCAAACAAGACAGAGTGAGGGTAAAACAGTGTTGCAAAAAATACTTTATTAATCCACAAAACAGGCAAATAACACGTAGAACAGCCCCAGCAAAATACCCAATATGGTGCAAATTACAGAGTCTCACCCTTCAGTTGACTCACCAGGATAAGAGCAGCTGTGACTTCAGAGCTTCCAGGACCGACTACCCCACCTGTGGTATGCATAGAAAGGAGTTAAGGACAAGCTAATGGTACCTTCACACATAACGATATTGTTAACGATATCGTTGCTATTTGTGACGTAGCAACGATATCGTTAATGAAATCGTTATGTGTGACAGCGACCAATGATCAGGCCCCTGCTGGGAGATCGTTGGTCGCTGAATAAAGTCCAGAACTTTATTTCGTCGCTGGACTCCCTGGAGACATCGCTGGATCGGCGTGTGTGACACCGATCCAGCGATGTCTTCACTGGTAACCAGGGTAAACATCGGGTAACTAAGCGCAGGGCCGCGCTTAGTAACCCGATGTTTACCCTGGTTACCATGCTAAAAGTAAAAAAAAAAAAACACTAGATACTTACCTAACGCTGTCTGTCCTCCAGCGCTGTGCTCTGCTCTCCTCCTGTACTGGCTGTGAGCCGGAAAGCAGAGCGGTGACGTCACCGCTCTGCTTTCCGGCTCCCAGCCAGTACAGGAGGAGAGCAGAGAAGCAGAGCGCAGCGCTGGAGGACAGACAGCGTTAGGTAAGTATGTAGTGTTTGTTTTTTTTACTTTTAGGATGGTAACCATGGTAAACATCGGGTTACTAAGCGCGGCCCTGCGCTTAGTTACCCGATGTTTACCCTGGTTACCGGCATCGTTGGTCGCTGGAGAGCTGTCTGTGTGACAGCTCTCCAGCGACCAAACAGCGACGCTGCAGCGATCCGAATCGTTGTCGGCAGGGCCGTATTTGCCACTAGGCACTTGAGGGCACGTGCCTAGGGCGGCGGGATGCGGGGGGGCGCCCTTGAGCTAGGTTTTTTCCTTTTTTTTTTTTTTTTAATTTTATAAAACTCCGGGGTCAAGTTTCCGCCCCCCCTCCTCCCTCCCCCCTTCCCGCCCCCCCCTCCTCCCTCCTTCCCGCCCCCTTCCCTCCCTCCCTGAAGACGTAATACTCACCTTCCTCCAGCGGTGGCTGCAACTGCGTCTCAGCGCCGTCCTGTCTTCAGCGGTCACATGGTACCGATCATTAAGGGTGATGAATATGCGCATATTCATCACCCTTAATTAGCGCTACCATGTGACCGCTGAAGACAGGAAGGAAGACGCTGAGATGCCAGGAAGTTCTGTGCTGCGCGCCGGTGAGAGGTAAGTATGACAGGGAAAAAAGTGGGGTGCCGTGCACACAGGGGAGGAGGATGGGGAGCCATGCATACAGGGGAGAAGGATGGGGAGCCGTGCATACAGGGGAGAAGGATGGGGAGTCGTGCACACAGGGGAGAAGGATGGGGAGCCGTGCATACAGGGGAGAAGGATGGGGAGCCGTGCATACAGGGGAGAAGGATGGGGAGTCGTGCATACAGGGGAGAAGGATGGGGAGCCGTGCACACAGGGGAGAAGGATGGGGAGCCATGTACACAGGGGAGAAGGATGGGGAGCCGTGCACACAGGGGAGAAGGATGGGGAGCCGTGCACACAGGGGAGAAGGATGGGGAGCCGTGCACACAGGGGAGAAGGATGGGGAGCCGTGCACACAGGGGAGAAGGATGGGGAGCCATGTACACAGGGGAGAAGGATGGGGAGCCGTGCATACAGGGGAGAAGGATGGGGAGCCGTGCACACAGGGGAGAAGGATGGGGAGCCGTGCACACAGGGGAGAAGGATGGGGAGCCGTGCACACAGGGGAGAAGGATGGGGAGCCGTGCATACAGGGGAGAAGGATGGGGAGTCGTGCACACAGGGGAGAAGGATGGGGAGCCGTGCATACAGGGGAGAAGGATGGGGAGCCGTGCATACAGGGGAGAAGGATGGGGAGTCGTGCATACAGGGGAGAAGGATGGGGAGCCGTGCACACAGGGGAGAAGGATGGGGAGCCATGTACACAGGGGAGAAGGATGGGGAGCCGTGCACACAGGGGAGAAGGATGGGGAGCCGTGCACACAGGGGAGAAGGATGGGGAGCCGTGCACACAGGGGAGAAGGATGGGGAGCCGTGCACACAGGGGAGAAGGATGGGGAGCCATGTACACAGGGGAGAAGGATGGGGAGCCGTGCATACAGGGGAGAAGGATGGGGAGCCGTGCACACAGGGGAGAAGGATGGGGAGCCGTGCACACAGGGGAGAAGGATGGGGAGCCGTGCACACAGGGGAGAAGGATGGGGAGCCATGTACACAGGGGAGAAGGATGGGGAGCCGTGCACACAGGGGAGAAGGATGGGGAGCCGTGCACACAGGGGAGAAGGATGGGGAGCCGTGCATACAGGGGAGAAGGATGGGGAGCCATGAACGCAGGGGAGAAGGATGGGGAGCCATGAACGCAGAGTGGGAGGATGGGGGAGCCATGAACGCAGAGTGGGAGGATGGGGGAGCCATGAACGCAGAGTGGGAGGATGGGGGAGCCATGAACGCAGGGGAGAAGGATGGGGGAGCCATGAACGCAGGGGAGAAGGATGGGGAGCCATGAACGCAGAGTGGGAGGATGGGGGAGCCATGCTTGCAGGGGAGAAGGATGGGGGAGCCATGAACGCAGGGTGGGAGGATGGGGGAGGCATGAACGCAGTGTGGGAGGATGGAGTATAAATATGGAGTATAAATACTGGGCCCTATAAGGGGGACACAGTGTGAGAGGACAGTGTGAAGAGGGGACTGGTATAGAAAGGAGAGGACAGTGTGAAGAGCATGTACCATAAGAGGGACAGTGTGGGGGTCATACTTTGTGCAGACAATATAGTGAGGGGCAATTTTTTATTTGGGAGCATTATAATGACACTTGTATCTTTAAGGGCGTCATGTGGAGACTTTCTGCAAAAGAGCGGCGAAGATGGAAGTCTGCAGAGACGGCTGTGGATGAGAAAACTCATCATGGGATCTGGACAAGATGAAGAAAAGGAGAACGGCTCCAGAGGCGACGTCATCTATCAGGTACCTGGATGTAAATGTTATTTGTGATGCTAACTCTCATGTTTTTATATATGTTAGGAGATTTAAAGGGACACTGTCACCTGAATTTGGAGGGAACAATTTTCAGCCATAGGGGTGGGGTTTTCGGGTGTTTGATTCACCCTTTCCTTACCCGCTGGCTGCATGCTGGCTGCAATATTGGATTGAAGCTCATTCTCTGTCCTCCGTAGTACATACTGTACCTGCACAATCTGCAATCTTGCCTTGCGCAGGCGTGTACTATGGAGGACAGAGAATGAGCTTCAATCCAATATTGCAGCCAGCATGCAGCCAGCGGGTAAGGAAAGGGTGAATCAAACACCTGAAAACCCCACCCCTATGGCTGAAAATTGTTCCCTCCAAATTCAGGTGACAGAGTCCCTTTTAAAGGGGATGTCCAGGCTTGTGATGAGTCTGCAGTCATTCTTTGTGACTGCAGACTTCTGAATTCTCACAGTGCACACTGCATGCTGTCAGGATTCTCTCATGCTGGGGATTTACATTAATGCGATCACGTGCTGACTAGACATGCGTGACCTCCGTCAATGAAAATGAACTGAGCGAGGCCGGGCACATCTAGTCAGAATGTGGTCAGAAGTCTACAAATCACATACTTGTGCTGACATGACCGTCCACCGGCAAGGGAGAATCCTAAAAGTGCAGTGCATGCGTTGTGAGAATTCAGAAGCTGCGATGTCAGGATTCAGCTCTGCAAGTTCCAGTAGTCGTCACATGGACACGTCACTCATATGCGATTTTTCAGACTTAGGGTGTGTGTCCACGTTCAGGATTGCATCAGGATGTGGTCAGTATTTTACATCAGTATTTGTAGCCAAAACCAGGAGTGGGTGATAAATACAGAAGTGGAGCATATGGTTCTATTATAGTTTTCCTCTAATTGTTCCACTCCTGGTTTTGGCTACAAATACTGATGAAAAATCCTGACCAAATCCTGATGCAATCCTGAACGTGGACACATACTCTTATGGTCCTGCGACATCGAGCTTCTCTTCTGCTTCTCTTAGTTTTTCACTGAACATTGAGAGCATTAGGGAGAGGAGCTCGTGGGCACATGACTGAGTGTGCAAATCACATATGTCCTTGGCGGAGGGGGGGCACCAAAATGAATTCTTTCCCCGGGTGCCAGAAACCCTAGATACACCTCTGCTGGTATGCTACTGCGAGCGGTGATTACCGGGTGCGGTGGAGGGAGGTCTGTGCACAGGCAGTGAGGCAGGGACTGAGGGTGTGCACAGAGAGGATGGAGACCCGGAGACTGCCCGTCCCAGTCTACGCCGTAGCCTAGAGCCCTCATTATCATAGGAATATGGCAGTTAATAAATTGCTTTTCTGAAGCTTTATAGTGTAGTTTTAGGTCAGGGAGGGTTGGATAGGGATGAGCTAGCAAGGTGCAGGGACAGGTAATGATGGCTACTTGCGAACATGTGCGGCAATTGCGGTTTTGCACTTACGATGATACATAAAACACTGCTAGTAGTGTTTTTTCTCATTGCTGCAAGTACCGCATTTGCCGGATGGCGGCAAAACCGCAAGTGCCGCACATGTCTGTAAGTCCCATAGGGAATGAATGAGGCCGAACGCAGTGTTGCCCTAAGTGATCCATTACGCGGCAGATGCGGAAAAACTGTCGGATCTGCTGCAAAAGGCGACTTTCACATCAGCGATTTTTGCCAAAGTCACTGCCGATAGTGTCATACTCACCAAAGGGGGAGGCAGCACTAAAAGTGCCTAGGGCAGCAGAAACTCTAAATACGGCCCTGGTTGTCGGTATCGCTGCAGCATCGCTTAATGTGAAGGGGCCTTTAGGAAGATGACAGTCCATTGAGGTACAAGGCCGGTTGGCCTGAAGGTATCTGTATTCTTTCAGCCAGGGCTATTGTCCCCTAAGCTGGCATCCTGTAGAATGACAAATCTGTGATGGAGCCATGATGTCTGGCTGCTGTCTTCCAAAAAGTCTCTGGTTCCTTGGATCTCTGGATGGCTTGTGTCATACCGTTGCTGCCGCCTCCCCAGTCAGCGTCTCTTTCTCCGCGCTCGCTCCCGGCCTCTGCTTCTCGTGCGCGCGCGCATACCAGGTTCAGTGCTGCGCGTGTGCACTTCTGATCTTCTGTCTCCTCTATGGTCTTGGAGGACTAATACACTGGGGTCGGTTCTCCTTATTGTCCTCTCTATGGTACTGGAGGTCTGTTACCTTGAAGTTGCTACCTTGCCTATAGGTATTTAAACTGCTTCCTGCCGTCCCTCTGTGCCTGGTTATCATTTGTTTCCTTCAGGTGTTCCTGGCCGCTCTTAGTCTCTGTGAAGTTCGCTTCCCCTCTGACTTTGAGTTTATCCTGTTTGTCCTTTGTTCCTGCCGTGTCCTGCCAGTTTTGTGTTCCTGCCGAGTTCTGCCAAATCCTGTGTTCATCCTGTATCCTGCTAGCCTCTGCGTTTTCCTCTGTTCCTCCGCCAGTCCCTGTACTGCTGCAGTGTACCCATCAGTCCTGAGTCTCTGCAGTACTCTCTGTAGGACTGCACTCGGGTGACATCTGAGTGCAGCCTGATTCTTGTACCCATCAGTCCTGAGTCTCTGCAGTACTCTCTTTAGGACTGCACTCGGGTGACATCTGAGTGCAGCCTGATTCTTATAGCATAACACTGTGGTCCTACTATCTCCCCCTCTTCTTGGTCTTCTCCCGTCCTGGTCCTCCAGCTTCCTTGGTGATAGTCCCTCACGGGCCTGCCCCTAACTCTCCCTGTATAGTGGGTGGTCCATCTGGTCAGCTCGTCCATGAGGAGTTCGTTGTCGCGGTCTAGAGGGTCCACTTCCCGTTTTCCTCCTGTGAATCGTCACACTCACTATAAGACTGCACTCGGGTGACATCCGAGTGCAGCCTGATTCTTACAACATAACAGCTTGGCTGTTTGCAGGGCTGCCACTAGGAATTTTGGGGCCCCATACTGGCAAAATTTTCAGGGGCCCCTTAAGACTCGGCTTCAGGAAAATGGCCGCCGCGATCTCCATCTGCGCACGCGCAGCATCTCGCGGCCATTTTCCTGAAGCCCCGGGAAGCCGAGCAGTACCATCTGCGCACGCGCGGCCTCACAAAGATGGCCGCGCCCACCGATAAATGGCTGAATAGTGCAGATCACGCTCTTTTCCTTCAGCTGCGCAGTGGATTCGCCTGTTGGGCATGCGCAAACCACTACGCCACCAACGGAAAGATATGCAAGATCTGGGGAAGAAACAGCGATGTCACCACGCCCATCTGACCAGACCAGCCTGACTGACAGGCGAAAACGGCAGCATAGGTGGGGAATCAGGGTACACAAAATAAACTATTGTAGCACACAGCTCAGGCCCTATTTAACAGTATTTTTATCTCATACTGAAAAAACGGGGTGACAGGTTCCCTTTAAACTCTATTGCCGTGCGGGCCTGCACAGCAATAGTTAAAAGCCACCAGCCAATCGGAGGCTGGCAGCTGACGTCATTGTTATTCGCCGGCGAGTGCACGCTTGAACTGCATGGAACGAGCATCACCGCAGGAGCACGGCCAGGTAAGGAGAAAGTTGTTTTTTTTATTTTTATTGAAAGCGGCAGGGGGGCAGGATGGGAGACACAGGGGCAGGATGGAAGACACTGGGGAAAGAATGGGAGACACTGGGAGAAGAATGGGAGACACTGGGGGAAGAATGGAGACACAGGGGGAAGAATGGAGACATGGGGAAGAATGGAGACACGAGGAAAAATGGAGACATGGGGAAGAATGGAGACATGGGGCAGGATGGGAGACAGATGGGGCAAGATGGGAGACACAGAGGGCAGGATAGATGGTGCGGTCAGGTAAGGAGAATGTTTTTTTTATTTTTATTGTAAGCAGCAAGCCACAATATGTTTCGGGGGCAGGGTGGAGACACTGGGGGCAGGGTGGAGACACAGGGGGCAGGATGGAGACACAGGGGGCAGGATGGGAGACACAGGAGGTAGGACGGGAGACACAGGGGTCAGGATGGAGACAGATGGGACAGGATGGGAAACATAGAGGGCATGATGGATGACACGGGGCAGGATGGAGACAAATGAGGTGTGAGGTTCGGATTACAGGGGATGTTAGTCTTAGGTCATTTGTAGAATGGAGGGCATGTGTAGGGCGATAGACGGAGATGAGAGAGGAGATATAAGGCGGTGCAGAACTGTGGAGAGCTTTGTGGGTGAGAGAGATTATTATTATTATTATTATTATTTATTATTATAGCGCCATTTATTCCATGGCGCTTTACATGTGAGGAGGGGTATACATAATAAAACAAGTACAATAATCTTGAAAAATACAAGTCACAACTGGTACAGGAGGAGAGAGGACACTGCCCGCGAGGGCTCACAATCTACAAGGGATGGGTGAGGATACAGTAGGTGAGGGTAGAGCTGGCCGTGCAGCGGTTTGGTCAATCGGTGGTTAGAGATGAGTTATCATTATTATCATTAGGTAGGATGGAGACAGATGGGGCAGGATGGAGACAGATGGGGCAGGATGAAGACACATAGTGCAGGATCATGGGGCAGAATGGTGACATAGGGCAGGATGGAGGCACAAGGTGCAAGATCATAGGCAGGATGGATACAATGGAGACAGATGGGGCAGGATCACGGGACAGATGGGGCAGGATCACGGGACAGATGGGGCAGGATCATTGGACAGATGGGGCAGGATCACGGGACAGATGGGGTAGGATCACGGGACAGATGGGGCAGGCTAGGACATCACGGGCAGAATGGATAATCACGAGGGCAGGATGGGAGAACATATGGCTGGATCCAGGAATGAGACACACGGGGCCAGGATGGCATATATTACCATAAGAGCTAATTAAGGGATATTATTACTGCAGTGATGTATTTTTTTTTTTTTTTTTAGGATACTCTTTTAAATGCGGGAGGCGGTCCTGTTACTGTGCAGAAAGACACTATGTCGCCTTTTTGTCTTCATCTGGTGTAGTTGGGAAAAAAATAAGTAATGTGTTCTGCAAGCGGTGCTATAGCTAACTGTGTTATTTCCTGCAGAGACAAGCCCTGGCTGGAAGAGGTGATGGCGGTCTGTGCTGGATGAATATGAAAAGCAAAGATGAAAGAATTCACCTAGAGACGTCACTGGTAAGTCAGTGTGTTACCTGTACACTGACACTATACACTGTATACTATATACAGCGGTCCTATGTACAATGTCACCAGTGATCACTATATTACCTTTACACTGACACTATATACTGAGCTACTGTGTATAATGTCATTGATCACAGTATAACCTGTACAATATATACAGCGCTCATGTGCATAATGTCACTGTTGATCACTGAATTACCTGTACACTAATACTGTATACAGAGCTCCTGGGTATAATGTCACCTGGATCACTGTATCACCTGTACACTATACATTGTATACAGAGCTCCTGTGTATAATATCACAGGTGATCACTGTATTACCTGTAAACTGACACTATATATAGAGATCCTGTGTATAATGTCACCAGTAAACACTGTATTACCTGTACAGAGACACTGCATACCAAGTACAGATCTCCTGTGTATAATGGCAGTTATGGTGATATTAATATTGTGTTTTTTTATTAATGATCAGTATTGTAGTATTTATTCACTATGTGGTGGTAATATGTTGTCCGGACATGGTGTGGAGGTATTTGTTACTTGCATGTGCTATTGTTTGATCACTGTGTGGTGGTAATATGTGGTCTGGTCATGGTGTCGTGGTATTTGTTCCTTGTATGTGGTATTATTGGTCACCATGTGGTGGTAATATGTGATCTGGACATCGTGTGGTGGTGTTTGTCCCTTGTATGTGATATTATTCGGTCACTGTGGTGGTAATATGTGGCTTGGACATGGGGTGGCGGTATATGTTCCTTGTATGTGGTATTATAGGTCTCTATGTGGTGGTAATATGATGTCTAGTCATGGTGCAAGGGTATTTTTCCCTTGTATGTAATATTATTGGTCATTTTACAAATTGAAAAATAAATAAAAATATACCTAAATTGTATTGGATATTTTAATAAATGATTAATAGGGTAAAAAAGAAAGGAAAACAGCTGACCTAAAAGTCCAAAAATAGAAAATTAATACTTTATTAAATAATGCTAACAAAATTAAAAACAATAATGGGAGCCAAAAGGACAATGTATGTAAAAACAATTTCAATTGTGAGGCCGCACATCCGTTACAACTAGTGTTGAGCGATACCTTCCGATATTTGGAAATATCGGTATCGGATTGGATCGGCCGATATCCCAAAAATATCGGATATCGCCGATACCGATACCCGATACCAATGCAAGTCAATGGGACACAAATATCGGAATTTAAAATAAGCCCTTTCTGTCCTTGAACATCCTGTTCCGAAGGGGGGAAGAGTGTGGGCGGTGCGTGGGCGGAGACTGCGTGACCTCTGTGCGTGCCTGGCGGGGGTCTGTATGGGCCTCTCGGGGGTCTGTGCGGCCTGCCGGAGGTCTGTGCGGCCTGCTGGGGATCTGTATGGGCCTCTCGGGGGGTCTGTGTGGCCTGCCGGGGGTCTGTACGGGCCTCTCGGGGGGTCTGTGCGGCCTGCCGGGGGTCTGTGTGGCCTGCCGGGGATCTGTACAGGCCTCTCGTGGGGTCTGTGCGGGCCTACCGGGGGTCTGTGCTGGCCTGCCGGGGGTCTGTGCGGCTTGCTGGGGGTCTGTACGGGCCTCTCTGGGGTCTGTGCGGCCTGCCGGGGGTCTGTGCGGGTGTGCAGGCATCGTCCGGGCTATGCCTGCTACAATGGCAGTGATTGACACATTAGTCAATGATAGGACAGTAGTAGTCCTGTCATCAGGCTAATATGTTGAATGTAAAAAAAAAACATACATACTACATACATACATTCATACTACATGAATACAACATACATACTACATACATACATACAACATACTACATACATACTACATACATACATACTACATGCATACATACAACATACATACAGCATACTACATACATATAACATGCATACATAGAACATACATACAGCATACTACATACATGCTACATACATGCTACATACATGCTACATACATGCTACATACATGCTACATACATGCTACATACATACATATATACTACATACATACTACATACATACATCCATGCTACATCCATGCTACATCCATGCTACATCCATTTATGCTACATACATGCTACATACATGCTACATACATGCTACATACATGCTACATACATGCTACATACATGCTACATACATACATATATACTACATACATGCTACATACATGCTACATACATACATGCTACATACATACATGCTACATACATACATGCTACATACATACATGCTACATACATACATGCTACATACATGCTACATACATACATATATACTACATACATACATACTACATACATACATACTGCATACTACATACAATACATACATACAGTACATATAACATAGATTACATACTCATCATCACTTGTCATTTTTATCCCTGAAGCCAGTGTCATCTGTAAAAAATATTAAAATAACAAACAACCAATATACTCCCTGATCCGCAGAAATTCACGAGTGTCCCACGACAATCTCCCGTGGAGAACGGCAGCATCAGCTGATGCGATCGCTCTCTAGGGGCTCCAGGAACACAATGACGGGAGAAAGGTATCCTTCTGCACTGTATTCCTCCGCCGCTGTTAAAAAAAAAGTCCCTAGTCTCACTTTTGGCATTGCTGTGTGAGAAATTTTCCCACGCAGCAATTGCCATAAAGTGAGACTATGAACTCTTGTAACCTCTCAGTGATGCACTGCAGGAGCCATTGTCTCCTGTCAGTGTGTCACTGAGGTGTTATGATCCGGTGACCTTGGAGCAGCATGAAAACTTTCACTGGAGTAGGTGGTAACTATACTGACCGCAAATCCTGATCTTAAGACCGCAACTAGAAGTAGCCGTGGGGTGTTCCTAACAAGCCCTAGACACCTCGTCACAGCCGGAGGACTAAATACCCCTAAAGATGGAAATAGGAATACTACCTTGCCTCAGAGCAGAACCCCAAAGGATAGGCAGCCCCCCACAAATATTGGCTGTGAGTAGGAGAGGAAAGACACACACAGTCAGAAAATAGGATTTAGCACAAGAGGCCACTCTAGCTAAAATAGGAAAGTATATGACAGAGTTCTGTGCGGTCAGTATTAAAACCCTTCCAAAAATATTCACAGCAGATTATACAAAAAATTCCTCCATCTAACTAAAGACGTGGAACGTATATCTGCAGAGACTACTAAACTCAGCAGGAATACAATCAAAAAACAAGCACACAGCTTGTGTGCCATAGAAAAAGAAACAGACACTTATCTTTGCTGAATTGGCAGCTAAGCAGGAGAAGCCAGACAGAGATCCAACACTTCCCAAGAAACATTGACAACTGGAAAGGACTAATGAGTCCTGCAAACCTAAATACCCCAGTCAGAATTGCAATCAGCAGAAAGACCTGTCCAGGACTGCAGCCCAGAGACAACTGCATTACCACCTACAACCACCGGAGGGAGCCCAAAAGCAGAATTCACAACAGTACCCCCCCCCTTGAGGAGGGGTCACCGAACCTTCACCAGAGCCCCAGGCCGATCAGGATGAGCCAGATGAAAGGCACAAACCAAATCAGCGGCATGGACATCAGAGGCAAAAACCCAAGAATTATCCTCCTGGCCATAACCCCTCCATTTGACAAGGTACTGAAGCTTCCACCTCGAAAAACGGGAATCCAAAATCTTCTCAACAACATATTCCAACTCCCCATCAACCAACACAGGGGCCAAAGGATCAACAGAGGGAACAACGGGCTCCACATATTTCCGCAATAAAGATCTATGGAAGACATTATGGATAACAAAAGAGGCCGGAAGCGCCAGTCGAAAAGACACCGGATTAATAATCTCAGAAATCCTATAAGGACCAATAAACCGAGGCTTAAACTTAGGAGAAGAAACCTTCATAGGAACATGACGGGAAGACAACCAGACCAAATCCCCAACCCGAAGCCGGGAACCAACACACCGACGACGGTTAGTAAAACTTTGAGCCTCCTCCTGAGACAACACCAAATTGTCCACCACATGAGCCCAAATCTGCTGCAACCTGTCAACCACAGAATCCACACCAGGACAGTCAGAAGGCTCAATCTGCCCAGAAGAAAAACGAGGATGAAAACCAAAATTACAAAAGAAAGGCGAAACCAAAATAGCCAAACTAGCCCGATTATTAAGGGCAAACTCGGCCAATGGCAAGAAAGCCACCCAATCATCCTGATCAGCAGACACAAAGCATCTCAAATAAGTCTCCAAAGTCTGATTAGTTCGCTCGGTCTGACCATTTGTCTGAGGATGAAACGCAGAAGAAAAAGACAAATCAATGCCCAGCCTAGCACCAAAGGCCCGCCAAAATCTAGAAACGATCTGGGAACCTCTGTCGGACACAATACTTTTTTCCTAATGTGTGTGTGTTTTACTAACCCTTTACTAGTACTGGATTAATAATGGATAGGTGTCTTATTGACGCCTCTCTGTTATTAACCCGGCTTAATGTCACCTTACAATAGCAAGGTGACATTAACCCCTTATTAACCCATATCCCACCGCTACACAGGAGTGGGAAGAGAGGGGCTAAGTGCCGGAATTGACGCATCTTACAGATGCGCCATTGATGGGACGGCTGCAGACTGGTATTTGAAGCCGGGGGGGGGCAATATCCATGGCCCCTCTCTAGGCTATAAATATCAGCCCACAGCTGTCTGCATAGTCTTTCTGGCTATAAAATATAGGGGGACCCCGCGTCATTTTTTGGGGGGTCCCCCTATTTTAATAGCCAGTAAAGGCTACGCAGACAGCTGCAGGCTGATATTCATAGCAGGCTACGAATATTGGCCCCCGGCCGTCCCCATCTGGCGCAGAAAATTGCGCGGGAGCCCACGCCGTTTTTTTCCTTTTTTTTTTTAATTAAACGCTCATTAAGGCCTCTTTCACACTTGCGTCGGTACGGGTCCGTCGCTATGCGCGGCGTGGGCAGCGGATGCAGTTTTTCAACACATCCAGTGCCCATTTTGAAGTCCGGAGAGGAGGGGGCGGAGTTTCGGCCGCCCATACGCGGTAGAAAATGGCAGACGCGATGGACAAAAAAAGTTCACTTGAACATTTTTTCGTGCCGACGGTCCACCAAAACACGACAGAACCGTTGCACAGCGGACGCGACATGTGGCCAATGGCCATCCGTCACGATCCGTCGCTAATACAAGTCTATGGATAAAAAACGCATCCTGCGAGCACATTTGCAGGATCCGTTTTTTCTCATAGAGTTGTATTAGGGCCGAATTGCGCCTGATGGCTACACGTTTCATCCGTTTTTTGCTGGATCCGTCAAAAAAGCTGTTTCCGCAGGACGGAAAAAACATACAGAGGAACGTTTTTTTCTGTCCGGCGAAAAAACGCACAGCGACGGATCCGGCAAAAAACGTATGAAAATGAGATGTGAAATGATGAATCCGGCCTCCAAATCTGTTTTGCACATTTTCCGTTTATTTATTTCCAAAAACTGCATCAAAACTGCATCAAAAACGGCATTATAACTGCACCAAAAACTGCACCAAAAACTGCATAAAAAACTGCCTAAGGCTGTGTGCACACGCTGCGGATCCGCAGCAGTTTTCCCAAAGTTTACAGCACAATGTAAACCTATGGGGGAAAAAATCTGCAGTGCACATGCTGCGGAAAAAGCCGCGCGGAAACGCTGCGGATTATTTTCCGCAGCATGTCAATTGTTTGTGCGGATTTCAACCAGCACCAATAGGAAAGTGCTGGTGAAAACCCGCAGAAGAATCCGCAGAACAAACCGCAAGAAAATCCGCAGTGAAAACTGCAGTGGTTTTGCACTGCGGATTTTCCAAATCCGCTGCGTAAAAATCCGCAGGAAAATCCGCAGTGTGGGCACATACAGTACCCTAAAAAATCACATAAAAAACCGCACCAAAAACTGCATCAAAAACTGCACCAAAAACTGCATCAAAACTGCACCAAAAACTGCATCAAAAACCGCACCAAAAACTGCATCAACACCTGCATCAAAACGGCATCAAAACTGCGCCAAAAACTGCATCAAAACCGCATCTTAGGCTATGTGCACACGTTGAAATCACAAAAAATAGCCCCAGAAATAACAAAGTCCATCAATATATGGACAAAGTATCTGCAAATATATGATGCACAACATGAGATACTCTCAAATCAAAAAGAGAAGTCTCAGACCTAGATACTTAGATAAAACAAAAAGCTTTATTGATACAATAAAAACACAATACAAAAAAAGGATGCTGGAATATACCACAAAAGAGGGACCCAAAGTCATAGGAATCCACAAACTAATCCCGATTGTACCATAACCCTATGCCAGAATATTAACAACAATACAGGGAGACAATGTCCCAATCAGCTGTACTGCTGGGTTCAATAAACCAGTGTGCTGGATGTCTGCTGCTATAC
This sequence comes from Ranitomeya imitator, assembly GCF_032444005.1. Lineage (NCBI taxonomy): Eukaryota > Metazoa > Chordata > Amphibia > Anura > Dendrobatidae > Ranitomeya > Ranitomeya imitator. The sequence continues at coordinate 696,844,183 of NC_091282.1, read as the reverse complement.
GCAATACATACATACTAGTGTGCACATAAAATTACCCAATAAGTGTAACATAGAAGTAAACTGGCAGGTACATACCACTATGTGGATCAGCGTGGAGTCCCGGACGTCCCTCTGCCCCTACGCGCGTTTCGCACTGCTTCAACGGGAGGCGTGTCAGGGCAGGGGAGAGACCGGTTTATATATCATGCTAAGGAGCCCCAATAGGTGAAGGATTAATAACAACAGGTGATTCCCTGGAGTGCCGGAATTCAATTAGTATATCGCCTCCCTAAAGGATGACGTAACCGCGCCTGCGCATTAAAGATGATCCCTTTTAACACAAGGAATGGACCACGCATGCGCATACAATAAAAAGCGCAGCTACGTCCCCAAAGAGGATGACGTAACTGCGCCTGCGCACTTGGGATGATCCCTTTAGACACAAGCAGTGGACCACGCATGCGTATACCAAAAGGAGCGCAGCCACGTCCCCCAAAGGCAAGCTAATAGCAGAAATCAGGTGGCATAACTCATACAATAACCAAGATAGCGGACATGCACACATAATCATATGTACTAAAGTGCAGGTATAAACCCACATCGATGACCATGTATTGGTAAAAAATGGAGCTGAATAATGACGCATGCCCATAGCGGCCGAGCCCAAGAATAAAAATTGAGGGATCGCAAGCGGTCATGCGCGCCAGTCGATCAGGGCAATTATGTCCCAATCGACCAGCACCACAAACGACCATTCTTAATCCCTCATTGGGCTCGCAGCTCAAGCATGCGTACACAACTCCATATAATCACCAATATTATACTCCAAAGCTTATTCTATCATAGGGTATAGATGGAAAATCCACCCATCCAATAAATATCCAACATGATTACATTATAATACAAAAACTAATAACAAAAAAGTGAAATAGTGCCTACGAAAATACAACATATAAATATATATAATATATTATAAATAAATGTCTAAAAGGCTCACATAATAACATATATAAGCATAAAATACCCTCCGAAATGTCTAATAAACAGTTTTATATACGATCAATATTGAATATTATAAGTGTCTATAAAGCCAGTAATACAGCCCCAGATATATACAAAATGAAACATCCTAATAAATAACCTACACAAAACACCCCACGAATATATAGAACAGTTTGTATACAATGTCGAATATAAATACACCAAAATACATTATATAAAATGTGGGAAAACATGTCCTCCATATAGGCTCCAGATAATCCATTTCTGCTGTATATCATCCCCCTTCACATATTGGAACTTCGCATATCCTAATGTCCAATTCTGAATAGAAGCCCCATATAGGAATCAAGTAGATTAGTATGCTAAAATATAAAAACACATGCATTAGTACACAACCAAAAATAAAACTAATACATAACAATAAAACCAACCTCCCCTCCCACCCCAATAAAACTACTACTGCATATTAACAACCTAATCTATTAGAGAAATGCATTAAACCCAAAACTTTCATTGAGGCCCTGTGGAGAGAGTGAACCCAATCTGAAAATCCATTGACTTTCCTTTTTTGCCAACCTTTTACTCACATCACCTCCCCTGGGTCCCAGATCCACAATATCAATGCCCTTGACCCTGAGCAACCGTGAGTTACACTGGTGATGACTTCTAAAATGCCTAGGAAGTGTTTTAAGGGTAGTGATGTCTGAAACTTTTTGAGCTTTGTCGATGTCTAGACAATGTTCTCGCACCCTCACCTTTAACTCACGGCTGGTCATACCGACATATATTTTTCTACAGGGACATTCTGCTAAATATATAACTCCCTTAGTAGAGCAAGTGATATGGGGCCGAATATCAAACTTTCTAGTATCATCAAAGTTCGAAAAATCATGAGCCTTTTTCATATTACCACATCCCTTGCACATCCCACAGGGAGAAAAGCCTTTAGTTCTCACGTTTTTCCTCTCTTTGGACACCCTTTTAGGATCATATGAGCTGTGGGTTAACATATCGCGTAAATTGGGTGCTCTCCTAGCTACAAATGATGGATTAGGAGGTAAAATTTTTTGAAGGATAGGATCGGTAAATAAAATACGCCAGTGCCTTTTAATGATGTTTTTGAGGCTAAACCATTTATTGCTATAGCTTGAAATGAATCTTACCTGATTATCCTCTTCGCTACCCGCCAATACTGGTAAATTTTTATGAAGCAAACGTTCTCTTGGAGTATCTCTGGCTCTTATATAGCCCTTATGGACATTATGGATTTCAGAGCCAAAGAGAGTTCTTGGCAAGCGAAAGCTACTAACATTTTTAAGGGTGCTGGGACTGTACCTAATCCTACTACTGCCAATCAGCAAGATAATATTAGGAAATATAGGAATGCATTACATAAAAAAATTAAAATTTGGTGGACAAAAGTTACGCTTGAACATTATGTGACGCAAAAAATCATCCCTAGGGGATTACGGATTAATATATTCCCCACATTTGAGTTAGAGGATGAAAATCTGCTCAAGAGATGGATTGCAGCAGCGAACACATGTGCGTTGGAGTTTATTAATATTATCATAGAGAAAAATGTGTTGTCATTAAAAACCATTGAAGCAGAAATTGATGGACTACAAAAATCTCTCCAACAAGATTTGAGCTCTGAAGCTTTTCAGGGAATGATCATGGAGATGGATAAAAATGTGGAGAAATGGGAAGGTACTATCAGTTTGAATAAGCAGAAAAAATACGAACGTGATTTGGCAGACTTTGCATCCAACAAAATTTTCAGATGGCAAATTAGAAAGACGGCAACTCGGAGAGATCAATCCAGGAGTTCATCCATAACATCTGGCTCATCGGCTAGTGATGTAGGAGGTCCATCGTATGAAAATAGATTTGGTCCCATTACAAGGCAAAGCTCTAAGAAAGGCCCACCATATAAGAATTATAAAAAAGGGGATTCCATGAAGGTAACTAACCTATCTACTCATGTTTTAACCAATGAGCAAAAAAGCGTTTTACAAAAAGGACTTACTTTTTCTCCTACATCCTATCTAGACACGTTTACCACTATAAAGGATCTACATCTTTTCTCCAGGAAATTGGTTTTAAAAAAACTACACCATAAAGGAGACATGGGGGAATATTTGGCTGGTAGTAATGAACAGGACACTTTGGAAATTCTTGAATCCTTGGCGGAAGAGAGCATGTCTGGTGTAAGTAGATTCCCCATGCGGTTAATTAATAAGTCTACTAGATTCCCTCCTCTCACCACGGTGCCTGCTGTGGATACATTTACCAAAATGGTGGCTCTTGACGTTGAGAGACTGAGGGACATGAAACAATTTAATCATCATAATCTTACACCATCAGAGAGGAGAGCATTAGGAGAGTTGAGGGAATGGGATGATGTTGTTTTCAAGATGGCTGATAAGGGTGGCAACATCGTCATCTGGCCCAATGAGATGTACGAAAATCAAGCATATAAATTGCTCAATAATTCTCAGGAGTATAGAACGCTTACGTTTAATCCTATGAATACTTTCAAAATGGAATTAATAGACATCCTGACCGCCGCTCTTGAGAACAACATCATCCCTAAGAAATTGTTGGATTTGCATCTTAAAATGAGTCCTAGGTTGGCAACCTTCTACCTCATTCCTAAGATACATAAAAATGAGCTTGATCCCCCAGGTAGACCCATTGTGGCAGCAAATGAGGGCCTTTGTGAGATCATCTGTAACATCATAGATTATTTTTTGAAACCGATTGTCACACAATTACCATCTTACATCAAAGACACCACGGCGGCATTAGGGCACTTGGAAAATATGCATCTCACAGAAAACATGTTTCTTGTAACAGCGGATGTAGAGGCCCTGTATTCATCCATTAAACATGTTGATGGCCTGAAAGCTGTGGGAAGATATTTGAGACATAGTGGTATAGGAAATGATATGGCAGAATTCATTATGACATTGCTTGAATTCGTTTTAACCCACAATGCCTTTACCTTTGATGGGAAAGTGTTTTTACAATTGCGAGGTACAGCGATGGGGGCAGCCTGCGCCCCATCTTATGCTAACCTCTTCATGGGTGCTTGGGAGTGGTCGGTATTTCAAGAGGAAGGAGTCCAAAATGTGGATAAAGTCCATAATTGGATCCGATTTATTGACGATATTATGTTTATATGGGAAGGTTCAGAGGAGGAGTTGTTATCTTTCATGGAGGAGCTTAATAGGAACACACAAAACATTAAGCTGTCTTTCAAATTTGGCCATAAGATTGAATTTCTGGATTTGTCCATTTCAGCCCTTCCAAACGGCTGTATTTCTACAACGGTTTACCGGAAGCCCACTTCAACTAATGCATTACTGCATGCATCATCGGCCCATCTTAAAACTACTATACAGGGGATACCCATTGGCCAATTCTTGCGCATCAGAAGAATTTGCTCCGAGGACCATCAATTTGAAGAGCAATCTGAGATATTAAAACAACGATTTCTGGATCGTGGATATAATCACAGAATAGTCCATAAGGGCTATATAAGAGCCAGAGATACTCCAAGAGAACGTTTGCTTCATAAAAATTTACCAGTATTGGCGGGTAGCGAAGAGGATAATCAGGTAAGATTCATTTCAAGCTATAGCAATAAATGGTTTAGCCTCAAAAACATCATTAAAAGGCACTGGCGTATTTTATTTACCGATCCTATCCTTCAAAAAATTTTACCTCCTAATCCATCATTTGTAGCTAGGAGAGCACCCAATTTACGCGATATGTTAACCCACAGCTCATATGATCCTAAAAGGGTGTCCAAAGAGAGGAAAAACGTGAGAACTAAAGGCTTTTCTCCCTGTGGGATGTGCAAGGGATGTGGTAATATGAAAAAGGCTCATGATTTTTCGAACTTTGATGATACTAGAAAGTTTGATATTCGGCCCCATATCACTTGCTCTACTAAGGGAGTTATATATTTAGCAGAATGTCCCTGTAGAAAAATATATGTCGGTATGACCAGCCGTGAGTTAAAGGTGAGGGTGCGAGAACATTGTCTAGACATCGACAAAGCTCAAAAAGTTTCAGACATCACTACCCTTAAAACACTTCCTAGGCATTTTAGAAGTCATCACCAGTGTAACTCACGGTTGCTCAGGGTCAAGGGCATTGATATTGTGGATCTGGGACCCAGGGGAGGTGATGTGAGTAAAAGGTTGGCAAAAAAGGAAAGTCAATGGATTTTCAGATTGGGTTCACTCTCTCCACAGGGCCTCAATGAAAGTTTTGGGTTTAATGCATTTCTCTAATAGATTAGGTTGTTAATATGCAGTAGTAGTTTTATTGGGGTGGGAGGGGAGGTTGGTTTTATTGTTATGTATTAGTTTTATTTTTGGTTGTGTACTAATGCATGTGTTTTTATATTTTAGCATACTAATCTACTTGATTCCTATATGGGGCTTCTATTCAGAATTGGACATTAGGATATGCGAAGTTCCAATATGTGAAGGGGGATGATATACAGCAGAAATGGATTATCTGGAGCCTATATGGAGGACATGTTTTCCCACATTTTATATAATGTATTTTGGTGTATTTATATTCGACATTGTATACAAACTGTTCTATATATTCGTGGGGTGTTTTGTGTAGGTTATTTATTAGGATGTTTCATTTTGTATATATCTGGGGCTGTATTACTGGCTTTATAGACACTTATAATATTCAATATTGATCGTATATAAAACTGTTTATTAGACATTTCGGAGGGTATTTTATGCTTATATATGTTATTATGTGAGCCTTTTAGACATTTATTTATAATATATTATATATATTTATATGTTGTATTTTCGTAGGCACTATTTCACTTTTTTGTTATTAGTTTTTGTATTATAATGTAATCATGTTGGATATTTATTGGATGGGTGGATTTTCCATCTATACCCTATGATAGAATAAGCTTTGGAGTATAATATTGGTGATTATATGGAGTTGTGTACGCATGCTTGAGCTGCGAGCCCAATGAGGGATTAAGAATGGTCGTTTGTGGTGCTGGTCGATTGGGACATAATTGCCCTGATCGACTGGCGCGCATGACCGCTTGCGATCCCTCAATTTTTATTCTTGGGCTCGGCCGCTATGGGCATGCGTCATTATTCAGCTCCATTTTTTACCAATACATGGTCATCGATGTGGGTTTATACCTGCACTTTAGTACATATGATTATGTGTGCATGTCCGCTATCTTGGTTATTGTATGAGTTATGCCACCTGATTTCTGCTATTAGCTTGCCTTTGGGGGACGTGGCTGCGCTCCTTTTGGTATACGCATGCGTGGTCCACTGCTTGTGTCTAAAGGGATCATCCCAAGTGCGCAGGCGCAGTTACGTCATCCTCTTTGGGGACGTAGCTGCGCTTTTTATTGTATGCGCATGCGTGGTCCATTCCTTGTGTTAAAAGGGATCATCTTTAATGCGCAGGCGCGGTTACGTCATCCTTTAGGGAGGCGATATACTAATTGAATTCCGGCACTCCAGGGAATCACCTGTTGTTATTAATCCTTCACCTATTGGGGCTCCTTAGCATGATATATAAACCGGTCTCTCCCCTGCCCTGACACGCCTCCCGTTGAAGCAGTGCGAAACGCGCGTAGGGGCAGAGGGACGTCCGGGACTCCACGCTGATCCACATAGTGGTATGTACCTGCCAGTTTACTTCTATGTTACACTTATTGGGTAATTTTATGTGCACACTAGTATGTATGTATTGCGTATAGCAGCAGACATCCAGCACACTGGTTTATTGAACCCAGCAGTACAGCTGATTGGGACATTGTCTCCCTGTATTGTTGTTAATATTCTGGCATAGGGTTATGGTACAATCGGGATTAGTTTGTGGATTCCTATGACTTTGGGTCCCTCTTTTGTGGTATATTCCAGCATCCTTTTTTTGTATTGTGTTTTTATTGTATCAATAAAGCTTTTTGTTTTATCTAAGTATCTAGGTCTGAGACTTCTCTTTTTGATTTGAGAGTATCTCATGTTGTGCATCATATGTGCACACGTTGCGGATTCTCTGCGGATTGATTTACAGTACAGTGTAAATCAATGAGAAAAAAAAATGCTGTGCACACTATGCGGAAAATCCGCTGCGGAAATGCTGCGGTTTAAAAGAAGTAGCATGTCACTTCTTTTTTGTGAATCTGCAGCATTTTTGTACCCATTCCATTATAGAAAACCGCATGGGTAAAAAACACAGTTAGTTGGTGCAGTTATAAGGCTATGTGCACGCGTTGCGGATTAGCCTTAGAATTTCTGGTGCAGATTCTGCCTCTCCTAGCAGAAAACGCACCTGCGGATTTGTCGCGTTTTTTGTGCGGTTCCGCAGCGTGTTTTGTGCGTTTATGCTGCAGTTTTCTTGCGGATTTCCTGCGTTTTTTACCCCTGCGGTTTTCTATAATGGAATAGGTACAAAAACGCTGCAGATTCACAAAAAAAAGTGACATGCTACTTCTTTTAAACCGCAGCGTTTCCGCAGCGGATTTTCCGCAAAGTGTGCACATCATTTTTTTTTCTCATTGATTTACATTGTACTGTAAATCAATTGCGGATCTGCAGCGTTTCTGCACCTCAAAAAACGCTGCGGATCCGCAGAGAATCCGCAACGTGTGCACATACCCTAATGCAGTTTTTGATGCAGTTTTGGTGCAGTTTTGATGCAGTTTTTGGTGGGGGTTTTGCGCGGTTTTGATGCAGTTTTTGGAAATAAATAAACGGAAAATGTGCATGATTTGAATGGAAACATGCATGAAAAAAACGGATTTGGAGGCCCGATTCATCATTTCACATCTCAGTTTCATATGTTTTTCGCCCGATCCGTCGCTGTGCGTTTTTTCACCGGACAGAAAAAACGTTCCTCTGTATGTTTTTTTCCGTCCGGCAGAAACAGCTTTTTTGATGGATCCAGTAAAAAACGGATGAAACGTGTGGCCATCAAGCGCAATCCGGCGCTAATACAACTCTATGAGAAAAAAATGGATCTGGCGGAAAAAAACGGATCCTGCAAATGTGCTCACAGGATGCGTTTTTTTCTCATAGATGTGCCAATTCCGGCACTTAGACCCTCTCTTCCCACTCCCGTGTAGCGGTGGGATAAGGGGTAATAAGGAGTTAATGTCACCTTGCTATTGTAAAGTGACATTAAGCCAGGTTAATAACAGAGAGGCGTCAATAAGACGCCGATCCATTATTAATCCAATACTAGTAAAGGGTTAATTAAACACACATTAGGGAAAAAGTATTTTAATATTCTTCATTTAACCATACTTACCATACTTCAGTGCCTGCAAAAAATGTAAAATAATAAACCGTATGCTACCTGTCCACCGTAGTCCAATTAATAACGAGTGTCCCACGACGATCTCCCCTATAGAACAGTAACATTGGGGGATGTCACTGCTCTATAGGACCCTCAGTGACACATTGACAGGAGACAATGGTTCCTGCAGTGCATCACTGAGAGGTTACTAGAGTTCAAAGTCTCACTTTATGGCAATTGCTGCGTGGGAAACTTTCTCACACAGCAATGCAAAAAGTGAGACTAGGGACTTTTTTTTTACAGCGGTGGAGGAATTCAATGCGGAAGGACACCTTCCTCCCGTCATTGTGTTCCTGGAGCCCCTAGAGAGCGGTCGCATCAGCTGATGCTGCCGTTCTCCACGGGAGATCGTCGTGGGACACTCGTGAATTTCTGCGGATCAGGGAGTATATTGGTTGTTTGTTATTTTCATATTTTTTACAGATGACACTGGCTTCAGGGATCAAAATGACAAGTGATGGTGAGTACTGTATGTACTCTATGTTTTATGTACTGTATGTCTATATTGTATGTAATGTATGTAGTATGTATGTAGTATGTAGCATGTATGTAGCATGTATGTAGTATGTATGTGGTATGTAGAATGTATGTATGTATGTATCCCCTATGTACAAAACAAGGCTTAAGTAGTGGCGCTTCCCACAACAATACACAAACCAATCTGAAAAGAACGGAAGCAAATGCCAGTATAAAATTTTAAACACTTTATTGAAACAATTTAATAAAAAAGTATAAATGAATTAAAAAATGAAGATACTAGTGCATAATATAGCCTGTTGTGAATTCTGTGGCAGAGTTCACTCCTGTGGTCACAAGTGGTACTTCGGCTGATTCTCTCTGGGAGCTTCCGTTTGTGGAGGAAAGTGGTACTGCAGCTTCTGAGTTTCCTCCCTCAGGTGATCTGGTGAGCTCGTTAGCTGCTTCTCTACTTAACTCCACCTAATGCTTTGATCCATGCTTCCTGTCAATGTTCCAGTGTTGGACTTGTGTATCTCTGGATCATTCCTGTGGCCTGCTGCTCTGCATAGCTAAGTGCTTCTTTGCTATTTGTTGCTATTTTTTCTGTCCAGCTTGTCTATTTGTTTTGCTGGAAGCTCTGGGACGCAAGGGGTGTACCTCCGTGCCGTTAGTTCGGTACGGAGGGTCATTTTGCCCCCTTTGCGTGGTTTTCTTTAGGGTTTTGTGTAGACCGCAAAGTTATCTTTCCTGTCCTCGTTCTGTCTAGAATATCGGGCCTCACTTTGCTGAATCTATTTCATCCCTACGTTTGTCTCTTCATCTTACTCACAGTCATTATATGTGGGGGGCTGCCTTTTCCTTTGGGGTATTTCTCTGAGGCAAGGTAGGCTTATTTTTCTATCTTCAGGCTAGTTAGTTTCTCAGGCTGTGCCGAGTTGCATAGGCAGAGTTAGGCGCAATCCACAGCTGCCTCTAGTTGTGTTTGGAGAGGATCAGGAATTGCGGTCTGCAGAGTTCCCACGTCTCAGAGCTCGTTCTATTATTTTGGGTTATTGTCAGATCACTGTATGTGCTCTGATCGCTATGTACATTGTGTTACTGAATTGCCTATCACAACAGTACAGGAAGCCAAAAGTACTAATGATTCTCAATAGAGGGAAAAAAGAAGTTCTGAGACCATTTTTTTTCCTTTGTACTGTGATTTGTCTTTTTTTCCCCTAGACATTTGGGTGCTTCAGGACACAGGTGTTACAATGGACATTAAAGGTCTGTCTTCATGTGTAGATCAGCTCACGGCAAGAGTTCAAGATATTCAAAATTTTGTGGTTCAGAATTCTTTGTTAGAACCGAAAATTCCTATTCCAGATTTGTTTTTTGGAGATAGAACTAAATTTCTGAGTTTCAAGAATAATTGTAAACTGTTTCTGGCTTTGAAACCTCGCTCTTCTGGTGACCCAGCGCAACAGGTTAGGATCGTCATTTCTTTTTTGCGTGGCGACCCTCAGGACTGGGCATTTTCTCTTGCGTCAGGAGATCCTGCATTAAGTAATATCGATGCGTTTTTCCTGGCGCTTGGATTGCTGTACGATGAGCCTAATTCAGTAGATCAGGCAGAAAAGAATTTGCTGGCTCTTTGTCAGGCTCAGGATGAGATAGAGCTATATTGCCAGAAATTTAGAAAATGGTCCGTGCTCACTCAATGGAATGAATCTGCGCTTGCAGCCATTTTCAGAAAGGGTCTCTCTGAAGCCATTAAGGATGTCATGATGGGATTTCCTATGCCCGCTGGTTTGAATGAGTCTATGTCTTTGGCCATTCAGATCGGTCGACGCTTGCGTGAGCGTAAATCTGTGCACCATTTGGCGGTATTACCTGAGATTAAACCTGAGCCTATGCAGTGCGATAGGACTATGACCAGAGTTGAACGGCAAGAACACAGACGTCTGAATGGGCTGTGTTTCTACTGTGGTGATTCCACTCATGCTATCTCTGATTGTCCTAAGCGCACTAAGCGGTTCGCTAGGTCTGCCGCCATTGGTACTGTACAGTCAAAATTTCTTCTGTCCGTTACCTTGATATGCTCCTTGTCGTCGTATTCTGTCATGGCGTTTGTGGATTCAGGCGCTGCCCTGAATTTGATGGACTTGGATTATGCTAAACGTTGTGGGTTTTTCTTGGAGCCCTTGCAGTGTCCTATTCCATTGAGAGGAATTGATGCTACACCTTTGGCCAATAATAAGCCTCAATACTGGACCCAGCTGACCATGTGCATGGCTCCTGCACATCAGGAGGTTATTCGCTTTCTGGTGTTGCATAATCTGCATGATGTGGTTGAGTTGGGGTTGCCATGGCTACAAGCCCATAATCCAGTATTGGATTGGAATTCCATGTTGGTGTCCAGCTGGGGTTGTCAGGGGGTACATGGTGATGTTCCATTTCTGTCAATTTCGTCATCCACCCCTTCTGAGGTTCCAGAGTTCTTGTCTGATTACCGGGATGTATTTGATGAGCCCAAGTCCGATGCCCTACCTCCGCATAGGGATTGTGATTGTGCTATCAATTTGATTCCTGGTAGTAAATTCCCAAAAGGTCGACTGTTTAATTTATCCGTGCCTGAGCACACCGCTATGCGCAGTTATGTGAAGGAATCCCTGGAGAAGGGGCATATTCGCCCGTCATCGTCGCCATTAGGAGCAGGGTTCTTTTTTGTAGCCAAGAAGGATGGTTCGCTGAGACCGTGTATAGATTATCGCCTTCTTAATAAGATCACTGTTAAATTTCAGTACCCCTTGCCATTGTTATCTGATTTGTTTGCTCTGATTAAGGGGGCTAGTTGGTTCACTAAGATAGATCTTCGTGGTGCGTATAATCTGGTGAGACTCAGGCAAGGCGATGAAAGGAAAACTGCATTTAATACGCCCGAGGGTCATTTTGAGTATCTAGTGATGCCGTTCGGACTTGCCAATGCTCCATCAGTGTTTCAATCCTTTATGCATGACATCTTCCGTGAGTACCTGGATAAATTCCTGATTGTGTACTTGGATGACATTTTGATCTTCTCGGATGATTGGGAGTCTCATGTGAAGCAGGTCAGAACGGTTTTTCAGGTCCTGCGTGCTAATTCTTTGTTTGTGAAGGGATCAAAGTGTCTCTTTGGTGTGCAGAAGGTTTCATTTTTGGGGTTCATCTTTTCCCCTTCTACTATCGAGATGGATCCGGTTAAGGTCCAAGCCATCCATGATTGGACTCAGCCGACATCTCTGAAAAGTCTGCAAAAGTTCCTGGGCTTTGCTAATTTTTATCGTCGCTTCATCTGCAATTTTTCTAGTGTTGCCAAACCATTGACCGATTTGACCAAGAAGGGTGCTGATTTGGTCAATTGGTCTTCTGCTGCTGTGGAGGCTTTTCAGGAGTTGAAGCGTCGTTTTTCTTCTGCCCCTGTGTTGTGTCAACCAGATGTTTCTCTTCCGTTCCAGGTCGAGGTTGATGCTTCTGAGATTGGAGCAGGGGCTGTTTTGTCACAGAGAGGTCCTGGTTGCTCAGTGATGAAACCATGCGCTTTCTTTTCCAGGAAGTTTTCGCCTGCTGAGCGAAATTATGATGTGGGCAACCGAGAGTTGCTGGCCATGAAGTGGGCATTCGAGGAGTGGCGTCATTGGCTTGAAGGAGCTAAGCATCGCGTGGTGGTATTGACTGATCATAAGAACTTGACTTATCTCGAGTCTGCCAAGCGCTTGAATCCTAGACAAGCTCGTTGGTCGTTGTTTTTTGCCCGTTTTGACTTTGTGATTTCGTACCTTCCGGGCTCTAAAAATGTGAAGGCGGATGCTCTGTCTAGGAGTTTTGTGCCCAACTCTCCGGGTTTATCTGAGCCGGCGGGTATCCTCAAGGAAGGAGTAATTGTCTCTGCCATCTCCCCTGATTTGCGGCGGGTGCTGCAAAAATTTCAGGCTAATAAACCTGATCGTTGCCCAGCGGAGAAACTGTTTGTCCCTGATAGGTGGACGAATAGAGTTATCTCTGAACTTCATTGTTCGGTGTTGGCTGGTCATCCTGGAATCTTTGGTACCAGAGAGTTAGTGGCTAGATCCTTTTGGTGGCCGTCTCTGTCGCGGGATGTGCGTACTTTTGTGCAGTCCTGTGGGATTTGTGCTCGGGCTAAGCCCTGCTGTTCTCGTGCCAGTGGGTTGCTTTTGCCCTTGCCGATCCCGAAGAGGCCTTGGACACATATCTCTATGGATTTTATTTCTGACCTTCCCGTTTCTCAAAAGATGTCAGTCATTTGGGTGGTTTGTGATCGCTTTTCTAAGATGGTCCATCTGGTACCCTTGTCTAAATTGCCTTCCTCCTCTGATTTGGTGCCTTTGTTCTTCCAGCATGTGGTTCGTTTGCATGGCATTCCAGAGAATATTGTTTCTGACAGAGGTTCCCAGTTTGTTTCGAGGTTTTGGCGAGCCTTTTGTGGTAGGATGGGCATTGACTTGTCTTTTTCCTAGGCTTTCCATCCTCAGACTAATGGCCAGACCGAACGAACCAATCAGACCTTGGAAACATATCTGAGATGCTTTGTTTCTGCTGATCAGGATGACTGGGTGTCCTTTTTGCCTTTGGCTGAGTTCGCCCTTAATAATCGGGCCAGCTCGGCTACCTTGGTTTCGCCGTTTTTCTGCAATTCTGGGTTCCATCCTCGTTTCTCTTCGGGACAGGTTGAGTCTTCGGACTGTCCTGGTGTGGATACTGTGGTGGACAGGTTGCAGCAGATTTGGACTCAGGTAGTGGACAATTTGACCTTGTCCCAGGAGAAGGCTCAACTTTTCTCTAATCGCAGACGCCGTGTGGGTCCCCGACTTCGTGTTGGGGATCTGGTTTGGTTATCTTCTCGTCATATTCCTATGAAGGTTTCCTCTCCTAAGTTTAAACCTCGTTTTATTGGTCCGTATAGGATTTCTGAGGTTCTTAATTCTGTGTCTTTTCGTCTGACCCTCCCAGATTCTTTTTCCATACATAACGTATTCCATAGGTCATTGTTGCGGAGATACGTGGCACCTATGGTTCCATCTGTTGAGCCTCCTGCCCCGGTTTTGGTGGAGGGGGAATTGGAGTATATTGTGGAGAAGATTTTGGATTCTCGTGTTTCAAGACGGAAACTCCAGTATCTGGTTAAATGGAAGGGTTATGCTCAGGAAGATAATTCCTGGGTTTTTGCTTCTGATGTCCATGCTCCCGATCTTGTTCGTGCCTTTCATGTGGCTCATCCTGGTCGGCCTGGGGGCTCTGGTGAGGGTTCGGTGACCCCTCCTCAAGGGGGGGGTACTGTTGTGAATTCTGTGGCAGAGTTCACTCCTGTGGTCACAAGTGGTACTTCGGCTGATTCTCTCTGGGAGCTTCCGTTTGTGGAGGAAAGTGGTACTGCAGCTTCTGAGTTTCCTCCCTCAGGTGATCTGGTGAGCTCGTTAGCTGCTTCTCTACTTAACTCCACCTAATCCTTTGATCCATGCTTCCTGTCAATGTTCCAGTGTTGGACTTGTGTATCTCTGGATCATTCCTGTGGCCTGCTGCTCTGCATAGCTAAGTGCTTCTTTGCTATTTGTTGCTATTTTTTCTGTCCAGCTTGTCTATTTGTTTTGCTGGAAGCTCTGGGACGCAAGGGGTGTACCTCCGTGCCGTTAGTTCGGTACGGAGGGTCTTTTTGCCCCCTTTGCATGGTTTTCTTTATGGTTTTGTGTAGACCGCAAAGTTATCTTTCCTATCCTCGTTCTGTCTAGAATATCGGGCCTCACTTTGCTGAATCTATTTCATCCCTACGTTTGTCTCTTCATCTTACTCACAGTCATTATATGTGGGGGGCTGCCTTTTCCTTTGGGGTATTTCTCTGAGGCAATGTAGGCTTATTTTTCTATCTTCAGGCTAGATAGTTTCTCAGGCTGTGCCGAGTTGCATAGGCAGAGTTAGGCGCAATCCACAGCTGCCTCTAGTTGTGTTTGGAGAGGATCAGGAATTGCGGTCTGCAGAGTTCCCACGTCTCAGAGCTCGTTCTATTATTTTGGGTTATTGTCAGATCACTGTATGTGCTCTGATCGCTATGTACATTGTGTTACTGAATTGCCTATCACAACAATAGCCGCCAAACTGGGCAATACACCCCTTATGTATCCTGACGGTATCACCATAAATTACCACCTTTTAGGCTGAACACCACATATATACTAAGGGCTCCTATGAATACAGATGATGCCCCACTATATAAGTTCTTTATATTCAAGGTGGCTTATCTAGGACTACAGCCCTTCCATGGGCATAAGATTAGTTAAGTTTATCAAAAAACTATCAGAAAACTATATGTGATGCTAATAATGTACATAGGTAGTTGCTTGTCAAAAAAATGTAAACTAATGCCACAAGGTAAAGTGCATAGATAGTTGCTCATCAAGAAAATGTAAACTAATTCCACAAAGTAAAGTGCATAGTGCTAGTTTAAGGTCTGTCATATCACATATGGAATATAACAGGGCAAAAAAACGCCTCAATATAGTCGCAATGTGGCAAACGCAGATAAAAGAGAATCAATAACATAAGTATTCAATTGCTTCAAAGTATATAGCATGCATTAGTAATAATAACAGCAGCCACAGATTAAGTGCACTGTGCTTAACAAGGCAAATGCCAAAATATAATCTCAATGTGGCAGACACAAATAAAAATATTGCATACACTCAATAATTTAGGGCATGTGCCTCCAGGGTAGCACGCTGCCAAACTAGGTCGTATACCCTTTTACATTTATGTTTATTTAGACTGACTTCCTGTGTCTATTTGTGGTTGCTGCTAATATTGCTAAACTGGAGGCACATGCCCTAATTTACATTTTCTTGATAAGCAACTATCTATGCACTTTACCTCGTGGCATTAGTTTACATTTTCTTGACAAGCAACTACCTATGTACATTATTAGCATCACATATAGTTTTCTGATAGTTTTTTGATAAGTTAAGCTTTAACTAATCTTATGCCCATGGAAGGGCTGTAGGCCTAGATAAGCCACCTTGAATAAAAAGAACTTATATAGTGGGGCATCATCTGTATTCATAGGAACCCTTAGTATATATGTGGTGTTCAGCCTAAAAGGTGGGAATTTATGGTGATACCGTCAGGATACATAAGGGGTGTATTGCCCAGTTTGGCGGCTATATTATGCACTAGTATCTTCATTTTTTTACTCATTTATACTTTATTTATTAAATTGTTTCAATAAAGTGTTTAAAATTTTATACTGGCATTTGCTTCCGTTCTTTTTGGATTGGTTTGTTTATGTATGTATGCAGTATGTATGTAGCATGTATGTGGTATGTATGTAGTATGTAGCATGTTTATATGCAGTATGCAGTATGTATGCAGTATGTATCTATGAAGAATGTATGTATGTAGTACTTATGCAGCATGTTGTATGTATGTATGTAGTATGTATGTAGTATGCATGTAGTATGTATGTTTTTTTGTTTTTTTTTTACATTCAGCACATTAGCTGGATGATGGGACTACTACTGTCCCATCATTGCCTAATGTGTCAATCACTGCCATTGTAGCAGGCATAGCCTGATGGGACTTGTAGTCCCATCGGACGATGCCTGTACACCCGTACAGACCCCCGGCAGGCCGCACAGACCCCAGAGAGGCCCGTACAGACCCCCGGCAGGCCGCACAGACCCCCGAGAGGCCCGTACAGACCCCCCCACGGTCACGCACAGACCCCGCCCGCACACACAGACGCAGTCTCCGCCCACACACCGCCCACACTCCATTATAGTGCATCATTGCACTATAGGAACTTCCGATTCCGGTATCAGATATCTTAAAAATATCGGAACTCAGTATCGGAAATCCGATACAGCGAATATCGGCCGATACCCGATATTTGCAGTATTAGAATGCTCAACACTAGTTACAACACTGACTACATGTATAGAAAACTTGTGATTCATAATGTATATAAAATAAAAAATAGTAAATAATTTAAAAAAAAACAGTAAAAGTGTGTGTACCAATTGTGTATGATTACATAAGTAGTGCAGAGAAAAAAAAATTGTGTGCACCACAAAAAACATTGTGCTTAAATCTGTGCAAAAACAAGAGACAATCTCAAAAAAACAGTGTTGCTGGGCAAAAAGTGATGGAGTGAAGTACTAATACAAAAGAAAAGCAAATCTATATAATGGAAAGGACTCAGTCTCAATAAGTATGGTATATAAAATAATGATCAGAATGATCTAAAAAGTGCTTACAGAAGTAGTGCAGTCCTTCTCGCACCAGGATGGCTTGCCAACCCAACGCGCAAGGCTAGTTGCCTTCATCGGGGGATGGTAACAAGGATGGAAGGAAGGTTTAAATGCAACCATAAACCAATCAAAATAGAGGGTGTGTAAAGATTTGCTAATCAGAAAAAAGGGGGTGTGGACAAAAATCACGTGTCCAGATAATGTCATGACATCAGAGCAGTAGAAGCAGGATTTTACAAAAGGAACCAATGCAGAACAAGCACTGCGTTACCGGAAATGTAAAGAATATGCTTGGAACTATACAGTGGGGCAAAAAAGTATTTAGTCAGTCAGCAATAGTGCAAGTTCCACCACTTAAAAAGATGAGAGGCGTCTGTAATTTACATCATAGGTAGACCTCAACTATGGGAGACAAACTGAGAAAAAAAAATCCAGAAAATCACATTGTCTGTTTTTTTAACATTTTTTTTGCATTTTATGGTGGAAAATAAGTATTTGGTCAGAAACAAACAATCAAGATTTCTGGCTCTCATAGACCTGTAACTTCTTCTTTAAGAGTCTCCTCTTTCCTCCACTCATTACCTGTAGTAATGGCACCTGTTTAAACTTGTTATCAGTATAAAAAGACACCTGTGCACACCCTCAAACAGTCTGACTCCAAACTCCACTATGGTGAAGACCAAAGAGCTGTCAAAGGACACCAGAAACAAAATTGTAGCCCTGCACCAGGCTGGGAAGACTGAATCTGCAATAGCCAACCAGCTTGGAGTGAAGAAATCAACAGTGGGAGCAATAATTAGAAAATGGAAGACATACAAGACCACTGATAATCTCCCTCGATCTGGGGCTCCACGCAAAATCCCACCCCGTGGGGTCAGAATGATCACAAGAATGGTGAACAAAAATCCCAGAACTACGCGGGGGGACCTAGTGAATGAACTGCAGAGAGCTGGGACCAATGTAACAAGGCCTACCATAAGTAACACACTATGCCACCATGGACTCAGATCCTGCAGTGCCAGACGTGTCCCACTGCTTAAGCCAGTACATGTCCGGGCCCGTCTGAAGTTTGCTAGAGAGCATTTGGATGATCCAGAGGAGTTTTGGGAGAATGTCCTATGGTCTGATGAAACCAAACTGGAACTGTTTGGTAGAAACACAACTTGTCGTGTTTGGAGGAAAAAGAATACTGAGTTGCATCCATCAAACACCATTCCTACTGTAAAGCATGGTGGTGGAAACATCATGCTTTGGGGCTGTTTCTCTGCAAAGGGGCCAGGACGACTGATCCGGGTACATGAAAGAATGAATGGGGCCATGTATCGTGAGATTTTGAGTGCAAACCTCCTTCCATCAGCAAGGGCATTGAAGATGAAACGTGGCTGGGTCTTTCAACATGACAATGATCTAAAGCACACCGCCAGGGCAACGAAGGAGTGGCTTCGTAAGAAGCATTTCAAGGTCCTGGAGTGGCCTAGCCAGTCTCCAGATCTCAACCCTATAGAAAACCTTTGGAGGGAGTTGAAAGTCCGTGTTGCCAAGCGAAAAGCCAAAAACATCACTGCTCTAGAGGAGATCTGCATGGAGGAATGGGCCAACATACCAACAACAGTGTGTGGCAACCTTGTGAAGACTTACAGAAAACGTTTGACCTCTGTCATTGCCAACAAAGGATATATTACAAAGTATTGAGATTAAATTTTGTTTCGGACCAAATACTTATTTTCCACCATAATATGCAAATAAAATGTTAAAAAAACAGACAATGTGATTTTCTGGATTTTTTTTCTCAGTTTGTCTCCCATAGTTGAGGTCTACCTATGATGTAAATTACAGACGCCTCTCATCTTTTTAAGTGGTGGAACTTGCACTATTGCTGACTGACTAAATACTTTTTTGCCCCACTGTATGTTGCAAGCGTAATAAAATCTTAATATGTGGTATGATACAATTTCGTATTTTTACTAATTATTATTTTTTGCTCCCACTAGCATTTCCTTTGGTTTATTTTTTCTGCTTTAATAGGATAGAGTAGAGTAGAGCTTGGCCAAAGGAGTCTACATTGTCGTGGTGGCGGTTTAAAAAATCTTTTGGCCAAAACAAAAGCTGTTGGCTATATGTGTAATCTGGTGATGGGAACTGTTAATGTCTGATTAATTAGAAGTGGAGTTTTTCCAAGAGAGAGCGGTGGGGCTGTGGACAGTTCGAGGGGTGAAGCGTGGGCGCAGTCTCAAGGGGGCCCCGAAAATCATGCCAGTATGGGGCCCCGAAATTCCTAGTGGCAGCCCTGCGTGAATATATGCAGCGCCCCAGAGACCTGGTCGTTGCAGTAACGTCGCTCTGCCACTAAGGGGAGTGATGGTACGTCTGATGGCACTAAAGGAGTTCATCTGACCAGGTATCACAAGCACACACTACACTTCACACTCCGGCCACTAGGGGGAGCAAAAGGTTTTATTTATTAGGCCACTCCTCACACTGGTAAAACTAGAGGTTGGATAGGAAGTTAGTCAGAAGCTGACTGGGTTTTGTCCAAGCAACATCCCATGGCAGGGGGTGTTGTGGGGAAGATTCAGGGGGGTCCCTGTCAGGCGTGGGAACCTGGCAGGTACCTAGCGACAAGGCAGAGCGTTACGGAACCGCGCCTGCACTACCTTGCGGCGGTATCCTAAGAAAGGACACGAAGCGAAGGATATTGTGGACAGTGAGAAACGAGATCAAGCACAAAGGAGAACCAGTAGGAGTCGTGCCCGGAGAACGGCAACATCCTACTGAGGCATGTAGCCGGTGCCCGGAACACCGAGGAAGTAGAGGAAGTAACTGACTTTATGCCTTACTTCAAATGCCGCAGGGCAGTTAATTATAGGTTGGCTGTCTACCTTACATCACCTAAGCAGACATAGGGGGCAACCATGGAGAGGGGCGTCTCTAGGGTCCCGGAAGAGCTCCGAGCCTACCCGTCAAGCGGGTGCGTCCTAGCCATAACAAACCTGGGGGACGGAGAATAGAAAGAACTGGAACGAACGAGAATAGAAGTTGTGAGGACTATCCTGAATGCTCAGCAGGGAAGCACTACAACACACAGGCGCTAGTGGTAGGCAACAATTTCCACCTGCAAAGGGAACTCTGGATGTTCCTTCGGACCGGCCGGTCTCACACAGCCCTGTTAACTGTGCTCTGGATTGAGGATCCTGAAGTCACCAGTAAAGAGGTAAAGAGACTGCAACCCCGTGTCCTCGTTATTGTCTGCACCTCACACAATCACCATCCACCTTACTGAGAAGCCCTGGGAATATACTTAACCTGTGGGAAGGTAAACCATCTAGCTGCCATCACACCACCCCAGTGGACCCCAAGCAGCGTCGGTCACCCTGACCGAATACCACAGGTGGAGTCACAAAACCTTGACAGACTCGTATCACCTTTCATTGGACGCCCCTTAGCAGGGTCACGGACCGGGTCCAGCCACCGTGACCTCCCCAGAGCTGCGCCGGTACCGAGTAACCCGTGGCCCTGCGTCTGGGGGCGCTCCAACTAATATGCACTTGTACTGCTCTATACTCTATGTAATGTATATATACCCTTCTGTATTCCCTCTATATTAAGAATTAATTCATATCTCTCACAATCCATCTGTCAGTGAGGGGGATAGGATATTTTTATTGCTAGGGCTGTTTTGCTGCTTTGTGCATTACTTTTATTATTATTATTGGAACAATGTCCTGTACTGGAGATTGTGCTGAAACTGTGTGTGACACTGATAATTACAGAAAAGTGTGAAGAGCAGAACAAAAAAGATTACCTCAATGAACAAAAAAAAAAAAAGAATTTGTGATAAATATTGACCTGTCCATTCAAGGACATTTTAGCTATAGCATGAAATCCTGTTTTTCCTGTCTGTGGAATTGCCTTTGTACTGTTTGTTGTGAAACTGCCGCCCACAAAACTGTTTTATTTTATTTTCTTTCTTTCCTGTTTTGCCTCTTTTTTTAAACATGCAAAACTTGTATAACCACTAAACCTGCTGAAACAACTATATAAAGAAGGGATAGCACCTTGAAGGCAGGCGTGCTTCAGAGACTTCCCAGTGATACACTATACAAGACGTGTCTTGTGTATTATTTCTGGTGATTCCCCACTTCCAAAGGCTGCTCCGACTGAGTGTGATCCCGACATTTCCTGGCGCCCGAACAGGGACCCGAGGTCTGTGTATTCCTTCAAGAACACCGGCAGAATACGAACGAAAAGAGAATCTGGGATAATGGACGGCAGATGAACAAAAACCTGGCCAGGTAAGAGACACTGTTAGATCTCTTATATCTGCCCTGCACTGTCCGTAAGATTTTCTGTGTCGTGTTCTTTAGCGGGTAGTTCTAGTAGAGGAGGATACCTATAGCTCGGGTTCTTGAACTATTTAGGAATTGATCACCTCACGGAGTACGGCATTGAATGAGAGTGAATGTGAATAGAAGGTGTGTGGAAGTTGGGAATAGCCCTATAAGCCGCCCAGGGGGTTGAAACAGAAGAAGTGACTGTCCCACTGGGCAACGTGGTTGCGTCCTTTCGGGGAGACCTCCGCGCCTATGTTCAATCTCTGATCCTGTCTTTGACAAAAACCTGGTGACGGATAAGTGTATGATAGTATGAGCCCAGGACAGATAAATTAGCCTGGGACAAGAATACGTTGTGTGTGATAGTATAAGCCCAGGACAGATAAATTAGCCTGGGACAAGATACGTTGTATGTTCTTTTTCTTTTTCTGTCTGGTTGCATTTGTGTTGTTTGCTATAGGTGTAGGAATCAGGATTTTCTTACATCAACACAGTTTAAACATCCTAGCTCCTTAGGAAGAAGGTAACGAGGTATTCTCATACCCAAACGCCACCTAGGGCAAGAAAAAGACATCCTAGTTCCTTAGGAAGAAGGTAACGAGGTATTCTCATACCCAAACGCCACCTAGGGCAAGAAAGCTCAGGATAAGAAAATGGGGAATAAGCAAACAAAGTCGGAACCAGAAGAATTAGATATCTATACTATCATAAAGGAGAGAAGTGGTGAAGATGCCACTAAGGGGCTGAAAAAGATTTTTAGTAAGTTTGGAGTTACTAGGGCAGAAGCTTTTAGTAGAAAACTATGGGAAGGAATTCAGGAAAGGAAAAAAGGCATAATCAGAGACAAGAAATGGATAGATCAGATCCAAGCATTGATTGATGTCTCTAGGGTAGCAGAAAATGAGGGATGGACATATAATCAACAAAGTAAAAAGTGGTGTATTAGACCCACAGGCTGTGGAGAAAAACAAAATGTGGAATCTAAAAATACCCCACCCCCATACCTTAACCCACATGCCCCATCTTTTCTCCAAACACCACCTCAAAGCTTAGCCGGACCAGGAGGATGGGTATGTCCGCACTGTGGACAACAAAATCCAGACTGGAGAAATGATTGCCTAGCCTGTGGTACACCTAGACATGGCGCTGTACTTGCCCCTGTTAGGGTAGTACCAAGACCCTTTAGGGAACCTGGTGCTGACGGAGTAATGGGAACTAGATATCACCAAACTCGACAATATTTCCCTTGGTCCCCCGCTGAAGGCATGTCTCTCTTGCATAACGCACCAGATCCCACCCAGTGTCCAGTTAGATTTGCACAATATATACAGCAAATTATGCAGACTCACGCTGGAGTTTGGGCAGATGGAGAAGAATTATGTAGAATGAAAATGACTCCTGGACTCTTCCAGGAGCTATTAGCGAATCTACAGGTACATAGGCCCCAAGCAGGAGATGGTGCCTTACAAACGATAGAATCAGGTACACAATTTGTAGATCACTTAATGGTTTTCATGAGGGAGAGACAGAGGCAGAGAGGAACAACGGGAGTGGTGGCTCAGAAATCTGGACAATCAGTAGACGAATATTATCTAAGTGTAAAAAATAATTTCAGAGATGAAGGCATGGATCTAACCGCTCCAGGAATGATGAGGTTAGTTACAAAAACCTTTATAGATGGATTGTCTCCAAAAGTGAAGGAAAAGCTTAAGGCCGCAACCCCTGATTGGAGAACCTTGGAAGACCCACACCTGGCTAGACAGAAAGCTGTAGGGATAGAAATGGACTTAAGAGAAAATTCTAAGCCAGTAAGAATTGCACAGGCTAATACTGGCTCTGCTAATCAAAAGTTTACTTGTCATTACTGTAAGAAGCCAGGACATTTCCAAAGGGAATGTAGGAAGAGAAAAGCAGATATAGATTCAGGAACCTTTGTACCCAAAAATAGGATAAATAACCCAGTGCCTGATCAAACAGACAGCTCAGAATGACTGAAAGTTATGCAGGTCTCTCTTCCTTCTAGAAGACCAATAATACAAGTTGAAGTTGAGGGTAAAAATGTACCTTTTCTGATAGATACGGGAGCAACATCCTCCATTTTAAATCAGGACTTTTTACCATATCCTGACAATATATCCTCAAAGGTTACATATGCAGAAGGGTATGATGGTAAAATTCAGGCGTTGCCCTTTACAAAACCTTTAAATGTGAGCTTTGGCCCTAAAACTTTTGTATCCAAATTTTTATTTGCTAAAGGTGCACCTACCTGCTTGTTGGGTACTGATGTCTTAAGTAAAATGCATGCAAACATCCATTTTAGAGAAGATGGCACAGTTATGCTGACCATCCCTGAAGATGCAGAAACTCTGGAACCATATGTTAGAATACAGGCAATGGAGGATTTTCCCGAAATTTACACTCAACAAGCAAAAATTGACTTGTCTCGGGTTCCTGACAGCCTATGGGCAAAAGGAGACACTGATGTAGGATTTTTATCAGTAGCTCCTATACTGTTAGAAACTGCCCCGGGAACCATATTACCTCAGCTTAGGCAATACCCCATCAGCGCCCAGCAAGAACAGGCGATTTCTCAACAAATTCAGGATTATGTGTTACAAGGTGTTTTGGTAGAAATCAGGTCACCCGCCAATACACCCTTATATCCTGTTAAAAAGAAAGTGTCCTCCAAAGAAACTATGGTGAAATATCGCATGGTGCACGACTTACGGGAAATCAATAAGGTTTTGGCACCGGTCACCCCTGTGGTACCGAATCCTCATACCTTACTGTCTCAAATTCCCAGCACTGCTGCATATTTTACGGTAATTGACTTATCAAACGCATTTTTTTCTGTGCCACTACATAAGAACTGTTGGCATTTGTTTGCCTTTACATTCAAGGGTAAACAATTAGCATGGACAAGATTGCCACAAGGTATGGTACACTCACCAACTTTGTACTCTGAAGCAATGCAGACCGTGCTAAAAAATTTCATCCCAGAACCAGGAGTAGTCATTCTACAGTATGTAGATGACTTACTTATTTGTTGCCCTGATGAGCAGATGGCAGTTACCTCAACTGTTAATTTCTTAATTTTCCTAGCGCAAGAAGGCTGTAAAGTAAATAGACAGAAATTCCAGGCTTGTCAACAAACAGTCGTGTTTTTAGGTCACTGCATATCACAGGGCATCAGACACCTCACACCTCAACGTACGGAAGCCATACGTAACATGCTTGAACCCAGGAATCACAAACAGCTGCGTGCTTTCCTAGGTATTGTTTCACACTGTAGACAGTGGATCATACATGCAAGTCAACTCATGCAGCCTTTATATGACTGTATTGCCAACACACCATATTCACTCAGTGAAGAGGCTAAACAGTCATTTTCCTCTTTGAAAACAGCACTGGTATCAGCTCCGGCTTTGGGACTCCCAGACTACACTAAACCTTTTCAATTGATGGCAGCTGAGATATCCTCACATGCTACAGGGGTGCTCACACAAAAACATGGAAACAAACAGAGACCTGTGGCATACATATCAGCTCATCTGGACCCTGTAGCTAGAGCCGCACCTTCTTGTGTAAGAGTAGTAGCCGCAATTTCACTGTTATTAGATAAAGCTTCTGAGATTGTTCTTGATCACCCACTTCTAGTTCAGACCACTCATGATGTACATGGCATTCTTAACCAGGTCCAACCTAAACATATTTCAATGGCCAGACACCTCCGTCTCCAATGTTCCCTACTACTGCCGCCCAACATTTCCTTTGCCAGGATTCAGACTCTTAATCTCGCGTCTTTGCTCCCTTTAGAGTCTGAGGGGGGTACCATACCTGAGGAAACTGCAACTGCACTCTCCAACTCCTTTGACCCATCAAAGTCAATGCATGATTGTGTACAATTAATGGAACAAGAGACTCAGGGCTTTGTAATGTACGTGACAAGCCACTCTGTAATGCTACATTTGAACTTTTCATAGATGGCAGTAGATATGCAGATATGAATGGACAATTTCATACAGGTTATGCGGTAGTAACTCAGCATGAAGTGCTGAAAGCAGAACCTCTCCCTGCTAATCAGTCTGCACAAGAAGCAGAACTTACGGCATTAGTTGAAGCTCTAAAAATAGCCAAAGATCAGACAGCAAACATATACACTGATTCTAGATATGCACATGGCATTATTTTCGATTTTGGCGTAATATGGAGAGCCAGAGGTTATATGACTGCTTCAGGCCAACCTGTTAAACATGCCTCCCTCATTAGACAGATTCTGGAGGCAGCACAAGAAACTAAAGAAATAGCGGTGATAAAGGTAGCTGCACATGTGAGACTCGACACCGAGGAAGCCAGGGGTAACGATAAAGCCGATAAGGCAGCAAAACAGGCAGCACGTAAACCCTTACATCATGCCCACACACTAGATAGCTCTGAAGATGATGAGGAAAGATTGAAGGAAGCTCAGAAACAGGTAGACGACGAAGAACGAGGGCAGTGGCAGAAAAAAGGGGCAGAAGATCAGCAAGGATTATGGAAAAAAGGAACTTTGTTGTGTTTACCCAGAGCCTGGTACCCCGCAGTGGCAAGTGACCTCCACCTACCCATGCATGTGTCGGCAAATGGTATGACGCTCAAGGTAAAAGAAAGGTGGTTGGCTCCAGGTTTTGGTAATTTTGCTCGGAACATGTGTGCTGCATGCGCTATATGCCTGGCACACAATCCAGGTCAGGCCATTAAAACCCCAACCAAGCATCATGTAAGACCACTGTATCCCTTTCAAAAACTCCAGATCGACTACATCCAACTTCCTAGGTACAATGGATACGAATATGTGCTTGTGTGTGTGGACATGTTCTCAGGGTGGCCAGAGGCTTATCCAGTTCGTAGAGCCTCAGCAAAAACTACTGCCATTAAAATAGCACATGAACTGATACCCCGTTACGGCATGCCTGAGGTGATCGAGTCAGATAGAGGTACCCATTTTACTGGGGAAATATTCCAGAATGTTATGAAAATGTTGGGAGTAGAAAACCAGTTTCACACTCCATATCATCCACAGAGTTCAGGTAAAGTGGTAAGATTAAATGGGACAATAAAATTAAAAATCCAGAAGGCCATGGCAGAAACAGGAAAGCCTTGGACCGAGTGTCTACCACTTGCCCTGTATTCCATCCGAAACACCCCAAGGGGGAAGGCTAAGCTGTCACCACATGAGATTCTTTTTGGTAGAGCAGCAAATTTGGGTTGTTATTTTCCACAACAACTGATGTTGAATACTGAGACTTTAACTGCTTATGTACAAGAATTACAAAAACGTTTAACTAAAGTGCATTCGCAAGTTTTTGCTTCCCTTCCAGATCCAGAAAATCTCGAAGGAGGCCACAAGTTGGAACCTGGTGATCAAGTCTACGTGAAAAGACACACCAGAAAGACTCTGGAACCGAGATTTGACGGACCTTTCCAAGTCCTGTTAACAACTCCAACAGCAGTCAAGCTTGAAGGAAAGGCATCATGGATACATGCAAGCCATTGCAAAAAAGCAGTATAAGACTCATGATATTGATGTTAATAATGTTAACCTCAACAGAGGCATGGGAAAGACTGAATTCTCTAGCCCCTTTGAACAATAGATTCGTACAACATCATAGAAAATTAGTGCATGACTTGTTAAATAATACGCAACCCCTGGCAGATTGTTGGATCTGTACCCATTCACCAGTATCAGCCACAAGTATACCTTTTCTAGCAGTTCCCGTGTCAGCTGAAGAAATATTCGCTTGGCCTAATTGTTCAGACAACCTGGCCAACAACCAACCTGGCAATACTAGACTATGGAATACTACAATCGCCATACCAATTGTGGGATGGGTAGAATTTCCTTGGTGGCAGGGCAATCTTACAGGAAAAATAGACAACCTACAATATTTAGCATTCAAGGGAGGAAAATGGGTACCTAGGAATAAGACTGGATTAACTGATTTAGGACAGGTCCCCACTGAAAATCTACAGCTCAGTTTCAGTACAACCACCCCTTCCTCTGATGCTTTCAAACCTACAGTATTGGAAAGATACATACATAATAGAAAATGGGAACATTCTGAGTTGTTCCCCCAAGGTGATGCAAACAGTTGTACAAGTAAGCCGGGGAACCTGGTTTGTAATGAATCCAATGAGTATGTCAACGGAATGCATGTATGTGGTAATCCCGCAGCCGGGTACTGTAGCCCCTTGGGACAAAAACCCTCTTGGTGTATGCTTCAGAATGTATCTAGTTTTGTGGATTTGGCTCACAGATTGGTATTGCAGCACTCAGCTTTGTGGGATCTGCCTGAGGGTACATTTTGGATATGCGGAGGAGCATATAAATGGCTTCCCGTAGGTATAAAGGGTACTTGTACATTAGGACGCCTAACCCCGGCTACTTTCATAATTTCAAATAAACAAGTGAATATGCAAGCCGTGCCCAAGCACACACTGTATAAAAGAGCTGCAGATAACTCACCACGTCCCTCGGGGAGGCCGCATATAGTACAAATGGGAATTCCCAACAAAATTGCTAGTACCATTTTTATTTATCCTATGTTAACACAGATGTGGGATAAATTAGTTAGAGCCACGGATTATCTAGATGATCAGATTTGGGATATATTGGACATATTAAATACTAGTATAGCTGTACAGAATCAGCTTATAATAGTCACTAACCAACATACCCTGGTATTGGATTACCTAACTGCCTCACAAGGGGGTATGTGTCAAATCATCAGACCCACCTGCTGTCATTATATAGACCCGAATAGTACTATGAGTATGAGATTTAAATTAAAAGACGTACAACGACTCAGGGATCAGTATGACAAAGACAATGACCAAAATAAGGATAGCTGGTGGTCAGATACCTTTTCTTTTCTTAACCCGGCCAATTGGTTCAGAGGGATCGGTGGGTGGGTTACCGGGATTATGCAAAGCCTAATACATACAGTTATGGTTATTGTAATTATATATGTATTGTTTAAGGTTGTACTCAAGGGTATCTCGGTATGCACAAATAAATTTTGTGTAATGGATGCGAGAATATAAAGTTTTTTTTTGTAATATCACAAAAAGAATGACTAAAATGATCGACAAGGTTTTGAATGGAATATGTCAAAGGGGGGATTGTGAAGAGCAGATCAAAAAAGATTACCTCAATGAACAAAAAAAAAAAAAAAAAAAAGAATTTGTGATAAATATTGACCTGTCCATTCAAGGACATTTTAGCTATAGTATGAAATCCTGTTTTTCCTGTCTGTGGAATTGCCTTTGTACTGTTTGTTGTGAAACTGCCGCCCACGAAACTGTTTTCTTTTCTTTTCTTTCTTTCCTGTTTTGTCTCTTTGTTTAAACATGCAAAACTTGTATAACCACTAAACCTGCTGAAACAACTATATAAAGAAGGGATAGCACCTTGAAGGCAGGCGTGCTTCAGAGACTTCCCAGTGATACACTATACAAGACGTGTCTTGTGTATTATTTCTGGTGATTCCCCACTTCCAAAGGCTGCTCCGACTGAGTGTGATCCCGACAAAAGGAAGGGTGTAGCTGCAGCTACACTACTGTGCTTACTGCTGGCTTGCAGTCCAGTACAAGGAGTTACAGCAGTTTAAATAATTATGGATGACATCCTTGTAATAATACTGGTGTTAGCCTATAATGGTGGAGTTCTACTATCATTTTTTTTCCAGGGTCCACAAAGTGATGTGGGAACCCTATTTCTTGCTATTGGTTTGGGATTCCGCAATTAATCTTCCAGCGATCATACATTTATCATTCTGTGAAAAGGTGATACATGAGTTCTGGGTAAATCCCTTGAATATTCTCCATAAAATATCAATTCCCCATCCCTCTCTCGTCTGTTTCATCTCCCTTTTCCATCTTATCCCCATAATTCCCCAAGTTATTTATTCCATAAATATAAAACGAATGTTGATTTTCTCTTTTTGTGATTGCATTTAAATGTTAATATCTAAGTTCTTGTTCTATCTCGCAACATTTATAAATAATTAAAAAAAAAAAAAAAACAATTCTGGCTCCATTTCTTGGCACATAAGTAACAGTTTAAACTAAGGAAAAGTGTCCAAGAAAAGCACCCTAGCATCATATAAGTACAATGTATACTACCTGAGCTTTGTCTTTATTTTCTTTTATAGTGCTCCAATACAATCTAATGCAGTCTTGAAATCCAACCTCTGTTAAGTTTTATGCTTTATGTCCATCTGTAACCAGGAAAGGAGGAAAATATAATCTTTGCTATCTGCTTGTGGCATTTTTGCCAAACCACCAGTTTCACACTCAACATCACAATGAGCCTGCACTGACGGCTAGTGGCAATCTTAGGTACCATAATTTTGTGGTTTCTGCTGTAGCACAAATAATAATAATAATAAGCATGAGTTTCTTTCATTAAAACAGTGTATCACTGAAGAATTACCAGTACATTGGTTAAGTTGTCCTGCTCTTTTCACAAGTGTTGCAGTTTCCATTACCGGGTCGAGGTATTTTCATAGCAATTATGCACAGTCTGCATTGCTCTATTGTTATTAATAAACTAGCTATTGAACCTGTTCTACGCCCGGGTGGCTAGCATTTATATTGGTATATGGTCTCCATCCTGCTATGTGCTGCTTTCATCCTGCACCCTAATCTTGTTATGTGCTGCTACCATCTTGCGCCCCAATCCTGTCACGTGCAGCCCCCATCCTGCGCCCTCATCCTGTTTTGTGTGCCTCCATCTTGTCATGTGCTACATTCTTCCTGAGCCCTCATCCTGTCATGTGCTCCCATCCTGCACCCCAATCCTGTCATGTGGTGCTCTCATCCTGTGCCCCCATCCTGTCATGTGGTGCTCCAATCCTGCACCCCCATGCTGTCATGTGCTGCCCCCATCGTGTCATGTGCTGCTCCCATCCTGCGCCCCCATCCTGTCATGTGCTGCTCCCATCATGCGTCCCCTTCCTGTCATGTGCTGCTCTCATCCTGAGCCCCATCCTGTCAAATGCTGCTCCCATCTTGCGCCCCTATCTTGTCATGTGCTGCTCCAATCCTGCGCCTCGATTCTGTCATGTGCTGCTCCCATCATGTGCCTCCATCCTGTCATGTGCTGCTCCCATCCTGCGCCCCATCCTGTCATGGGCTGCTCCCATCCTGCACCCCATCCTGTCAAGCACTGCTCCCATCCTGCGCCCCCATCCTGTCATGCGCTGCTCCCATCCTGCGCTCCCATCCTGTCATGTGCTGCTCCCATCCTGTTCTCCCATCCTGTCATGTGTTGCTCTCATCCTGCGCCCCCATTCTGTCACGTGCTGCTCCCATCTTGCGCCCCCATTCTGTAATGTTCTGCTCCCATCCTGTGCCCCCATTCTGTAATGTGCTGCACCCATCCTGCGCCCCAATCCTGTCATGTGCTGCTCCCATCCTGCGCCCCCATCCTGTCATGTGCTGCTCTCATCCTGTGCCCCCATCCTGTTATGTTCTGCTCCCATCCTGCGCCCCCATCCTGTCATGTGCTGCCCCCATCGTGTCATGTGCTGCTCCCATCCTGCACTCCGTTCTGTCATGTGCTGCTCCCATCCTGCGCCAAGGGAATCGGCTCACTCACAGTCTTGCCTAAAAACACAGCCATGAATAAAGAATGGTACCAGAATATCCTCCAAGAGCAACTTCTCCCAACCGTCCAAGAGCAGTTTGGCGCCCAACAATACCTTTTCCAGCATGATGGAGCACCTTGCCATAAAGCAAAGGTGATAACTAAATGGCTTAATTAACTCATTCTAACTGTCAATATAACCTATTGGTACTCATAATATGATTGCAATAATATTTCTGTATGTGATATAAACATCAGACAAACACTAATAAAAACCAGAGGGCAGCAGATCATGTGAAAATATAATTTTGGTGTCATTCTCAAAAAATTTGGCCATGACTGTACATTCACACCAACATAGAACTTTAAGCCTAGTCCACCACAGCTTCAGCAAGGGGGGAGACATCCTCACACAAAAAGGCAGCTTCTAAGTCCAAAATCAGCCAATGTATGACCCCAGCACACGCTATCACAACTATTCCGCTGATGAAGATGAGGAGGGAACATCATACATGCTGCCCAGTACTAGGAAAAGAAACCCACAGGCACCAAGAATGCAGGGGTAGATAGAGGCACCACCATTACACTATGTGCACTGCACTTCAAGTCAGGTGACAATCTTTCAGACCCAGGGACGCATCCCATGCCATTTTACTGAAGAATGTAGCAGAACCAGCGAACATATATAGCC
This sequence comes from Ranitomeya imitator, assembly GCF_032444005.1. NCBI lineage: Eukaryota > Metazoa > Chordata > Amphibia > Anura > Dendrobatidae > Ranitomeya > Ranitomeya imitator. The sequence goes on along the minus strand of NC_091282.1, from coordinate 696,812,446 downwards.
ACCTCGAATGATCTCTGGGCCATAAATGGAAATAAAAGCAGGTGATGCACTCTGGCCAATCATGAAGGAACAATTCAAACTTCCAGCAGAATTAGATGTACACGCTTGGGAGTCAGGGCCACAGCTAATTGAACAGCTCAGAGTGTGAGCCAAAGGCAGATTGGCAGGACAAGCCCTCAGCTTACATGACATGAGCCAAGACAAGACAGAGTCTGTAAAGAAGTTTCATGGCAGAGTAATGCAAGTATTCCAAGACTTGGGCTTCACCATTCATGACCAGATACACACGCAAATGTTGGCACAGGCCTTTGTGCATGGACTGAGACAGCCAATTAGGAAACCACTGATAGTGGCTAGGCCCGAGAACAGGTCAATAGCAGTGGACTGACCCAGCAAAACGGGTTATGTGTGCCTGGGAGACTGTTTATTGCCAATTGTCGACAAAACTGCTGCCATTATAGCGCCACAAAGCGCGCGAAGAAGGAAACTGGTACCGTGCTGCTGAGAACGCCGGAAGGGGAGCCAGAAGTAAAGACGCTGCAAAGTGTCAAGCGACATGCCGGAAGAACCGCTGCAGACTGCGGAGAGGAGACACCGACCTCAATAAGGTTAGCAAAGGGGAGAAGCTATATCAAAGCAGGGGGAAGAAGTGATGGCAGATGCAGCCGCAGCCCCTGTAATGCCCCAAGACCTTGGGTTGGATGCAGCCCTGGGCCTCGCCGCGGACATACCTGCAGGCCCCATCTTACCACCGCAGCTTCAATCAGCAGGCCGGACCCCGCCGCCGCTACAGTGTCCATCATGCCATTGTCCACAGTAGCCAAAGGGATTGAGTCCCAACCAGGAGTGCAAAAGACAGCCCCTATCATAATGACCGCTGACCTGGAAGCGCAACCACCCTACAAAGACAAAAGAAGTGTCAAGTGTTGCAACTGTGGCCAGTTTGGTCATTTCTGGAACCAGTGCAGAGCACCCATGCAACCCAAGAGTTGGTCCAGAGAAACAGGTCAAGGAAGAAGTACAGAAGGCAGTGAAGTACCCCGTCCATGGGACAGGGGTAAGCAAGCCAGGTCCGCAAGACACTACGCTCCTGACATGTAAAACCCCGTCTGCAGGACCAATACCTCAAATTGCCCTGAAAGTGGATGGCGTTGTCAGATCTTTTATTCTGCACACTGGTGCAGCCAGAAGTGTGATGAGACCTGTTGAACTCGCTGATCCCACCTGCCTATCCGTCCCCTCTGTGTCTCGCATGGGCATAGATGGTCAAGTCAGACATTCTCAGCTTACAAAGCCTCTGACTGTGTGCACTCAGCCAGGACACTCTATCCTGTCCCAGTTTGCGGTGTCAAGAACCTGCCACTCAACCTGCTGGGAGCGGACCTACTGCAGAAGCTGAAGGCAACCACAGTGTTCCAGGAAGATGGGACCGTGACACTTTCTTCATCCCTGACCCAAGAAGAATCATGCTGGCGGCCCTACAAGAACCTCAAACAACCGATGAGGCCTACCCAAGGAGGTACTGGACGTAGTACCAGAGAGTCTATGGTCTAAGGGACCCCAGGACGTGGGAAAACCTCAAGTTGCCCCAATACGGGTGTCACTCAAGCCAGATACCCCGTAATCTCGTAAGGCCCAGGCCAGGCCTAGAGTCAAGCTGCCTCTGACCAACTGGAGGTCTACCTGGAAATAGGAATCATTGTTCCTTGCACATCGCCTTGCAATACCCCGCTTTTCCCAGTCAAGAAAAAAGGACTGTAAAAGGAGAGCCAGCCAAGTTCAGAATGGTACATGACCTGAGAGCTGTGAATGACGCCACGGTGTTTGAAACTCCAATTGTGCAGAATCCGCACACTCTGCTCTCAAATGTGCCTGCCACAGCAAGTGTTCACAGTGACCGACCTGGCTAATGCTTTCTCCAGTGTTCACTTCATCCAGAAGACCAGTACCTGTTTGCCTTAACGCACCAGGGGGGACAGCACACATGGACAGTTATGCCACAGCGGGCCCAGAACAGCCCTTCACAGTTCAGCAAAGCAATGTCCACAGTCCTCACCAAATGGGTCACAGAACATGCAGAAGTAACCCTGCTACAATACGTGGACAATCTACTCCTTTGTGCACATGTAAAGCCCATTAATTGTCTCTCCTACTCTACCTGGCGGAGCAGCACTGCAAGGTCTCAAAGAACAATGTCAAATGGTGTCTGAAGCGAGTTACGTTCCAGGGACACTGTATTGCTTACCAGACGAAGCACCTGACAGATGACCGGAAGACCACAGTGGAGAAGATGGTTCCTCCAACAACTCCAAAGGCGCTACAGGCCTTCCTTGGTCTAGTTTCGTATTGCAGAGCCTGGATCCCTGATGCTTCAGTCCTAATGCAGCCTCTGTATGACTGTGTCAACATAACCCCCGCTCCTCCTGACAGATGCAGCCTTCAGCTCGTTCAAGAAGTTAAAAGACTCTGTAGTCTTCGTTCCAGGGCGAGAAGCGAGAGACAACACAATCAGAACTATCTCTCTACTCGACAGAGCGAGCAGGGAGGGGGACCCCCTGTGTATCATGTCAATTGACGCTGAAAAAGCTTTTGACCGGGTTCACTGGGAATTTATCTTTCAAACCCTGGAAGAAATTGGCTTAAAAGAAAATATGATGCACAGAATTTCTGCTCTATATACCTCTCCTAGTGCCCAGGTCAAGGTCAACGGCAAACTTTCAGACGTGTTTCCGGTTGGGAATGGTACAAGGCAGGGGTGCCCACTCTCTCCCCTCTTATATATACTAACAATGGAGCACTTGGCTGTGGCATTGAGAAATAACCCCTCAATCAAAGGGATAAAACTGCGTTCCGAAGAACATAAGATAGCACTTTTTGCAGACGATATTCTGCTATACATCACGTCCCCATCTACGAGCCTACCAAACATTATCTCGGAACTGCACAAATTCGGCCTCCTAAGTAATTTTAAAATGAACTCCCACAAATCCGAAATCTTAAACACCTCATTACAACTTCCCTTGGTCGAACAACTAAAGTCCACCTTTCCATTTAAATGGCGCTTTGACTCCATCACTTACTTAGGCGTTAAAATAACCAGCCAGATATCCAAATTGTTTGAGACCAATTTTACAACAGCCCTACAAAAGACAAAAGGTTAATCTAGATTTAGAAAAATGGCATAGGCTCCAGTTGTCTTGGCTAGGCAGGATCAACGCAGTAAAAATGGACCTCTTACCGCGCCTTTTATACCTTTTCCAAACAATACCTCTATACTTGCCAGCTTCCTTTTTTTCTCGCCTTAAACAAATAATCACCAGGTTTATATGGTCTCATAATCGGGCACGCATTTCCTACACGTTATTAAGCAGATCAAAACTGACAGGTGGTCTGGGCCTCCCGGATCTTGCGACCTATAGTTACGCCTCATTAGGAACATGTATACTAGACCTCTATCACAACATAAATAGTAAAAAATGGGTAAAGCTAGAGAGTGATCTGAATGGCTGTGACTCTCAGATTATTCTCTGGTCCGGGGGTGGATCGGGAGTGGGCGCCCACCTGCCCTTCCTTACACGAAACATATCGCTTCTCATTAAAAATAGAAACTCAGACCTCAAGATCACAACTCTCCCAGGACCTTTGATCCCAATCTACGACAACCCTGCCTTCCCTGCGGGGCTAAAAAGAGAGATGTATTTAAACAAGAGAAAAGATTCCAAACCCATTCTCCATGACTATCTAAAAGAGAACAGGATGAAATCCCTCCAGGAACTATTTCCAGAGGAGGAAGCACCCTTTGCTGATTGGTTTTTTTATGAACAACTCAAAAGTTTCATTTACGCAATCTCTAAACAAACCAATATTGGCAGACCGCTAACTCCTTTTGAGACGCTTTGCACATCAACATGCCCTCCAGATCATACTGTCTCGCTGCTATATAAAATCTTCCAGGGGGGAAGGGCTCCACTGCAGGGATCACCAGCATTCTTCTCGAAATGGGAAGGTGATCTGGGAAAGCCTTTACTGCCTGAGGATAGAGAAAAAATTCTTCTCTTCACGTTTAGATCGTCATTATACGCGGTATCACAGGAGAGGAGCTACAAGATCTTGGCAAGATGGTATAGATGTCCCTCTATGGTACATGCCGTGTTCCCCACTACTCCTGACACTTGTTGGAGATGCTTAAAGGAGACTGGCTCTTATATGCACATTTGGTGGGATTGCCCCCCCATAAAAGCCTTATGGTTGGCTGTCTTTGAGCTTTATAACAAGATGTCTATCATTCAGATTCAACCTTCTCCATGCATAGCATTACTATCCTTATGTGATTTGTCGATTTCCCGATATAAAAAGAGCATCCTCAGACACTTCCTCACCGCGGTTAGGAACTTGATTCCACGCTTTTGGAAACAGGAAAAATTTCCCTCACGTGCGGAGTTTGTGGCGGAACTCAATGACATCTATAGGATGGAGCAGTTAATAAATCAATCTCTAGGCAATGTAAATAAAACCTATATCACATGGGCCCCCTGGATAGCTTTCAGGGAAACCCCTGACCTGGATCTCTGGATTTCTGAAGCCCGATGTAATACATGACTCGCTCTCGCTTATCATTAGATCATTCATCAGTTTACGTCCTGACAACTGGGACGGGATGATGGCCGCGCCTTTCCCCACCCTGCCCCATTACCCTACCCAATCCTCTCTTCTTCTTTCTACCCCTCTATCTCTTCTCTACTCTAATCTCTTTGTTTGTTTTCCACCCCTTCTTTAGTTTGAATATGCATTGTGATTACTGAATAGTCATAATGAGAATTAATATAGGTTATTATTCACTTCAATTGTTCTTTACTGTCAACATATTATAATATCAATCAGTAGTATTACTTTTTAGAATGTTAAGTGCAAGATACATGATGTTGCTGTAATGCATTTCTTGTCTAACGTGTAATTTTACCTGGTATTTTGCTGATATACTAGAGTGCATCGTTTACTTTTATTCTTCTTGCTTCACTCAATAAACATGATTTAAACAAAAAGACTCTGTAGTCTGAGCGCCAGCACTAGGCTTACCTGACTACGAGAAGCCATTCCGTCTCTACCCGATGGAAAAAGAAGGCCTTGCTACTGGAGTCCTGACGCAGCTTCAGGGGGGAAAGTCGAGACCTTTGGGCTAATTTTCAGCTTGCTTGGATCCAGTTGCAAGGGACGCCCCCTCCTGCATGAGAGCAGCATTTGCAGCACCGGCCCTCTTGGACTAGACTGCTGTCATCATTCTTGGGTATCCATTGGAAATCCTGACTCCGCATGACATCTCAGCAATCCTCAACCAAACGCAGCCAAAACATCTCTCCACCGCCAGGCTTCTTCGCTTCCAGTTCTCTCTACTTCTGCCCAACAATGTCACCATCTCCAGATGCACAGTCCTCAAGCCGTCTACTCTACTCCCACTCCCAAGGGGGCATACAGATATGGACCCTCAGATCAAAAGTCTGATCAAAATCTGCATGATACCTTCCGCAGGGATCTGGATTTGCTCCGGACGGATGACCATGATTGCTTCAGCATCATGCAACAGGAAACAGCAGGACTACCTAAGGTGGCAGAAGAGCCACTGACCAAACCAGAGTTGATCCTCTACATGGATGGCTCCAGATTTGCAGATGATGAAGGAAGATTCCACACGGGATGTGCAGTGACCAGCAATCAAGAGATCCTGTGGTCCAGAAGTCTGCCGCCTAGGCTGTCAGCTCAGGAAGCAGAACTGATAGCGCTGACGAAGGCCTGCCAGATTGCAGAAGGCAAAACGGCGAACATATACACCGATTCAAGGTACTCGCATGGCATAGCACACGACTCTGGACCCGTCTGGACTGCAAGAGACCTCATCACAGCAAGTAGAACAGTCGTGAAGCATCATGGGGCGATCAAGGACCTGCTGGATGCACTCCAACTTCCAAAAAATGGTGGCAGTACTAAAAGTCAAAGCAATATATCAAAAAGAATTACTAGGCCTAGATATATGGCACTTCCAATATCAATCTAACCAAAAAAGAACTTATAAGGAAGTCAAACGCCCAATATAAAACTAAACAAATTTTATTCCAATATAATATATGATACAACATTAACATACCTATAAAAAGGAACACAGACAAAGACACTGCCAACACTGGCATGCACCAGAAAAATAGCACCTTGCAGTAATAAAGAACCACTGTCATAAATGAATCACATAGGAGTGAGATCAATAAAAGTGCATAAATAATGCTACTGAATTATAACCATCATACTTAAGTACACATATACGAGCAAAACTGCTTCATAAATAATTAATCTAAATGAGTATAGTAACTCAATGAAGGTACACAAATAGGTAAATATAATTAATGGTTCATTATATATAGTTGAAATATTTAATAAAGTTTATATACCCTATGCAGGATTATCCAGCCTCTGTCTGCAAAAAGTGCTTAATGTTACCTAAGTCTGCTAGAGTGCTACGTGCCCCTATAGGTATTATCCGCTAGCCTATAAAGTGTCTAGTGCTTGTGTGCTAATAGCCTCACATCAGTATAAGGTGCTTCAGTGTGCAGATGATCCCCGACGCATGTTTCGCGACTTGCTTCTTCGATAACCCCCCAGGAAGAAGCAAGTCGCGAAACGCGCGTCGGGGATCATCTGCACACAGGTCATGTATCATTTAGCACCTTAAGCCCTTTGCTTCCCTTAGTCCTGTCATATCATTATGCCTATGTTTGCTCCCTATTATGTGCCGCACTGAAGCACCTTATACTGATGTGAGGCTATTAGCACACAAGCACTAGACACTTTATAGGCTAGCGGATAATACCTATAGGGGCACGTAGCACTCTAGCAGACTTAGGTAACATTAAGCACTTTTTGCAGACAGAGGCAGGATAATCCTGCATAGGGTATATAAACTTTAATAAATATTTAAACTACAGTTAGGTCCATATATATTTGGACAGAGACAACATTTTTCCAATTTTGGTTATAGACATTACCACAATGAATTTTAAACAAAACAATTCAGATGCAGTTGAAGTTCAGACTTTCAGCTTTGATTTGAGGGTATTCACATTAAAATTGGATGAAGGGTTTAGGAGTTTCAGCTCCTTAACATGTGCCACCCTGTTTTTAAAGGGACCAAAAGTAATTGGACAAATTCAATAATTTTAAATAAAATGTTCATTTTTAGTACTTGGTTAAAAACCCTTTGTTGGCAATGACTGCCTGAAGTCTTGAACTCATGGATATCATTAGACGCTGTGTTTCCTCCTTTTTGATGCTCTGCCAGGCCTTTACTGCGGTGCTTTTCTGTTGCTGTTTGTTTGTGGGCCTTTCTGTCTGAAGTTTAGTCTTTAACAAGTGAAATGCATGCTCAATTGGGTTGAGATCAGGTGACTGACTTGCCATTCAAGAATATTCCACTTCTTTGCTTTAATAAACTCCTGGGTTGCTTTGACTTTATGTTTTGGGTCATTGTCCATCTGTAGTATGAAACGACGACCAGTCAGTTTTGCTTCTTTTGGCTGGATCTGAGCACACAGTATGGCTCTGAATACCTCAGAATTCATTCGGCTGCTTCTGTCCTGTGTCACATCATCAATAAACACTAGTGACCCAGTGCCACTGGCAGCCATGCATGCCGAAGCCATCACACTGCCTCTGCGTGTATTACAGATGGTGTGGTATGCTTTGGATCATGAGCTGTACCACGCCTTCACCATACTTTTCTCTTTCCATCATTCTGGTAGGAGTTGATCTTGGTTTCATCTGTACAAAGAATGTTCTTCCAGAACTGTGCTGGCTTTTTTAGATTTTTTTTAGCAAAGTCCAGTCTAGCCTTTTTATTCTTGATGCTTACCCTCTATATTTACTTTCATGCAGTCTTCTCTTTATGGTAGATTTGGATATTGATACGCCTACCTCCTGCAGAGTGTTGTTCACTTGGTTGGCTGTTGTGAAGGGGTTTCTCTTCACCATGGAGATTATTCTGCGATCATCCACCACTGTTGTCTTCCGTGGGCGCCCAGGTCTTTTTGCATTGATGAGTTCACCAGTGCTTTCTTTCTTTCTCAGGATGTACCAAACTGTAGATTTTGCCACTCCTAATATTGTAGCAATTTCTCGGATGTTTTTTTCTGTTTTTGCAGCTTAAGGATGGCTTGTTTCACCTGCATGGAGAGCTCCTATGACCACATGTTTACTTCACAGCAAAACCTTCCAAATGCAAGCACCACACCTCAAATCAGCTCCAGGCCTTTTATCTGCTTAATTGAGAATGACATAACGAAGGGATTGCCCACACCTGTCCATTAAATAGCCTTGGAGCCAATTGTCCAATTACTTTTGGTCCCTTTAAAAACAGGGTGGCACATGTTAAGGAGCTGAAACTCCTAAACCCTTCATCCAATTTTAATGTGGATAACCTAAAATGAAAGCTGAAAGTCTGAACTTCAACTGAATCTGAATTGTTTTGTTTAAAATTCTTTGTGGTAATGTCTATAAACAAAATAAGAAAAATGTTGTCTCTGTCCAAATATATATGGACCTAACTGTATATATAATGAACCATTAATTATATTTACCTATTTGTGTACTTTCATTGAGTTACTATACTCATTTAGATTAATTATTTATGAAGCAGTTTTGCTCGTATATGTGTACTTAAGTATGATGGTTATAATTCAGTAACATTATTTATGCACTTTTATTGATCTCACTCCTATGTGATTCATTTATGACAGTGGTTCTTTATTACTGCAAGGTGCTATTTTTCTGGTGCATGCCAGTGTTGGCAGTGTCTTTGTCTGTTTTCCTTTTTATATGTATGTTAATGTTGTATCATATATTATATTGGAATAAAATTTGTTTAGTTTTATATTGGGCGTTTGACTTCCTTATAAGTTCTTTTTTGGTTAAAAGTCAAAGCACATGGAAAATTAAACACAGTAGAGGCACGGGGTAACAACATGGCGGATATAGCAGCCAAATAAGCAGCCAAAGGAAGGCAAAATGGAGAAGTGGGAGAGGTCGTAGAGCCGGATGGCTACTACATGACGACTGAAGACAAGAAACCTGACCAGATGACGTCCTGGGATCTGCTCAAAAAGCTGCAAGAGCAAGCCCCAAAAAAAGGACAAGAAGGAATGCTGGATGCGGAACGGAGCAACACATGAAGAAGGAAGGGTATACGCAATGGACTACAAAAACCCTGTTTACCCAGCCCTGTTTATCCCGAAGCATGTACAATATGGTGGTCCAGTGGGCACATGGGCCCACACACAGATCAAAGACACAGATGAATGATCTGATAGGTGCTTACTGGTTCGTTCCAGGGATCTCCACCCTAACAGCCAAGTTCACTAGCAGCTGTCTGACCTGCGGCAAATGCAACCCTGGAAGAATAAAGAAAGTTCCCACACATTATCTTGCCAGCCCGCTGTACCCCTTCCAGAGGATCCAGATAGACCACAGCCAGATGTCGCCAAGTGGAGGTTTTGAATATGCCCTTGTGGTCTTGGACGTGTTCTCAGGATGGCCAGAAGTTTTCCCAGTGAGGAACCAGTCAGCAAAGACTACTGCAAAGAGACTACGCTCAGAGATGAGATATGCAGATATGGGGTCCCAGAAGTGATAGGCAGTGACCAGGGACCCGCATTCACAGCAAATCTCACATGGGAGATCTGGTCAGCAGTAGGGTCAGACTTAGGCCTACTCACTCCCTACAATCCCCAGAGTAGCGAGAAAGTAGAAGGACTGAATGGGACACTTAAGAACAGGATGTTGGAAGTTGCCAAAGAGACACGCAAACCATGGCATGAGACACTCCCAATCACACTACTTAGTGTAATGCACACTTCCAGAGGCCCAGAAAAGCTGTCACCATATGAAATTTTGTTTGGGTCTAGTCCCAGGTTAGGGGTATTCTTTCCCTCAGCAGCTGACTATGTAATATGATACTTTGTCTGCTTATGTAATTGAACTCACCAAGAAACTTCCTAAGGCAGCACACAGTAGCGCACCCATTCAGATGAAGATTTTTTCATATTTCTAGTGCAGTAATGCAGTTCAACTTTCAAGTTTCTTGTTTGCATATTTTAGCGCTACAGTGTGCTGCCTTATTTATTTGACTATGTACGAGTTGGTGACTTTAGGTTCAGCACCTGTTCACACTTGATCTATGTTTGGATGTGACGGTTAGTTTTTTGAAATTTGTATTCACTAGCCTTCTGACCGAGCCCTCCACCTCTTAGCCACAGGTGTTTTAATCGCAGCAGGTCTGTTACCCCTCCACAGAGAGAGAGAAATTTAATCTAAGAAGAGGTTTCACAGTTACCTATTCAGATGAAGATGTTTATTCTCAGCGAGGAAAGGAACGTCTAGGACCTGGTATACGAGAGGTGCCCTAATGTGGCTACCAGGTACACATAAATTGGCCATTTTATGCGCTAAACGCTCTCATTTTTTTCATATTTCTAGTGCAGTAATGCAGTTCAACTTTCAAGTTTATTGTTTGCATATTTTAGCGCTACAGTGTGCTGCCTTATTTATTTGACTATGTACGAGTTGGTGACTCTAGGTTCAGCACCTGTTCACACTTGATCTATGTTTGGATGTGACGGTCAGTTTTTTTTTTAACTCTGTGGGGTTCAGACTGTGCAGGCATTTGCGCTTGCGCAGTCTATAAAGTGGAGGGACAGAGTGACGCTCCCAGCGTTATATCATAAATACTAGATTCCAGACAGGAACCCAGTGGACCATTTAATAAGGTCCACCAAGAATGGTTGAAGTCCATTAAAAAATGTATTTTCCATAAGCCTAATGGATTTGTTGTGACTTGAAGCTACGTAGCTGGTGTGAACAGAACCGTAGTTATTTTCTGATTAATGACCAGAAGAGCGTAGCTTTCTGCAGTTTTATAACACCACTAAGGATATGTTCTCAAGATACATTTTTGGCGCTGTAGATTCTTGCTGCTCTAAAAACGCAGCGTCTTGGATGGGATTGATAGAAATCTCATGCCCACTGTCCTTTTTTATATACCACGTAAACAGACCTGTGGCACGTGTTTAAAATTCGCAACATGTCAATTTCTCTTGCAGATACGCTGAGTTTTACGTGCAGATTTTCCCATTAGAATTGCATTAAATGAGGAAAATCTGCATGTAAAAAAACGCATATACGTTCTTAGTGCATTTCCTCTGCAGAAAACGCATGTAATCTGCAAATTACTGAATAGATATGATTTTAACAAAGCCAAATACCAGGAAGTATTAAAAAGACAGCTGCTTTATGTAAAACATTTTTTTATTTATTATGCTCATTGGGGATGAGCAGACATGTGGTAGCTTGGCCGAACTTGAGTCCAAAGTTTACTTCGGGTACCCGAACCTGATCCCGGATCCAAACTCCATATAAATCAATGGGGATTATAACTTTGATGCTGTAAAATGGCTGAAAAATGGTCGCAGTAAAGGCTTGGGGGACGCAAAAGGAAGCAAAATGAAGGTAAGAGCAGGACAGTTGCCCTGTAAACAAATATGGATAGGAAAATTACTTAAAATAAAATGGAATAAAAAAATACCGTATTTTTCGGACTATAAGACGCACCGGACTATAACACGCACCCAGGTTTTAGAGGTGGAAAATAGGGAAAAAAACATTTGAAGCAAAAAAGGTGGTAAAATATTTAATAACATAAACATACTATTATATGTGTGGTTATTATATATAATAGTATGTTATTATGTTGGAAGCTGCGGGTAAAAAATGGTGCTGCGGGACCAGTGTGGTGTCTGTAAAGTACTGTATGAAGATGCTGGAGGGTGAGTATAAGAATAGGGGCACAGGGCTTATATTTAAAGCACCACTCCAGCACTGAAAAATAACACTGGAGTGCTGCTTTGAGATCCCATTGGGATAACTATAACTCCCAGCATGTCCTGCAGAACCTATGGCATGCTGGGAGTTATAGTTCACCACAGAAGTGGCAGAGTGCTTTATTGTGTGTTGTAGTGACTAACCTTTTAATTGTGGCAGCCAGCCACACTGTGGTGAGGTAAAATGCTGGAGCATCCCATCCCATGACACCACAGAGGGCTCCCTCTTGTTGCCTCTCCACAGCACAGGAGTAAGCTTGCAGATTGTAGTGTGGTGTCTGCAGGACCTGTGATGACATGAGAAGAGGGAGGGCTCTGTGCTGCCATGTGATGCTCCAGCCCGCACTCTTCATGACATCACACAGGTCCTTTTGCTGGAGCACTCAGCATCCAGCACAGCCCTGGCAGGCAGGTATGCAGCGATCTTGCCCCCTCTGGCCCCTGCTGCTGCCTCCTCCACCAGACACACAGATCTCCCCAGCTGCTGCAGGAATCCAGGACTGGGGAAAGCATGTGTGTCCCTGTGTAAGTGAAGGACTATTCATTTGCTTCTCCCCACTCACTGCTCAGCTGACAGGTGGGCGGGGAAGCAGCTAATGAATATTCACTGCACTTTAATGATTGGGACCATGTGGTTTCCCCAGTGCTGATTCCTGAAGCCCCACAGGGACATTTTTCTGCCTCCTGCCTCCCAGTGCAATCCCACTCGCTGCTGCCCCCTCCCCACGTTACATCCCTACCATAAGACGCACCCACACTTTCCTCTCAAATTTGGAGGAAAAAAAGTGAGTCTTATGGTCAGAAAAATACGGTAATATTGAACCAGGAGGTAGAAGTCCAAGTGGAGAAGTTCAGAGAACAAAGCTCCATACAATGGAGCAGCAGCCACTTCCGCGTCTCACACTGTACTCCACGAGTCCCAGCCGCTGTGAACTGAGATGATGTCAGTAAGGTCACCTCAATTACACAGGGGTGGAGGGCACCACAAATCACTTTAAGAGAAGAGGGTTCACCATGGGCTTGGGAATAAACATGACAAAGAGCAAGAAAAAGATCATGCCCACATACGGTATATGGGAACACTTCAGTGTATAAAAAATACAATTCTTTATTGACAAACATTAAAAAAAATACATGAAGGACAAAACTCAAAATTTTTTAAAACACTTAAAAATTGCAAACATGCAATACACAACTATACAGATGTCATGCCCTAATATGGGGGCGATGACAACCCACAGAAGTTGTCCCCTACAGCAAAAAAACAAAAAATCAATGTAATGTTACTCCTAGGATGCAATCAGTCTGAACCATATTATGCAATATGCATGACTATGTTAATATCACAGTACCATATAAACCCAAAATAAGGTGCATAATTCTAGCGCAAAACATACTACCAGTTCAAGGCACCAAAAAAAAGAGCAAGTCAGTTAGACATGTGGAGAGGGACAAGAGGAGAGGGAACTGAAAATAAGTAAATAAACCCAATCCTCAAACCGATGTACCCTCATACCAACAGTCCAGAGGTTCAGAAAGGAGCCATATAAGCAGTGGGGGAACAGAGTGTGGGATAGGTTCCCACGCGTATCGCCACCCAAGTTGCAGCTTCCTCAGGGAAAAAGTGGCATTTTGTGTTAGGCGTCCCTCAGGTATATATACACATTTATCATAGTTAAGGGTATTCACCTGGATAAAGAGCCTTTGGGGATTGTGCACATGGAGCGCTGTGTTACCCGCAGCCATCTTGCACATGTCCAAGGTCAAGACTATGCAACAAAGTTATGTGAAATTACTACTGTGCATGCGCCAAGTTGGAAGTCCGACGCATGCCAGCAGCTCATAGATGCTCGATATAATCCCTACTGCGCATGCGCAGGAAAGAAATGCTGGCGCACGCGCAATGCCATTACAAAAGCAACACAGTGACTGCATATGTTTCCCATATGCACATGTGCCCGGGCCACCGATGATCCCAGCGTTATCTGGGACCTATGCATCCAGCGCAAGTCCATAAACAGATAGGTAAATGAAAACAAATATGTAGTAAAATAAGGTCATGATATTTAGGTACATTGAAAAATATTGCCAAGTCAAAGAAAATACATGCATGTATGTCAAGAAGCAAAAATGAAAATAAAAAATGTCTATTCACTAGGAATTACAGCACTTCTAGGAAAATAGTGAGAGACATACTTAACAACATATGCATGGGATATATATGCAGAAATTGACGTGCACAACAGTCCCGTGTCATTGTATGTCGTAGACAATTCAGATGTAGCTTATTTAACAACGTCTACTGGCCAAACAACATCAAAATGGAAACTCTTGACAGATTTATGACCCCATATGTTTGTAAAGAAGTACAAGAACAACCAACATCCATTGGTAATAGAGGATGTCTGTTCATTAACGACTGTAACACTTTCCAAAACACTAGTGGGAAAAGTGTTTAACAGTCTAAAGACTAGGTTAGTTAGACAAACACCACATCGTGGTTCCAAACTGAGGCATATAGTATCCATGTGCAAACGTGGATGACAACCACGTATGCACAGAATGCTCATGCAGAAGGATGGCATGCTCAAAGACCAGTGCCGTTTGTTTGATCATAGCCTACTCAATAGCACTTATTAGAGGCCCACATCGAAACGTGGGCTGTGGACATACTTATAACCCCATATGTTTAAAAGGAATGCAAAAAGTGCACATATTGCATGTATGTAATTCAACCATTCTAATGTTATTTTTTATTATAAGGCTTCAGAATAGCAAAAAGCGCACGAGCACACGAGAGGTACATAATGCATGAAAAAAGAAAAAGAAAAAAAAAATATATTTTTAATAATATATGGTACTGTGATATTTGATACTGATATAACATTATAACAAAGTGAAGCAAGACTGCAATCAGATACAATCCCAAAAGAACTCGGCGAGCCTTACATAAAATATATGGTATGCGTCGATAGGTTGAGTAGACAAATAGATATTAAAAAACGATGTCCGATGGTCAGCACGGTGGCGCAGTGGTTAGCATTGCAGCCTTGCAGCGCTGGGGTCCTGGGTTCTAATTCCACCCATGACAACATCTGCAAAGAGTTTGTATGTTCTCTCCGTGTTTGCGTGGGTTTCCTCCAGGCACTCCGGTTTCCTCCCACATTCTAAAGACATACTGATAGAGATTCTAGATTGTGAGCCCCATCGGGAACAGTGATGATAATGTGTGCAAAAACCTGTAAAGCGCTGCGGAATATGATAGCGCTATATAAAAATAAAGATTATTATTATGTCTTCAGATAATCAACAGGAGTTTTGTCTAAACAGTCCACTAGAAGTTTTTGAATAGATATGCTGCGGTACTTGGTTTTGACATCCGCAAAAAAAATAAAATAAAATAAAATAATATTCTTTAGCCAAAATTTCGCAATTTTCACATTTTGAATTTTTATTCTGTTAAACCAGAGAGTTATGTGACACAAAATAGTTAATAAATAACATTTCCCACATGTATACTTTACATCAGCACAATTTTGGAAACAAAATTTTTTTTTGCTAGGAAGTTATAAGGGTTAAAATTTGACCAGCGATTTCTCATTTTTACAACGAAATTTACAAAACCATTTTTTTAGGGACCACCTCACATTTGAAGTCCGTTTGAGGGATCTATATGGCTGAAAATACCCAAAAGTGACACCATTCTAAAAACTGCACCCCTCAAGGTGCACAAAACCACATTCAAGAAGTTTATTAACCCTTCAGGTGCTTCACAGCAGCAGAAGCAACATGGAAGGAAAAAATGAACATTTAACTTTTTAGTCACAAAAATGATCTTTTAGCAACAATTTTTTTATTTTCCCAATGGTAAAAGGAGAAACTGAACGACGAAAGTTGTTGTCCAATTTGTCCTGAGTACGCTGATACCTCATATGTTGGGGTAAACTACTGTTTGGGCGCACGGCAGGGCTTGGAAGGGAAGGAGCGCCATTTGACTTTTTGAATCAAAAATTGGCTCCACTCTTTAGCGGACACCATGTCACGTTTGGAGAGCCCCCATGTGCCTAAAAATTGGAGCTCCCCCACAAGTGACCCCATTTTGGAAACTAGATGCCCCAAGGAACTTATCTAGATGCATAGTGAGCACTTTAAACCCCCAGGTGCTTCACAAATTGATCCGTAAAATGAAAAAGTACTTTTTTTTCCACACAAAAAATATTTTAGCCTCAATTTTTTCATTTTCACATGGGCAACAGGATAAAATGGATCCTAAAATTTGTTGGGCAATTTCTCCTGAGTACACAGATACCTCACATGTGGGGGTAAACCACTGTTTGGGCACATGGTAAGACTCGGAAGGGAAGGAGCGCCATTTGACTTTTTGAATGAAAAATTATCTCCATCGTTAGCGGACACCATGTCGGGTTTGGAGAGCCCCTGTGTGCCTAAACATTGGAGCTCCCCAACAAGTGACCCCATTTTGGAAACTAGACCCCCCAAGGAACTTATCTAGATGCATATTGAGCACTTTAAACCCCCAGGTGCTTCACAGAAGTTTATAACGCAGAGCCATGAAAATAAAAAATCATTTTTCTTTCCTCAAAAATGATTTTTTTAGCCTGGAATTTCCTATTTAGGCCAAGGGTAATAGGAGAAATTGGACCCCAAATGTTGTTGTCCAGTTTGTCCTGAGTATGCTGATACCCCACATGTGGAGGTAAACCACTGTTTGGGCGCACGGCAGGGCTCGGAAGGGAAGGCACGCCATTTGGCTTTTTGAATGGAAAATTAGCTCCAATCATTAGCGGACACCATGTCACGTTTGGAGAGCCCCTGTGTGCCTAAACATTGGAGATCCCCCACAAATGACGCCATTTTGGAAACTAGACCCCCAAAGGAACTAATCTAGATGTGGGGTGAGGACTTTGAACCCCCAAGTGCTTCACAGAAGTTTATAACGCAGAGCCATGAAAATAAAATAAAAAATTTCTTTTCTCAAAAATGATTTTCTAGCCTGCAATTTTTTATTTTTTCAAGGGTAACAGGAGAAATTTGACCCAAAAAATTGTTGTCCAGTTTCTCCTGAGTACGCTGATACCCCATATGTGGGGGTAAACCACTGTTTGGGCACATGCCGGGGCTTGGAATTGAAGTAGTGACGTTTTAAAATGCAGACTTTGATGGAATGCTCTGCGGGCGTCACGTTGCGTTTGCAGAGTCCCTGATGTGGCTAAACAGTAGAAACCCCCCACATGTGACCCCATTTTAGAAACTAGACCCCGAAAGGAACTTATCTAGATGTGTGGTGAGCACTTTGAACCCCCAAGTGTTTCACAGAAGTTTATAACGCATAGCCGTGAAAATAATAAATACGTTTTCTTTCCTCAAAAATAATTATTTAGCCCAGAATTTTTTAATTTTCCCAAGGGTAACAGGAGAAATTTGACCCCAATATTTGTTGTCCAGTTTCTCCTGAGTACGGTGATAGCCCATATGTGGGGGTAAACTACTGTTTGGGCACATGCCGGGGCTCGGAAGTGAAGTAGTGACGTTTTGAAATGCAGACTTTGATGGAATGCTCTGCGGGCGTCACATTGCGTTTGCAGAGCCCCTGATGTGGCTAAACAGTAGAAACCCCCCACAAGTGACCCCATTTTGGAAACTAGACCCCGAAAGGAACTTATCTAGATATGTGGTGAGCACTTTGAACCCCCAAGTGCTTCACAGAAGTTTATAACGCAGAGCTGTGAAAATAATAAATACGTTTTCTTCACTCAAAAATAATTTTTTAGCCCAGAATTTTTTATTTTCCCAAGGGTTATAGGAGAAATTGGACCCCAAAAGTTGTTGGCCAGTTTCTCCTGAGTACGCTAATACCCCATGTGTGGGGGTAAACCACTGTTTGGGCACATGTCAGGGCTCAGAAGGAAAGTAGTGACTTTTGAAATGCAGATTTTGATGGAATGGTCTGCCGGTGTCACATTGCGTTTGCAGAGCCCCTGGTGTGCCTAAACAGTAGAAACCCCCCACAAGTGACCCAATTTTGGAAACTAGACCCCCCAAGGAACTTATCTAGATATGTGGTGAGCACTTTGAACCCCCAAGTGCTTCACAGACGTTTACAACGCAGAGCCGTGAAAATAAAAATCATTTTTCTTTCCTCAAAAATGATGTTTTAGCAAGGAATTTTTTATTTTCACAAGGGTAACAGGAGAAATTGGACCCCAGTAATTGTTGCGCAGTTTGTCCTGAGTACCCCATATGTGGGGGTAAACCACTGTTTGGGCGCACGTCGGGGCTCGGAAGTGAGGGAGCACCATTTGACTTTTTGAATACGAGATTGGCTGGAATCAATGGTGGCGCCATGTTGCGTTTGGAGACCCCTGATGTGCCTAAATAGTGGAAACTCCTCAATTCTACCTCCAACACTAACCCCCCCACCCCTAACCCTAATCCCAACTGTAGCCATAACCCTAATCACAACCCTAACCACAACCCTAATTCCAACCCTAACCCTAAGGCTATGTGCCCACGTTGCGGATTCTTGTGAGATTTTTCAGTACCACTTACCGTGGATTTCCAGTGTTTTTTGTGCGGATTTCACCTGCGGATTCCTATTGAGGAACAGGTGTAAAACGCTGCGGAATCCGCACAAAGAATTGACATGCTGCGGAAAATACAACGCAGCGTTCCCGCGCGGTATTTTCCGCACCATGGGCACAGCGGATTTGGTTTTCCATAGGTTTACATGGAACTGTAAACTTGATGGAACACTGCTACGAATCCGCAGCGGCCAATCCGCTGCGGATCTGCAGCCAAATCCGCACCGTGTGCACATAGCCTAATTCTAAAGGTATGTGCACACGCTGCGGAAAAAGCTGCGGATCCGCAGCGGTTTCCCATGAGTTTACAGTTCAATGTAAACCAATGGGAAACAAAAATATCTGTACACATGCTGCAGAAAAACTGCACGGAAACGCAGCGGTTTACATTCCGCAGCATGTCACTTCTTTCTGCAGATTCCGCAGCGGTTTTACAACTGCTCCAATAGAAAATCGCAGTTGTAAAACCGCAGTGAAATGTGCAGAAAAACCGCGGTAAATCCGCCATAAATCCGCAGCGGTTTAGCACTGCGGATTTATCAAATCCGCAGCGGAAAAATCCACAGAGGACCAGAATACGTGTGCACATATCGAAACCCTAACCCTAAGTCTGACCTTAGTGGGGAAAAAAATAAATTTTTTTCTTTATTTTATTATTGTCCCTACCTATGGGGGTGACAAAGGGGGGGGGGTCATTAACTATTTTTTTTTATTTTGATCGCTGTGATAGGTTTTATCACAGTGATCAAAATGCACATTGGAACGAATCTGCCGGCCGGCAGATTCGGCGGGCGCACTGCGCATGCGCCCGCCATTTTGGAAGATGGCGGCGCCCATGGAGAAGACAGACGGACGGACCCTGGGAGGCTCGGTAAGTATGATGGGGTGGGGCAGGGCACGGGGGGGGGGGGTGTGGATCGGAGCATGGGGGGGGATCGGAGCACGGGGGGGTGGATTGGAGCACGGGGGGTGGATCGGAGCATGGGGGTGGATCGGAGCACGGGGGTGGATCGGAGCATGGGGGTGGATCGGAGTGCAGGGAGGTTGGTGTTGTGAATTCTGTTGTCGGGCTCCCTCCTGTGGTCATGAATAGTACTTCGGCTGGTTCTGTCCATGGACTTCCTCTGGTGGGTGTTTCTGAGTTTCCTTCCACAGGTGATGAGGTTAATTCGTTAGCTGGCTGCTCTATTTAACTCCACTTAGATCTTTGCTCCATGCCACCTGTCAATGTTCCAGTATTGGTCTAGTTCACTCCTGGATTGTTCTTGTGACCTGTCTTTCCAGCAGAAGCTAAGTTCCTGCTTGTATTTCTTTGGTTTGCTATTTTTCTGTCCAGCTTGCTATTTTTATTGTTGTCTTGCTTGCTGGAAGCTCTGGGACGCAGAGGGAGCGCCTCCGCACCGTGAGTCGGTGCGGAGGGTCTTTTTGCGCCCTCTGCGTGGTCTTTTTGTAGGTTTTTGTGCTGACCGCAAAGCAACCTTTCCTATCCTCGGTCTGTTCAGTAAGTCGGGCCTCACTTTGCTAAATCTATTTCATCTCTGTGTTTGTATTTTCTTCTTTACTCACAGTCATTATATGTGGGGGGGCTGCCTTTTCCTTTGGGGAATTTCTCTGAGGCAAGGTAGGCTTTATTTTTCTATCTTCAGGGCTAGCTAGTTCCTTAAGCTGTGCCGAGTTGCATAGGGAGCGTTAGGAGCAATCCACGGCTATTTCTAGTGTGTTTGATAGGATTAGGGATTGCGGTCAGCAGAGTTCCCACGTCCCAGAGCTCGTCCTTTATTATCAGTAACTATCAGGTCATTCCGTGTGCTCTTAACCACCAGGTCCATTATTGTCCTGACCACCAGGTCATAACAGTACAGGTGGCCCAAAGTACTAATGCATCTCAATAGAGGGATAAGAGAAGTTCTGAGACCATTTTTTTTTCTTTGCAGTGTGTTTTGTCTCTCTTTTCCCCTTTACCTCTGGGTGGTTCAGGACACAGGTGTAAACATGGACATTCAAGGTCCGTCCTCTTGGATGGATAATCTCACTACAAGGGTACAAAACATTCAAGATTTTGTGGTTCAGAATCCGATGTCAGAGCCTAGGATTCCAATTCCTGATTTGTTTTTTGGTGATAGATCTAAGTTCTTGAATTTCAAAAATAATTGTAAATTGTTTCTTGCCTTGAAACCTCGCTCCTCAGGTGACCCTGTTCAACAAGTAAAGATCATTATTTCTTTGTTACGTGGTGACCCTCAAGACTGGGCATTTTCCCTTGCGCCAGGAGATCCGGCATTGCGTGATGTTGATGCGTTTTTCTTGGCGCTTGGATTGCTTTATGACGAACCTAATTCAGTGGACCAGGCAGAGAAAATCTTGCTGGCTCTGTGTCAGGGTCAGGATGAAGTGGAGATATATTGTCAGAAGTTTAGAAAGTGGTCTGTGCTCACTCAGTGGAATGAATGTGCCCTGGCAGCAATCTTCAGAAAGGGTCTCTCTGAAGCCCTTAAGGATGTCATGGTGGGATTTCCCATGCCTGCTGGTCTGAATGAGTCTATGTCTTTGGCCATTCAGATCGATCGACGCTTGCGTGAGCGTAAAGCTGTGCACCATTTGGCGGTACTATCTGAGCATGGCCCTTAGCCTATGCAATGTGATAGGACTTTGACCAGAGCTGAACGGCAAGAACACAGACGTCGGAATGGGCTATGTTTTTACTGTGGTGATTCCACTCATGCTATCTCCGATTGTCCTAAGCGCACTAAGCGGTTCGCTAGGTCTGCCACCATTGGTACGGTACAGTCTAAATTTCTATTGTCCGTTACTCTGATTTGCTCTTTGTCATCCTATTCTGTTATGACATTTGTGGATTCAGGCGCTGCCCTGAATTTGATGGACTTGGAGTATGCTAGGCGCTGTGGTTTTTTCTTGGAGCCCTTGCAGTATCCTATTCCATTGAGAGGAATTGATGCTACGCCTTTGGCCAAGAATAAGCCTCAGTACTGGACCCAATTGACCATGTGCATGGCTCCTGCACATCAGGAGGATATCCGCTTTCTGGTGTTGCATAATCTGCATGATGTGGTCGTTTTGGGGTTGCCATGGCTACAGGTTCATAATCCAGTATTGGACTGGAAATCTATGTCTGTGTCCAGCTGGGGTTGCCAGGGGGTACATGGTGATGTTCCATTTTTGTCTATTTCGTCTTCCACTCCTTCTGAAGTTCCAGAGTTTTTGTCGGATTATCGGGATGTATTTGATGAGTCCAAAGCCAGTGCCGTACCTCCTCATAGGGATTGCGATTGTGCAATTAATTTGATTCCTGGTAGTAAGTTTCCTAAGGGCCGATTGTTCAATTTATCTGTGCCAGAACACACCGCTATGCGGAGTTATATAAAGGAATCCTTGGAGAAAGGCCATATTCGCCCGTCGTCATCACCGTTAGGAGCAGGGTTCTTTTTTGTGGCCAAGAAGGATGGTTCTTTGAGACCTTGTATTGATTACCGCCTTCTTAATAAAATTACAGTCAAATTTCAGTATCCTTTGCCGTTGCTGTCTGATTTGTTTGCTCGTATTAAAGGGGCTAGTTGGTTCACCAAGATAGATCTTCGAGGGGCGTATAATCTTGTGCGTATTAAACAAGGCGATGAATGGAAAACAGCATTTAATACGCCCGAGGGCCATTTTGAGTACCTGGTTATGCCATTCGGGCTTTCCAATGCTCCATCAGTATTTCAGTCCTTTATGCATGACATCTTCCGAGAGTACCTGGATAAATTCCTGATTGTGTATTTGGATGATATTTTGGTCTTTTCGGATGATTGGGAGTCTCATGTGAAGCAGGTCAGAATGGTGTTCCAGGTCTTTCGTGCGAATTCCTTGTTTGTGAAGGGGTCAAAGTGTCTCTTTGGAGTTCAGAAGGTTTCATTTTTGGGGTTCATTTTTTCCCCTTCTACTATCGAGATGGACCCTGTTAAAGTCCAGGCCATTTACGATTGGACTCAGCTGACATCTGTGAAGAGCCTGCAAAAGTTCCTGGGCTTTGCTAATTTTTATCGTCGCTTCATCGCTAATTTTTCTACTGTTGCTAAACCGTTGACTGATTTGACCAAGAAGGGTGCTGATGTGGTCTATTGGTCTTTTGCAGCTGTAGAGGCTTTTCAGGAGTTGAAGCGTCGTTTTTCTTCTGCCCCTGTGTTGTGCCAGCCAGATGTTTTGCTCCCGTTTCAGGTTGAGGTTGATGCTTCTGAGATTGGAGCAGGGGCTGTTTTGTCGCAAAGAAGTTCTGAAGGCTCGGTGATGAAGCCATGTGCTTTCTTTTCTAGGAAGTTTTCGCCTGCTGAGCATAATTATGGTGTTGGTAATCGTGAGTTGTTGGCCATGAAGTGGGCAATCGAGGAGTGGCGTCATTGGCTTGAAGGAGCCAAGCATCGCGTGGTGGTCTTGACAGATCACAAGAATTTGACTTATCTTGAGTCTGCCAAACGGTTGAATCCGAGACAGGCTCGATGGTCGTTATTTTTCTCCCGTTTTGATTTTATGGTTTCGTACCTTCCGGGCTCTAAGAATGTGAAGGCTGATGCCCTGTCAAGGAGTTTTGTGCCTGACTCTCCGGGTGTTCCTGAGCCGGCGGGTATTCTCAAAGAGGGGGTAATTTTGTCTGCCATCTCCCCTGATTTGCAGCGGGTTCTGCAAAAATTTCAGGCTGATAGACCTGACCGTAGCCCAGCGGAGAAACTGTTTGTCCCTGATAGATGGACTAGTAGAGGTATCTCTGAGATTCATTGTTCAGTGTTGGCTGGGCATCCTGGAATCTTTGGTACCAGAGATTTGGTGGCTAGATCTTTTTGGTGGCCGTCTTTGTCACGGGATGTGCGTTCTTTTGTGCAGTCCTGTGGGACATATGCTCGGGCTAAGCCCTGCTGTTCTCGTGCCAGTGGGTTGCTTTTGCCCTTGGCGGTCCCGAAGAGGCCCTGGACGCATATTTCTATGGATTTTATTTCGGATCTCCCCATCTCTCAAAAGATGTCGGTCATTTGGGTGGTTTGTGATCGCTTTTCTAAGATGGTCCATTTGGTACCTTTGTCTAAATTGCCTTCCTCCTCTGATTTGGTGCCATTATTTTTCTAGCATGTGGTTCGTTTACATGGTATCCCGGAGAACATCGTTTCTGACAGAGGTTCCCAGTTTGTTTCGAGGTTTTGGCGATCCTTTTGTGCAAGGATGGGCATTGATTTGTCTTTTTCTTCGGCTTTCCATCCTCAGACAAATGGCCAAACCGAACGAACTAATCAAACTTTGGAAACATATCTGAGATGCTTTGTTTCTGCTGATCAGGATGATTGGGTGTCCTTTTTGCCGTTGGCTGAGTTCGCCCTTAATAATCGGGCCAGCTCGGCTACTTTGGTTTCGCCGTTTTTCTGCAATTCTGGTTTCCATCCTCGTTTCTCTTCAGGGCAGGTTGAGTCTTCGGACTGTCGTGGTGTAGATACTGTGGTGGATAGGTTGCAGCAGATTTGGACTCATGTGGTGGACAATTTGACATTGTCCCAGGAGAAGGCTCAACGTTTCGCTAACCGCCGGCGCTGTGTGGGTCCCCGACTTCATGTTGGGGATTTGGTTTGGTTGTCGTCTCGTTATGTTCCTATGAAGGTTTCCTCTCCTAAGTTTAAGCCTCGTTTCATTGGTCCGTATAAGATTTCTGAGGTTATCAATCCTGTGTCATTTCGTTTGGCCCTTCCTGCTTCTTTTGCCATCCATAATGTGTTCCATAGGTCGTTATTGCGGAGATACGTGGCGCCTGTGGTTCCATCCGTTGATCCTCCTGCCCCGGTGTTGGTTGAGGGGGAGTTGGAGTATGTGGTGGAGAAGATTTTGGATTCTCGTGTTTCGAGACGGAAACTCCAGTACCTAGTCAAGTGGAAGGGTTATGGTCAGGAAGATAATTCCTGGGTTTTTGCCTCTGATGTTCATGCTGCCGATCTGGTTCGTGCCTTTCATTTGGCTCATCCTGGTCGGCCTGGGGGCTCTAGTGAGGGTTCGGTGACCCCTCCTCAAGGGGGGGTACTGTTGTGAATTCTGTTGTCGGGCTCCCTCCTGTGGTCATGAATGGTACTTTGGCTGGTTCTGTCCATGGACTTCCTCTGGTGGGTGTTTCTGAGTTTCCTTCCACAGGTGACGAGGTTAATTCGTTAGCTGGCTGCTCTATTTAACTCCACTTAGATCTTTGCTCCATGCCACCTGTCAATGTTCCAGTATTGGTCTAGTTCACTCCTGGATCGTTCTTGTGACCTGTCTTCCCAGCAGAAGCTAAGTTCCTGCTTGTATTTCTTTGGTTTGCTATTTTTCTGTCCAGCTTGCTATTTTTATTGTTGTCTTGCTTGCTGGAAGCTCTGGGACGCAGAGGGAGCGCCTCCGCACCGTGAGTCGTGCGGAGGGTCTTTTTGCGCCCTCTGCGTGGTCTTTTTGTAGGTTTTTGTGCTGACCGCAAAGCAACCTTTCCTATCCTATCCTCGGTCTGTTCAGTAAGTCGGACCTCACTTTGCTAAATCTATTTCATCTCTGTGTTTGTATTTTCATCTTTACTCACAGTCATTATATGTGGGGGGCTGCCTTTTCCTTTGGGGAATTTCTCTGAGGCAAGGTAGGCTTTATTTTTCTATCTTCAGGGCTAACTAGTTCCTTAGGCTGTGCCGAGTTGCATAGGGAGCGTTAGGAGCAATCCACGGCTATTTCTAGTGTGTTTGATAGGATTAGGGATTGCGGTCAGCAGAGTTCCCACGTCCCAGAGCTCGTCCTTTATTATCAGTAACTATCAGGTCATTCCGTGTGCTCTTAACCACCAGGTCCATTATTGTCCTGACCACCAGGTCATAACAGGTTGGATCGGAGCATGGGGGGAGCGGACAAGAGTACGGGGGGAGCGGACAAGAGCACTGGGGGAGCGGACAGGAGGACGGAGGGGAGCGGAGCACTGTGTACAGGACAGATCGGTGGCTTGGGGGGGCGATCGGTGGGGTGGGGGCACATCAGTGTTTCTAGCCATGGCAGATGATATTGCAGCATCGGCCATGGCTGGATTGTAATATTTCACCAGTTTTAATAGGTGAAATATTACAAATCGCTCTGATTAGCAGTTTCACTTTCAACAGCCAATCAGAGCGATCATAGCCACGGGGGGTGAAGCCACCCTCCCTGGGCTGTACTACCACTCCCCCTGTCCCTGCAGATCGGGTGAAATTGGAGTTAACCCTTTCACCGGATCTGCAGGGACGCGATCTTTCCATGACGCCACATAGGCGTCATGGGTCGGATTGGCACCGACTTTCATGACGCCTACGTGGCGTCAAAGGTCGGGAAGGGGTTAAATACAGTTATTAAGTTAGTTGTTGAAATCTCATCCTTGACCCTGGGTTGTAGAAGGCTTTGTCTATCACTGTGCCAAGTGTTGTGAATTCTGTGGCAGAGCTCCCTCCTGTGGTCACAAGTGGTACTTCGGCTGATTCTCTCTGGGAGCTTCCTTTTGTGGAGGAAAGTGGTACTGCGGCTTCTGAGTTTCCTCCCTCAGGTGATCTTGTGAGCTCGTTAGGTGCTTCTCTACTTAACTCCACCTAATGCTTTGATCCATGCTTCCTGTCAATGTTCCAGTGTTGGACTTGTTTCTCCCTGGATATTCCTGTGGCCTGCTGCTCTGCATAGCTAAGTGCTTCTTTGCTATTTGTTTGCTATTTTTTCTGTCCAGCTTGTCTATTTGTTTTGCTGGAAGCTCTGGGACGCAAAGGGTGTACCTCCGTGCCGTTAGTTCGGTACGGAGGGTCTTTTTGCCCCCTTTGCGTGGTTTTCTTTAGGGTTTTGTGTAGACCGCAAAGTTATCTTTCCTATCCTCGCTCTGTTTAGAAAGTCGGGCCTCACTTTGCTGAATCTATTTCATCCCTACGTTTGTCTTTTCATCTTACTCACAGTCATTATATGTGGGGGGCTGCCTTTTCCTTTGGGGTATTTCTCTGAGGCAAGGTAGGCTTATTTTTCTGTTTTCAGGCTAGTTAGTTTCTCAGGTTGTGCCGAGTTGCATAGGGAGCGTTAGGCGCAATCCACGGCTGCCTCTAGTTGTGTTTTGGAGAGGATTAGGGATTGCGGTCTGCAGAGTTCCCACGTCTCAGAGCTCGTTCTATGATTTTGGGTTATTGTCAGATCACTGTATGTGTTCTGACCGCTATGTCCATTGTGGTTCTGAATTGCCTTTCATAACAGCCAAGAATACTCGAAAGCTCGTGATATGATTTTATGTGGGTACCCTCTCTCAGTCGGGCTGTTAAATCACATGCTCCTTCACGGAAATCAACATCTAAACTGCAATTTCGCCTTACCCTTAGAAATTGGCCCTTGGGAAGATTTTTCCGCAAATGCTGAGGGTGAATGCTTGAGAAGTGGAGCAGATTATGTGTCACAGTTGTCTTACGATGAATTTTGGTTTGAATCCAGCAGCCAACTTTCATCACCTTAAGATCCAAGAATTCCACCGATGTTGTGGAAAGGGAGGCTGTCAAAGAGATGTTAAACGTATTACCATTGAGCATGGTGATGAAATCCTTACATTCAGCTTCAGACCCTGTCCACAAAACCAAAAGGTTATCAATATAATGAAACCAACGAAATACGTTGGCTTTGAAGGCACGCAACAGGCGCACCTGTGTCTCCTCCCACCAACGCATAAAAAGGTTGGCATAGGAAGGAGCACAGCGGGCGCCCATTGCAGTGCCGGAGATCTGTTTGTAGAACACCGTGTCAAAGACAAAGTAGCTATTGGACAAGACAAAAGATAATAAGTCCACAATGAAAGACTGATGTCTGTGGTCACCTGTGATTTGCTGATTTAGAAAGAACAAGACCGCCTCAATGCCCAATGTATGACTTATGCAGGTATACAATGAAGCAACGTCCATCGTGACAAGTATGGTATCCTCTGGAATGATCAAATCTTGTAGCTGGCGAATTAGATGAGAGGTGTCCTGAATATATGAACCTAAGTGGGTGACAAAAGGTTGTAAGAAGTGGTCCAAGTAACTGCAAGGTCTCTCATCGAGATGTTTGCCAATAAAGTATTGTATTTTTTATATACTGATGTGTTCCCATATATGAGGGCATGACAGTAGCGTAGCTACCGGGGGGACAGAGGGTGCGGGCGCCCCAGGCCTGGTGTCCTGAGGGAACACACCCGGAGCTACGCTACTGTAACTGTATCGACGCACTTACATTCTGCGACAGAGCAGGGAGAATCGATCAGCAATGGGCCACCCGCCGTCATCAGAATATCAGCTGTACCGGCATTTAGCCGATACAGCTGATCGCAATGATGGGAGAAGGAGCGCTACGCTCCTTCTCCCATCATCCCCTGTCACGGCGTCTGACCGCATTATAAGACGCACCCCCCATTTTCTCCCGAAATTTGGGTGAGAAAAGGAGCATTTTATACTCCGAAATATACGGTACTTTGGCCTTTATGTCTTAATCTGCTCTCTGTCTAGCTAGCCCAGAAATTGGGTGTCTGCCTGTCAGTCTCTGCTTATGTACCGCACTTGCGCTACTTTACAGGCTTGTGCATGCACCGAGCGCGTGGTTGCATGTCCGAGCATCAATTCCGCCCTTCTTACCACTTCTTACCACTACTTCTATGTGTGCACACGACAGACTATACGCATCTTTTCCAGTGTTAACAGCTGATCTTTACTTTCAATTCCATCCTCTACTACTGCCGCCCCTCCGTTGAGTGACAACAGCTGAACCTGATTTTCTTTTATGTGTTTATGTGTGTATATACTGTGGGCTGCCAGTCCTTAATCACAGGCCCCTGAGGAAGCCATATTTTGGTAGCAACACGCGTTGGGAGTTGCGCCCTGTCCTTGTACTGGACCTATTTGGACTCAGACCACCATGCTATTTTTGGGACCATACACCATTGGCATCTCTGTCTTTTACAAGTAGGCATCGTTGCCTCCATTCAGGGCTTTTTTGCACTAGCAGCACTTTACAATCTATGTATTATACACTCTTTATTTATATCTTTCTTCTCACTTTTTTTGATCATAGGCAACTAAGGCTGCTTTCACACATCAGGTTTTTTGTTTCAGGCGAATTCCGGCTCTTCTGCCAAAAAACGGAATTGAAAACCGGAGAAACAGGATCCGGCTTTTCCCCCGTTGAATATTATTGGCGCCGGATGGCCCTGCGTTCCTTCTGGTCTGATGCCGGATCCGGCGTCGAGTCGATTCCGGCGTCTGGAAAAAACATCTACTGTTTTTTGTCTCCGGCGTCTGTAAAAAACGTCTACTGTTTTTTGTCTCCGGCGAAAAAGCCGGAAAGGCCTTTCCGGCTTTTTGCAACAATGCATGTCTATGGACGCCGGAAAGCGCCGGATCCGGAAAAAGTCAGATCCGGCGGCCGTATGAGCATGCTCAAAAAACTGTGGTCAGCCCCCTGGACTATATATTAAAGCAGGGCCATGAGGCCTTCATCCATTTCCAGCCCAAAAGCAGAAGAGCCAACACCCTGCCACACCCTGCCAAAACGGAAGGAGCCAGAAACCTGCCAGAGAGCCTGTGCCAGAGAGCTGAGAGCCTGCCAGAGAGCCGAGAGCCTGCCACAGAGCCGAGAGCCAGCCACAGAGCCGAGAGCCTGTCAGAGAGCCAGCCACAGAGCAGAGAGCCGAGAGCATGCCACAGAGCCGAGAGCCTGCCACAGAGCTGAGAGCCAGCCACAGAGCCGAGAGCCTGCCACAGAGTTGAGAGCCTGCCACAGAGCCGAGAGCCAGCCACAGAGCCGAGAGCCTGCCACAGAGCCGAGAGCCTGCCACAGAGCCGAGAGCCTGCCACAGAGCCTGCCACAGAGCCGAAAGCCTGCCACAGAGCCGAGAGCCAGCCACAGAGCCGAGAGCCGAGAGCCAGCCACAGAGCCGAGAGCCTGCCAGAGAGCCAGCCACAGAGCCGAGAGCCTGCCACAGAGCCGAGAGCCAGCCACAGAGCCGAGAGCCTGCCACAGAGCCCTATAGCCTGCCACAGAGCCGAGAGCCTGCCAGAGAGCCAGCCACAGAGCCGAGAGCCTGCCACAGAGCCGAGAGCCTGCCACAGAGCCGAGAGCCAGCCACAGAGCCGAGAGCCAGCCACAGAGCTGAGAGCCAGCCACAGAGCCGAGAGCCTGCCACAGAGCCGAGAGCCTGCCACAGAGCCGAGAGCCAGCCACAGAGCTTCCATGTCTTCGGGGAGCCCTCCTCTTCCTCGTTGCCAACGCACAGAGGTAAATATGAACCTAAGTTCTCTTGCTCCATCGTTGTCGAGTGTGTGTGTGTGTGAGTGTGTGTGAGAGTGTGTGTGTGTGAGTGTGTGTGTGTGTGTGTGTGTGAGTGTGTGTGTGTGTGTGTGTGTGAGTGTGTGTGAGTGTGTGTGAGTGTGTTTATAATGTATTTTTTTTATCTTTCATCGTAGGAAGCTGATGAGGCTGACTCTCCAGTAGAAGAGGTGCTCCCCGAAGAAGAGGGAAGGGGTGGAGAAACACATGGAGAGGGCTCACAATTGGAATGTATCTGTCATGTATTGCGGAAACACACCCTACACTACACACAAAACATAACATGAGATTCTTACAACAAAACACATAGAAACTGATACTTTCAAACCTCACACAACACATACAAAACATATATATCACATGGCACACAACACATAGAATGGCTACCAACAAGCACTTTTTTTTTTCATTTTTCTTCTAGAGTTCGGAATCTGGTGCCCGAACAAGAGGTCCTTCCAGTGGCTCCCAGTGTCGTCGGCGTGATTCACGTGGCAGCCGTCGTCGTGTAGTTTTTTTTTTTTATTTTTTGGGGGAAGGTTAGCAATGTTTCAAATTTGGTGTTAATTTTTTTCCCCCCTTTTCAAACAGGTTTCACAGCGTGCTCCAGATTTGGACGGTGAGGAGGTCGGCCTCGATATTGACCTCCTCATCGATCTTGTCAGAGACAGAGAGCCGTTGTAGAATATGGGTGACCGCCGCCATGCTGATCTCTCAGTGACCCGTCGACTCTGGGAGCAAATCTACTGTTGTGAACTGATACCGAGATGGGAGGACCTTGATGTTCAGGCCCAGATTCAAGAACGTAAGTATCCTCAGTTCAGTTTTGGTGATGCATTCTAAAATGCTGTTTCTAACCAAGTTGTCTTTCTCCTTTTTTAACAGGTGAGCGGATTGTGAAAAGGTGGCGGTCGATCAGGGATCGCTTTAAGAAGGAGTTCAACAAAGAGATGCGGGCCCCGAGTGGATCTGGAGGACGCAGGAGCACGTACAAATACGCAAGGGCCCTGTCGTTCCTCAGGTCAACGATGGTCACCCGAAGGTAAATATTACCCACCACATGCACTAATGTTTTACATGTCTAACCTCTTTTGCTCTTTCAGCCAGGGCCATGCAATGACAGTATATTAATTGCTTGTTTTTCTCTTTTTTCACAGTACCGTCGGGAGCACTCGGGAGCCTGCAGCACAGTTGAACCCTTCTGGGGCGATCCCTCAGGAGGCTGCCACCGAGGGACACTTTGACAGTGAGGAACCCTCTGCACCTTCCCACTCTGCACCTTCCCACTCTGCACCTTCCCACTCTGCACCTTCCCACTCTGCACCTTCCCACTCTGCACCTTCCCATTCCGCACCTTCCCACTCTGCACCTTCCCACTCCGCACTTTCCCACTCTGCACCTTCCCACTCTACTGATCCCTCTTTCCCATCCACGAGCGCTGGAGCATCCTGGCCAGTTCCATTGCATGTAGCTGCTGGTGAGGACATAGCGTTTCCTGTACCCCACCCCTCTGCTGCAGCCACCTCTAGTACACCTGTAGCATCGGGGAGGTTTCGGCAGAGGGGTCAGGTACATAGTTATGCTCCCGAGTTCTTGCACCTGAACGCATCGTTCCAGAACTGTCTGAAAGTTTTGTCCGAGCAAATGGCTGCAGGTTTCAATTTCATAAATAAAAGTATGCTCGAGATGCATACACTTCTGGTAACGATGCGTTCAGAGGCAAGACAGTCACCGAACAACACTTTTTTTCAGTCGGTGCTTGAGCAAATGGAGACGCTATCTACTTCTCAGCAGTAATGCAAGTAATGGAATCCTGCCAGTCTACTCTAGCGCTCATAGCCTCTAGAGCAGATAGTCTTTCCAACCATCCTCCAACTGCCCCCCCTTCCTCCACTGTCCATCACTACAGCCAGTTCCATCCTCCTGACCCGTACCGCCAAACTGACCGTGCCCCATCCCGCCCACCTCACCATCATCCACATCGTGCCCCGTCCCAACAGCCACAACACTTTCAGCCTTCCCGTGCCCCTTCCCACCAGCCACACTACCAGCCCTGTGCCCCTTCCCACCATCCACACTACCAGCCTCCCACACATGATCCTTCCCACAAGCCACACTACCAGCCTCCCGCCCGTGCCCCTTCCCACCCATATGATGATCCCGACCCATACAACTTCCCATCTACTTCATCCTCGCCTCCTCTCCCTGCCCACTTCCAACAGCCTCTATCACCCTCTTCCCAAACATCTTCTGCACACATCACTCCTTCTGCCTCCCAATCCTCACAAAACATTACCTACACCCCTCCATCCTACCAAATTCCTAACCCCAATCCCACTCTCTTGTCCACCCGCTCAATAGCTTTCTCCACTCCTTCACCCCTAACTATAGAACATTCCCCACCACCAACACATTCCTCTCTCTACACTCCCACTGTCGAAGTGTCCCTATCCGACAGTCCCTCCGACAGTATCTCCACCCCGACGTATGAAAACCTTTAGTTACCTGTATGCTTTTTTGTTGTTTAATTATGTTAATAAAACTTTTTGGTTGAAAACTCTCTTGTATTTATTTATCAGGGACAAATAACACTTTTGTTAAACAAGGTTTATTGGTAACAGCAGTACTTTGGGTACAACCTGTTATGAACTGGTGGTTTAGAAACACAATGGACCTGGTGGTTAAGAGCACACAAAGTGACCTGATAGTTACTAATAACATAGGACGAGCTCTGAGACGTGGGAACTCTGCTGACCGCAATCCCTAATCCTATCACACCACACTAGAAGTAGCCGTGGAGCGCTCCTGACCAGACCTAGGCGCCTCGGCACAGCCTAAGAAACTAGCTAGCCCTGAAGATAGAAAAATAAGCCTACCTTGCCTCAGAGAAATTCCCCAAAGGAAAAGGCAGCCCCCCACATATAATGACAGTGAGTAAAGATGAAAATACAAACACAGAGATGAAATAGATTTTAGCAAAGTGAGGCCCGACTTACTGAATAAACCGAGGATAGGAAAGATAGCTTTGCGGTCAGCACAAAAACCTACAAACAACCACGCAGAGGGTGCAAAAAGACCCTCCGCACCGACTAACGGTACGGAGGTGCTCCCTCTGCGTCCCAGAGCTTCCAGCAAGCAAGACAAACCAAAATAGCAAGCTGGACAGAAAAAATAGCAAACCAAGAAACACAAGCAGAACTTAGCTTATTGTTGTGAGTTCTGTTTTTGGGCTCCCTCTGGTGGTTACTGATGGTACTGGGTGACTTGTCTTTCCTGGGTTTCTGGGTTCCACCTGTTCCATCAGCATATGGGAGTTTCCTATTTAACCTGGCTTTGCTGGCATTTCCTCGCCGGTTATCAATGTATCCAGTGTGTCTTGTTACCTCTGCTCCCTGCTCCTAGAACCTTCTGGACAAGCTAAGTTTGGATTTTCCTGTTTTGTGTTTTGCTTAATTTGGTTTTTAGTCCAGCCTGCAGATATGTGATTCTCTGCTGCTGGTTGCTCTAGTGGGCTGAAATTGCTTTTCATGTACCATGAGTTGGCACATGAGTTCAAGTAATTTCAGGATGGTTTTTTGAAGGGTTTTTCGCTGACCGCGCAGTTCACTTTTGTATCCTCTGCTATCTAGCTTTAGCGGGCCTCATTTTGCTGAAACTGTTTTCATACTACGTATGTGCTTTCCTCTCATTTCACCGTCATTATATGTGGGGGGCTGCTATTTGCTGTGGGGTATTTCTCTGGAGGCAAGAGAGGTCTGTGTTTCTTCTGATAGGGGAAGTTAGATCTTCGGCTGGAGCGAGACGTCTAGGATCATCGTAGGCACGTTCCCCGGCTACTTTTATTTGTGTGTTAGGTTCAGGGTCGCGGTCAGCTCAGGTTCCATCGCCCTAGAGCTTGTTTGTATCTGTGCTTGTCCTTTTTGTGATCCCCTGCCATTGGGATCACGACAGTATAACCGGCCCACAAAGTGTTAATTGTATTGGCTGTAGTAGGAGGATAAGTAGTCTGAGGAAGTTTTTTTTTTTTTTTTTTTTCCCTCAGAGTTTGCTGCCTAGCCTTATTGCAGCCTGGCTACTTCCTCCTCCTCTTAATCTTTGAATGGCTCTGATCTCTGCTGTTTATCATGGACGTCCAGAGTTTGGCTTCCAGCCTGAATAATCTTGCCACTAAGGTTCAAAATATACAGGATTTTGTTGTACATGCTCCTATGTCTGAACCTAGAATTCCTGTCCCAGAGTTTTTTTCTGGAGATAGATCTCGTTTTCTGAATTTTAGGAACAATTGCAAGTTGTTTCTTTCTTTGAAATCTCGCTCCTCTGGAGACCCTGCTCAGCAAGTCAAGATAATTATATCTTTCCTGCGGGGTGACCCTCAGGATTGGGCATTTGCATTGGCACCAGGGGACCCTGCGTTGCTTAATGCAGATGCGTTTTTTCTGGCATTGGGTTTGCTCTATGAGGAACCTAACCAAGAGATTCAGGCTGAAAAAGCTTTGTTGGCCCTCTCTCAGGGGCAAGATGAAGCAGAAATTTATTGTCAAAAATTTCGGAAGTGGTCGGTACTTACTCAGTGGAATGAGTGCGCTCTGGCTGCAAAGTTTAGAGATGGCCTTTCTGAGGCCATTAAAGATGTTATGGTGGGGTTCCCTGCGCCTGCTGGTCTGAATGAGTCTATGACTATGGCTGTTCAGATTGATCGGCGTTTACGGGAGCGCAAACCTGTGCATCATTTGGCGGTGTCGTCTGAACCGTCACCTGAGATAATGCAATGTGATAGAATTCAGTCCAGAAGTGAACGGCAAAAGTATAGGCGGAAAAAAGGGTTGTGCTTTTATTGTGGTGATTCAGCTCATGTTATATCAGCATGCTCTAAACGCACAAAAAAGGTTGATAAGTCTGTTGCCATTAGTACTTTGCAGTCTAAGTTCATTCTGTCTGTGACTCTGATTTGTTCATTATCATCCATTTCCGTCGATGCCTATGTGGATTCAGGCGCTGCCCTGAGTCTTATGGATTGGTCATTTGCCAATCGCTGTGGGTTTAGTCTGGAGCCTCTGGAAGTCCCTATTCCTTTGAAGGGAATTGACTCTACACCTTTGGCTATGAATAAACCTCAGTACTGGACACAAGTGACCATGCGTATGACTCCCGTTCATCAGGAGGTGATTCGCTTCCTGGTACTGTATAATTTGCATGATGTTCTAGTACTTGGTCTGCCATGGTTACAAACTCATAATCCAGTCCTTGACTGGAAATCAGTGTCTGTGTTAAGCTGGGGTTGTCAGGGGGTTCATGATGATGCACCTCCGATTTCTATCGCTTCATCTACTCCTTCTGAGATTCCTGTGTTTTTGTCTGACTATCGGGATGTTTTTGAGGAGCCTAAGCTCAATTCGCTTCCTCCTCACAGGGATTGCGATTGTGCTATAAATTTAATTCCGGGCAGTAAATTTCCTAAAGGTCGTTTGTTCAATCTGTCAGTGCCAGAGCATACTGCTATGCGGGATTATGTTAAGGAGTCCTTGGAAAAGGGACATATCCGTCCATCTTTGTCCCCTTTGGGAGCAGGTTTTTTTTTCGTGGCCAAGAAAGATGGTTCCTTGAGGCCTTGTATAGATTATCGTCTTTTTAATAAGATTACCGTAAAATATCAGTATCCTTTGCCATTGTTGACTGATTTGTTTGCTCGCATTAAGGGGGCTAAATGGTTCACTAAGATTGATCTTCGGGGTGCGTATAATCTTATACGAATAAAGCAAGGTGATGAGTGGAAAACCGCATTTAATACGCCTGAGGGCCATTTTGAGTATTTGGTAATGCCTTTTGGACTTTCTAATGCTCCTTCAGTCTTCCAGTCCTTTATGCACGATATTTTCCGTGAATATCTGGATAAATTTATGATTGTGTATTTGGATGATATTTTGGTTTTTTCTGATGACTGGGAGTCTCATGTTCAGCAGGTCAGGAAGGTGTTTCAGGTCCTGCGGGCCAATTCCTTGTTTGTAAAAGGCTCAAAGTGTCTCTTTGGAGTCCAGAAGATTTCTTTCTTGGGGTATATTTTTTCCCCTTCTACTATTGAGATGGATCCCGTCAAGGTTCAGGCTATTTGTGACTGGACGCAGCCTACATCTCTTAAGAGTCTACAGAAGTTCTTGGGCTTTGCTAATTTCTATCGTCGTTTTATAACTAATTTTTCTAGTGTTGTTAAGCCTTTGACGGATTTGACTAAGAAGGGTGCTGATGTTGCTAATTGGTCTCCTGCGGCTGTGGAGGCCTTTCAGGAACTTAAGCGCCGGTTTTCTTCTGCTCCTGTGTTGCGTCAGCCAGATGTTTCGCTCCCTTTTCAGGTTGAGGTTGATGCTTCCGAGATTGGAGCGGGGGCGGTTTTGTCACAGAGAAGCTCCGATGGCTCAGTGATGAAGCCATGCGCGTTTTTTTCTAGAAAGTTTTCGCCGGCTGAGCGGAATTATGATGTTGGTAATCGGGAACTTTTGGCCATGAAGTGGGCATTTGAGGAGTGGCGTCATTGGCTAGAGGGTGCTAGACATCGTGTGGTGGTCTTGACTGATCACAAAAATTTGATTTACCTTGAGTCTGCCAGGCGTCTGAATCCTAGACAGGCTCGTTGGTCACTGTTTTTCTCTCGTTTCAATTTTGTGGTTTCATACCTGCCAGGTTCAAAGAATGTGAAGGCGGATGCTCTTTCTAGGAGTTTTGTGCCTGACTCCCTTGGAAATTCTGAGCCCTCTGGTATCCTTAGGGATGGGGTGATTTTGTCTGCTGTCTCCCCAGACTTGCGACGTGCTTTGCAGGAGTTTCAGGTGGCTAAACCTGATCGTTGTCCGCCTGAGAGACTGTTTGTTCCGGATAATTGGACCAGTAGAGTCATCTCCGAGGTCCATTCTTCTGCGTTGGCAGGTCATCCTGGAATATTTGGTACTAGAGACTTGGTGGCCAGGTCTTTTTGGTGGCCTTCCTTGTCGAGGGATGTGCGTTCTTTTGTGCAGTCTTGTGAGGTTTGTGCTAGGGCTAAGCCTTGCTGTTCTCGGGCCAGTGGATTGTTGTCACCTTTGCCTATCCCGAAGAGGCCTTGGACGCACATTTCCATGGACTTTATTTCGGATCTCCCTGTCTCTCAAAAAATGTCCGTCATCTGGGTTGTGTGTGATCGCTTTTCTAAAATGGTTCATCTGGTACCCTTGCCTAAGTTGCCTTCCTCCTCTGAGTTGGTCCCTCTGTTTTTTCAGAATGTGGTTCGTTTGCATGGGATTCCTGAGAACATCGTTTCTGACAGGGGATCCCAGTTTGTGTCTAGATTTTGGCGGACTTTCTGTGCTAAGATGGGCATTGATTTGTCCTTTTCGTCTGCATTCCATCCTCAGACGAATGGCCAGACGGAACGAACTAATCAGACCTTGGAAACTTATTTAAGGTGTTTTGTTTCTGCTGATCAGGATGACTGGGTTACCTTTTTGCCGCTGGCCGAGTTTGCGCTTAATAATCGGGCTAGTTCTGCTACCTTGGTTTCTCCTTTCTTTTGTAATTCGGGGTTTCATCCTCGTTTTTCCTCTGGTCAGGTGGAACCTTCTGATTGTCCTGGAGTGGACATGGTGGTGGATAGGTTGCATCGGATTTGGAGTCATGTGGTGGACAATTTGAAGTTGTCCCAGGAGAAGGCTCAGCAGTTTGCTAATCGCCGTCGCCGCGTGGGTCCTCGACTTCTTGTTGGTGACTTGGTGTGGTTATCTTCTCGTTTTGTTCCTATGAAGGTCTCTTCTCCTAAGTTCAAGCCTCGGTTCATCGGTCCCTATAGGATCTTGGAAATTCTTAACCCTGTGTCGTTTCGTTTGGATCTCCCGGCATCGTTTGCTATTCATAATGTGTTTCATCGGTCGTTGTTGCGGAAGTATGAGGTACCTGTTGTTCCTTCTCTTGAGCCTCCTGCTCCAGTGCTGGTGGAGGGAGAATTGGAGTATGTTGTGGAGAAGATCTTGGATTCTCGTGTTTCCAGACGGAAACTCCAGTATTTGGTCAAGTGGAAGGGTTATGGTCAGGAGGATAATTCTTGGGTGGTTGCCTCGGATGTTCATGCTGATGATTTGGTTCGCGCTTTTCATAGGGCTCATCCTGGTCGCCCTGGTGGTTCTCGTGAGGGTTCGGTGACCCCTCCTCAAGGGGGGGGTACTGTTGTGAGTTCTGTTTTTGGGCTCCCTCTGGTGGTTACTGATGGTACTGGGTGACTTGTCTTTCCTGGGTTTCTGGGTTCCACCTGTTCCATCAGCATATGGGAGTTTCCTATTTAACCTGGCTTTGCTGGCATTTCCTCGCCGGTTATCAATGTATCCAGTGTGTCTTGTTACCTCTGCTCCCTGCTCCTAGAACCTTCTGGACAAGCTAAGTTTGGATTTTCCTGTTTTGTGTTTTGCTTAATTTGGTTTTTAGTCCAGCCTGCAGATATGTGATTCTCTGCTGCTGGTTGCTCTAGTGGGCTGAAATTGCTTTTCATGTACCATGAGTTGGCACATGAGTTCAAGTAATTTCAGGATGGTTTTTTTAAGGGTTTTTCGCTGACCGCGCAGTTCACTTTTGTATCCTCTGCTATCTAGCTTTAGCGGGCCTCATTTTGCTGAAACTGTTTTCATACTACGTATGTGCTTTCCTCTCATTTCACCGTCATTATATGTGGGGGGCTGCTATTTGCTGTGGGGTATTTCTCTGGAGGCAAGAGAGGTCTGTGTTTCTTCTGATAGGGGAAGTTAGATCTTCGGCTGGAGCGAGATGTCTAGGATCATCGTAGGCACGTTCCCCGGCTACTTTTATTTGTGTGTTAGGTTCAGGGTCGCGGTCAGCTCAGGTTCCATCGCCCTAGAGCTTGTTTGTATCTGTGCTTGTCCTTTTTGTGATCCCCTGCCATTGGGATCACGACAGCTTATGCAGGGAAGACAGGCCACAAGAACGATCCAGGAGAGAGCAAGACCAATACTGGAACATTGACTGGAGGCAAGCAACAAAGAACTAGGTGGAGTTAAATAGAGCAGCACCTAACGACTTAACCTCGTCACCTGAGGAAGGAAACTCAGAAGCCGCAGCCCCACTCACATCCACCAGAGGAAGCTCATGGACAGAACCAGCCGAAGTACCACTCATGACCACAGGAGGGAGCTTGGCCACAGAATTAAAAACAGTACCCCCCCCTTGAGGAGGGGTCACCGAACCCTCCCCAGGCCGACCAGGATGAGCCAAATGAAAGGCACGAACCAGATCGGCAGCATGAACATCAGAGGCAAAGACCCAGGAATTATCTTCCTGACCATAACCCTTCCACTTAACCAGGTACTGGAGTTTCCGTCTCGAAATACGAGAATCCAAAATCTTCTCCACCACATACTCCATCTCCCCCTCAACCAAAACCGGGGCAGGAGGATCAACGGATGGAACCACAGGTGCCACGTATCTCCGCAACAATGACCTATGGAATACATTATGGATGGAAAAAGAAGCTGGAAGGGTCAAACGAAAAGACACAGGATTAAGAACCTCAGAATCCTATACGGACCAATGAAACGAGGCTTAAACTTAGGAGAGGAAATTTTCATAGGAATATAACGAGACGACAACCAAACCAAATCCCCAACACGAAGTCGGGGACCCACACAGCGCCTGCGGTTAGCGAAACGTTGAGCCTTCTCCTGGGACAATGTCAAATTGTCCACTACATGAGTCCAAATCTGCTGCAACCTATCCACCACAGTATCCACACCAGGACAGTCCGAAGACTCAACCTGCCCTGAAGAGAAACGAGGATGGAAACCAGAATTGCAGAAAAACGGCGAAACCAAAGTAGCCGAGCTGGCCCGATTATTAAGGGTGAACTCAGCCAAAGGCAAAAAGGACACCCAATCATCCTGATCAGCAGAAACAAAGCATCTCAGATATGTATCCAAGGTCTGATTGGTTTGTTCAGTTTGGCCATTTGTCTGAGGATGGAAAGCCGAGGAAAAAGACAAATCAATGCCCATCCTAGCACAAAAGGCTCGCCAAAACCTCGAAACAAACTGGGAACCTCTGTCAGAAACGATATTCTCTGGAATGCCATGTAAATGAACCACATGCTGGAAAAACAATGGCACCAAATCAGTGGAGGAAGGCAATTTAGACAAGGATACCAAATGGAGCATCTTAGAGAAGCGATCACAAACCACCCAAATGACCGACATCTTTTGAGAGACAGGGAGATCCAAAATAAAATCCATAGAGATATGTGTCCAGGGCCTCTTCGGGACCGGCAAGGACAAAAGCAACCCACTGGCACGAGAACAGCAGGGCTTAGCCCGAGCACAAGTCCCACAGGACTGCACAAACGAACGCACATCCCGCGACAGAGACGGCCACCAAAAGGATCTAGCCACCAAATCTCTGGTAGCAAAGATTCCAGGATGACCAGCCAACACCGAACAATGAACCTCAGAGATAACTCTACTCGTCCATTTATCAGGGACAAACAGTTTCTCCACTGGGCAATGGTCAGGACTATTAGCCTGAAATTTTTGCAGCACCCGCCGCAAATCAGGGGAGATGGCAGACAAAATTACCCCCTCTTTGAGAATACCCGCCGGCTCAGGCAAACCCGGAGAGTCGGGCACAAAACTCCTAGACAGGGCATCCGCCTTCACATTCTTAGAGCCCGGAAGGTACGAAACCACAAAGTCAAAACGGGAGAAAAACAGCGACCAACGAGCCTGTCTAGGATTCAACCGTTTGGCAGACTCGAGATAAGTCAAGTTCTTGTGATCAGTCAAGACCACCACGCGATGCTTAGCTCCTTCAAGCCAATGACGCCACTCCTCGAATGCCCACTTCATGGCCAGCAACTCTCGATTGCCAACATCATAATTACGCTCAGCAGGCGAAAACTTCCTGGAAAAGAAGGCACATGGTTTCATCACCGAGCCATCAGAACTTCTTTGCGACAAAACAGCCCCTGCTCCAATCTCAGAAGCATCAACCTCGACCTGGAACGGGAGCGAAACATCTGGCTGGCACAACACAGGGGCAGAAGAAAAACGACGCTTCAACTCCTGAAAAGCTTCCACAGCAGCAGAAGACCAATTGACCACATCAGCACCCTTCTTGGTTAAATCAGTCAACGGTTTAGCAATACTAGAAAAATTATTGATGTAGCGACGATAAAAATTAGCAAAGACCAGGAACTTTTCCAGACTCTTCAGAGATGTCGGCTGAGTCCAATCATAAATGGCCTGAACTTTAACAGGGTCCATCTCGATAGTAGAAGGGGAAAAAATGAAACCCAAAAATGAAACCTTCTGAACACCAAAGAGACACTTTGACCCCTTCACAAGCAAAGAATTCGCACGCAGGACCTGGAACACCATTCTAACCTGCTTCACGTGAGACTCCCAATCATCCGAGAAGACCAAAATATCATCCAAGTATACAATCAGGAATTTATCCAGGTACTCTCGGAAGATGTCATGCATAAAGGACTGAAATACTGATGGAGCATTGGAAAGCCCGAATGGCATAACCAGGTACTCAAAATGGCCCTCGGACGTATTAAATGCTGTTTTCCATTCATCGCCCTGTTTAATACGCACAAGATTATACGCACCACGAAGATCTATCTTGGTGAACCAACTAGCCCCCTTAATCCGAGCAAACAAATCAGACAGCAGCGGCAAGGGGTACTGAAATTTGACTGTGATTTTATTTAGAAGGCGGTAATCAATACAAGGTCTCAACGAACCATCCTTCTTGGTCACAAAAAAGAACCCTGCTCCCAATGGCGACGACGACGGGCGAATATGACCCTTCTCCAAGGCTTCCTTTACGTAACTCCGCATAGCGGCGTGCTCAACAAATTAAACAGTCGACCTTTAGGAAACTTACTACCAGGAATCAAATCGATAGCACAATCGCAATCCCTATGCGGAGTTGGGGCACTGGACTTGGGCTCATCAAATACATCCCGGTAATCCGACAAGAACTCTGGGACCTCAGAAGGGGTGGATGATGAAATAGACAGAAATGGAACATCACCATGTACCCCCTGACAACCCCAGCTGGACACAGATATAGATTTCCAATCCAATACTGGGTTATGGACCTGTAGCCATGGCAACCCCAACACGACCACATCATGCAGATTATGCAACACCAAAAAGCGAATATCCTCCTGATGCACAGGAGCCATGCACATGGTCAGTTGGGTCCAGTACTGAGGCTTATTCTTGGCCAAAGGCGTAGCATCAATTCCTCTCAATGGAATAGGATACTGCAAGGGCTCCAAGAAAAACCCACAGCGCCTAGCAAACTCCAAGTCCATCAAATTCAGGGCAGCGCCTGAATCCACAAATGCCATGACAGAATAGGATGACAAAGAGCAGATCAAAGTAACGGACAAAAGAAATTTCGACTGTACCGTACCAATGGTGGCAGACCTAGCGAACCGCTTAGTGCGCTTAGGACAATCGGAGATAGCATGAGTGGAATCACCACAGTAAAAACATAGCCCATTCCGACGTCTGTGTTCTTGCCGTTCAGCTCTGGTCACATTGCATAGGCTCAGGTTTATGCTCAGATAATACCGCCAAATGGTGCACAGTTTTACGCTCACGTAAGCGTCGATCGATCTGAATGGCCAAAGACATAGACTCATTCAGACCAGCAGGCATAGGAAATCCCACCATGACATCCTTAAGGGCTTCAGAGAGACCCTTTCTGAAAATTGCTGCCAGCGCACATTCATTCCATTGAGTGAGCACAGACCACTTCCTAAACTTCTGACAATATATCTCTACCTCATCCTGACCCTGACAAAGAGCCAGCAAATTTTTCTCTGCCTGATCCACTGAATTAGGTTCATCATAAAGCAATCCGAGCGCCAGAAAAAACGCATCAATATCACATAATGCAGGATCTCCTGGCGCAAGGGAAAATGCCCAGTCTTGAGGGTCGCCACGTAATAAAGAAATAATGATCTTAACTTGTTGAACTGGGTCACCAGAGGAGCGGGGTTTCAAAGCCAGAAACAGTTTACAATTATTTTTGAAATTCAGAAACTTAGCTCTATCTCCAGAAAATAAATCAGGAATAGGAATTCTAGGTTCTAACATAGATTTCTGAACCACAATGTCTTGAATATTTTGTACTCTTGCAGTGAGATGATCCATACAAGAAGACAGACCTTTAATGTCCATCACTACACCTGTGTCCTGAACCACCCAAATGTCTAGGGGAAAAGAAAGACAAAACACAGTGCAGAG
The DNA here is from genome assembly GCF_032444005.1 of Ranitomeya imitator. Classification (NCBI taxonomy): domain Eukaryota; kingdom Metazoa; phylum Chordata; class Amphibia; order Anura; family Dendrobatidae; genus Ranitomeya; species Ranitomeya imitator. Next base: position 696,769,327 of record NC_091282.1, on the reverse strand, counting down.
AAGAAAAATGGTCTCAGAACTTCTCTTTTCCCTCTATTGAGAAGCATTAGTACTTTGGGCCTCCAGTACTGTTATGAACTGGTGGTTTAGAAACACAATGGACCTGGTGGTTAAGAGCTCACAAAGTGACCTGATAGTTACTAATAACATAGGACGAGCTCTGAGACGTGGGAACTCTGCTGACCGCAATCCCTAATCCTATCACACCACACTAGAAGTAGCCGTGGAGCACTCCTGACCAGACCTAGGCGCCTCGGCACAGCCTAAGAAACTAGCTAGCCCTGAAGATAGAAAAATAAGCCTACCTTGCCTCAGAGAAATTCCCCAAAGGAAAAGGCAGCCCCTCACATATAATGACAGTGAGTAAAGATGAAAATACAAACACAGAGATGAAATAGATTTTAGCAAAGTGAGGCCCGACTTACTGAATGGACCGAGGATAGGAAAGATAGCTTTGCGGTCAGCACAAAAATCTACAAACAACCACGCAGAGGGCGCAAAAAGACCCTCCGCACCGACTAACGGTACGGAGGTGCTCCCTCTGCGTCCCAGAGCTTCCAGCAAGCAAGACAAACCAAAATAGCAAGCTGGACAGAAAAAATAGCAAACCAAGAAACACAAGCAGAACTTAGCTTATGCAGGGAAGACAGGCCACAAGAACGATCCAGGAGAGAGCAAGACCAATACTGGAACATTGACTGGAGGCAAGGAACAAAGAACTAGGTGGAGTTAAATAGAGCAGCACCTAACGACTTAACCTCGTCACCTGAGGAAGGAAACTCAGAAGCCGCAGCCCCACTCACATCCACCAGAGGAAGCTCATGGACAGAACCAGCCGAAGTACCACTCATGACCACAGGAGGGAGCCTGGCCACAGAATTCACAACAACAACCCAAACAGATGCACATCTTGGTTAAAAAATCAAATCAAATAGGTACCCAACATTGCTAAAAGGTAAACCCAAACAGGTACACAACATGGGTAAAAGGTAAAAACCAAACAGGTACACAACATGGGTAAAAGGTACAAACCAAACTGGTACACAACATGGGTAAAAGGTAAAAACCAAACTAGTACACAACATGGGTAAAAGGTAAAAACCAAACTGTTACACAACATGGGTAAAAGGTAAAAACCAAACTGGTACACAACTTGGTTAAAAGGTAAAAAAACAAACTGTTACACAACATGTGTAAAAGGTAAAAACAACAGGTACACAACATGGGTAAAGGTTACAGTTATTATTAGGTACATACAAAGTGTTTAAACTCTCTCATCCTGCCAGTGTATTCTTCCTTGGGGTGAAATAAAATATTCTGCAAAGTGATCCCGTATTCTGGAAACTGTGGCAGAACTTCTGTATGTCTGGTTGCTATAATCCGTCAAGGTGGTTTTGGCAGAGTGGTCCTCAATGGAAAGCTGTTCCTTGGATATAACATAATTGTGTAGGACAACACACGCTTTCACCACTTCATCCACAGTGTCTGTCTTCAAGTTAATGGATGTCAGGAGAACTCTCCATTTTGCGGTTAAGATCCCAAAAGCACACTCCACCATTCTCCTTGCACGTGTGAGTCTGTAGTTGAAAATTCTTTTAGCATTGGTTAAACCACGGCTGGAGTAGGGTTTCAAAAGATGCTCGGAAAGCTGAAAAGCTTCATCCTCAACACATACAAATGGCTTTGGTGGCTCAGAGGTTTGAAGCAGTGGTCTTGGGGGGGGGGGGAATTTAAAGGTTTGTCCATATAAATGCCGCCCCATAGAAGACAGTTTGAAAACTTGCGAATCATTAGAACGGCCATACACCCCAATGTCCACCGCTACAAATTTGTAATCCGCATCTGCGATGGCCATCAGCACGATGGAAAAGTACTTCTTGTAGTTGAAATACTGAGATCCAGAACCAGCCTGTTTCACGATACGGATGTGTTTCCCGTCCACCGCACCCAAGCAATTGGGAAACTGGCACACTTCCAGGAATCTGTCAGCTACTTCCAACCATATCTGCATTGTGGGATGTGGAATGTATTCTTTATGCAGAGAGTCCCACAGTGCACGGCAAGTGTGCCTCACTATTCCTGATATGGTTGAAATGCCCAGTCTGAACTGAAAATGTAGTGAAGACAGGGATTCACCAGTTGCTAGGAATCTGTGAACAAAAGCAAGGCAGAAATTACTGCAAATTCAAAATATCAACTAAAGTGCCCAAGAGTGGATTTAAAAAGAATGCTTACCGAGAGTGACCATCAGACGCTCAGCCGGGGTAATGGAGAATCGGCAATAGGTATCACTCCTTCTTATCAGATGTTCAACCCGCTCCACCAAAATATCTAAGTTCTCCTCTTTCATCCGAACATAGTTGAAAACCTTGTCAGGGTCACCTCGAAGCTCCATATACAAAGTGGAAAAGATTCCCCGGGTCATTCTCTGTGCCGTGATGGGGTGGATCCACAAACGGCGTAGTCGCAGACGCATGACACGCTGTCTCTCTTCCTCTTTCTCAATCACAATTGCTTTCAATCGATTCGCCTCTGTGATGAAATCCACGTTGTTCTGCAGAATCTTTGCAATAATGCCATCCATCTTGCTCTGTATCTTGCTCCTCTCCAACCCATCACAGATGTTAAGAACACTGTATACATAGTTTTCAGCCGGCCAATCACCTTTTTAGCCTTTCAGGGGGCGTTTTTAAAGGCCGGATCTGTGAAAAAACGGAAAGAAAAACGGACGAACCGGATGGCAACCGGATGAGACGGATCCGGTTTTTCACCGGATCCAGACACCTGATCCGGCTGAAAAATGGATCCGTCTCATCCGGTTGCCATCCGATTTCTTTAAAAAAAAAAAACGGATCCGGTAATGCGGCGCGACGCCGGAACCGGCATCCGGCGAAAACCTGATGTGTGAAAGCAGCCTAAGCTTATTGCTGCTATTCTATTTTTATCATTCTGTTGCCCTTTCATGCTGCATGTGTTCATGAGGTTCTGCAGGTGGCCTATTCTGTGGCTATTAGTAATGGGGCTATGTAATATTCAGACTGATGCAATGCTCTGCTTGGAGATCTATTGCTTAATAGGTATTTCCATTAATGTGTTATACATTTCAATTGTCTGGGTCTTGAATTATAATTAAAATTGGTTATGTTTATATTATCAGGTCAGTGATTATATATGTACTATGTGAGGGGGCCCATCACCCTCACTTGGTGGGTATGTGTTTAGTCACGTGTGACTTTTAAGTGCTTTTAATTTTTAGTAATAAACACACCAGCGCTTACTGGACCAGAATAGAACCCCTTGCAGCCGGACTCAAAACAGGTAAACGCCACCCCTGATATAAACAGTAAATAGAAAAAATAGAGACCGCGCATAGGGAGGACACTGGGAAAGGAAGGAATGTGGCAAAAACAACGAATACAAGATCATAAAATGGTCCCAAAGAATCCCCTAGATCGTAGAAAGCCCCCTGAACAGGTAAACAGTCCCCAGAGATTGATCCAAGCAAAATAACTAATAGGATAGTACGGGCATATAAGCAGCAACGCCCCAGACTCACATGAACAGGCAAGGCCCACAACCATATATCATAAACATACCTGAGTGTCACATGGGGGAGTAGTAGATGTGCCAGGCAGTATGGCTGTATATCAGGTCGTAATTCAGGCGCCGATGGGTCCAATGTAGAGCTGAGCGTGGCGCTACAAGGTGAAGTGACCACCGTCAGATGTGGAGATACGGTGGGGGTCTGCAGGTATCCGGTGTGGAGTTGCACGCGGGTGAAGCAGGGAGGCTGCGTAGAGCCAGGGAGAGCCCCGGCCGGTGGCGTCCCTGGATACGAGCGCGAGCAAGATGGCCAACAAAGGACTGAGCGTGTGACGTCACCGCTGGAGAACTACAGAGCGGCACTAGGGTCAAGGTTGAAACCAACGCATTTCAAAGGAACAGCGTCCTTCTTCGTCAGGGTTACCCAGCACCGGTGGCTCCGAAGAATATATGCTCAATCCCTGTCAATCATACAAAAAAGAGAGAGGCCCCGCCCTCCCACCCCATATAATGAATAATGGATGCGTGCCTGCATAAATCTGTAGTATAGCAACTAGCAATATGTGCGATAATGACCGCTGGTGATTAACTACATGACCTAAAGAGAAGCTGTGAGGGCCAGTTATGCGCCCAAGCAATATCCAAATGAAGAAATATGCAAATATATAAATATATAGAGAAAGAAGGGGGGGGGGTTTCGACTCCATAAATGACAAAACATGGTGGGTATAAGGTGCAGATGTGACACAATAGTATAAATATAAAAACTAAAAATATTTTTAATAATTAAATAAATAAAAAGAGGTGGGGAGGGGGGAAAAAAATCCCACTCAGAATAATAGGCATAATACAGCTAAAATGCGTAACATGGAAATAAAAACATTAATAAAAGAGGACAAATATAAAAGATAGGAAGCATACCTACAGTGGGGCAAAAAAGTATTTAGTCAGTCAGCAATAGTGCAAGTTCCACCACTTAAAAAGATGAGAGGCGTCTGTAATTTACATCATAGGTATACCTCAACTATGGGAGACAAACTGAGAAAAAAAAATCCAGAAAATCACATTGTCTGTTTTTTTAACATTTTATTTGCATATTATGGTGGAAAATAAGTATTTGGTCAGAAACAAAATTTCATCTCAATACTTTGTAATATATCCTTTGTTGGCAATGACAGAGGTCAAACGTTTTCTGTAAGTCTTCACAAGGTTGCCACACACTGTTGTTGGTATGTTGGCCCATTCCTCCATGCAGATCTCCTCTAGAGCAGTGATGTTTTTGGCTTTTCGCTTGGCAACACGGACTTTCAACTCCCTCCAAAGCTTTTCTATAGGGTTGAGATCTGGAGACTGGCTAGGCCACTCCAGGAACTTGAAATGCTTCTTACGAAGCCAATCCTTCGTTGCCCTGGCGGTGTGCTTTGCATCATTGTCATGTTGGAAGACCCAGCCACGTTTCATCTTCAATGCCCTTGCTGACGGAAGGAGGTTTGCACTCAAAATCTCACGATACATGGCCCCATTCATTCTTTCATGTACCCGGATCAGTCGTCCTGGCCCCTTTGCAGAGAAACAGCCCCAAAGAATGATGTTTCCACCACCATGCTTTACAGTAGGTATGGTGTTTGATGGATGCAACTCAGTATTCTTTTTCCTCCAAACACGACAAGTTGTGTTTCTACTAAACAGTTCCAGTTTGGTTTCATCAGACCATAGGACATTCTCCCAAAACTCCTCTGGATCATCCAAATGCTCTCTAGCAAACTTCAGATGGGCCCGGACATGTACTGGCTTAAGCAGTGGGACACGTCTGGCACTGCAGGATCTGAGTCCATGGTGGCGTAGTGTGTTACTTATGGTAGGCCTTGTTACACTGGTCCCAGCTGTCTGCAGTTCGTTCACTAGGTCCCCCCGCGTGGTTCTGGGATGTTTGCTCACCGTTCTTGTGATCATTCTGATCCCACGGGGTGGGATGTTGCGTGGAGCCCCAGATCGAGGGAGATTATCAGTGGTCTTGTATGTCTTCCATTTTCTAATTATTGCTCCCACTGTTGATTTCTTCACTCCAAGCTGGTTGGCTATTGCAGATTCAGTCTTCCCAGCCTGGTGCAGGGCTACAATTTTGTTTCTGGTGTCCTTTGACAGCTCTTTGGTCTTCACCATAGTGGAGTCTGGAGTCAGACTGTTTGAGGGTGTGCACAGGTGTCTTTTTATACTGATAACAAGTTTAAACAGGTGCCATTACTACAGGTAATGAGTGGAGGAAAGAGGAGACTCTTAAAGAAGAAGTTACAGGTCTGTGAGAGCCAGAAATCTTGATTGTTTGTTTCTGACCAAATACTTATTTTCCACCATAATATGCAAAAAAAATGATAAAAACCAGAAAATGTGATTTTCTGGATTTTTTTTTCTCAGTTTGTCTCCCATAGTTGAGGTCTACCTATGATGTAAATTACAGACGCCTCTCATCTTTTTAAGTGGTGGAACTTGCACTATTGCTGACTGACTAAATACTTTTTTGCCCCACTGTATATCACTAGTTAAAAGCATATAATTCTAGCCCATAATTTAGGCCCTTAGGTGCAAGACAGTCCAAGGTAAAAATCCATTTGGATTCAACCCTGGACATGACCTGTATTAGATTACCTCCTCTCACGTTTTGCAGGATTTTTTGGATCCCCAAAAAACGTACATTTTTAGTAGACATGTTGTGTTTTTCGCAAAAATGTCGTGAGAGGGGATGACCAGAGAAACCCTTTCAAATATTCATCAAATGCTCCCTAATTCGGGCCATTAGGGGTCTCTTAGAGCGGCCCACATACAATTTTTTGCACGGGCACTCAATAAGGTAAATAACCCTTGTGGTAAAACATGTAATGCTTTCCTTGATCCTGAACTCCTTCACAGAGTCTGAGTCTGTGAATGTAAAATAACACGTCTTGTTAAAGGAAGTATTTCTACACCCAAAGCAATTGCCACAGGGCGTAAATCCAGACCTGACATTTATCTGGGTGCCAAGACGTAATTCACGATTAGCAGATGATTTAATGGTAGGAGCAACAAAGCCACCTAAAGAACGAGCCTTCCTAAATATAAATCTGGGGACATTTGGTAGGTGACCCCCTATTATTTTGTCCCCTTGTAAAATGGACCAATGCTTGCGGATAATGGACCTAAACTTTGGATGGTCCGCATGAAATTGTGTAATGAAGGGTAATGCGTAAATCTGATCAGACATGCTCATAGCAGCTGGATTAGCGGCCTTAACTCTATGTAGCAGGGAGTTTCTTGAAGTGTCCCTGACCTCCTGTTCAGCTCGTGCCAACAACGAGCCTGAATAGCCTTTGTCGAGGAATTGCAGAGTTAGCACCTCTGCTTCTATGTTATAGTCCTCCAGGGTTGTGCAATTTCGTCTGAGCCTTGTGTATTGACCCTTGGGGATGTTAGAAAGCCACACGGGCAAGTGACAGCTAAGGGTATTGATGAAGCTGTTCGTGTCCACATCCTTGCGGTAGCATTTGGTATATAGTCGGGAGTTTTCTATATATATAGAAAGGTCCAGGAAATTGACGTTCGTGGCACTAATTGTTGGTGTGAATTCCAGCCCAAATACATTGTCATTCAGGTTGGCGATGAACTGGTCCAGATCACTCCTTGGGCCGTCCCAAATAAACAACACGTCGTCAATGAATCTGCGCCAGAGAATTAACCCTGGGCGAAGATGTCCAGAAATGTAGATGTAGGACTCCTCCCATTTGGCTACAAAGAGGTTGGCATAGCTGGGGGCAAAACGCGTGCCCATGGCGGTGCCCCAGACTTGTAGAAAGAACTCCCCTTCATACCAGAAATAATTATGCTGAAGGATAAAATCAATACATTCCCTAATGAATGATATCTGGGTTTCAGGATATATACCCAGTGTTTGGAGAAAGTCACCTGCTGCGCGACAGCCCATCTTTTGATCAATGACCGTATATAGTGATTTTATGTCCAACGTGCCCAAGATGTAAGTCGATTTCCATTCCACCTCCTCCAACACTTGTAGAATGTGGCCTGTATCCTTTAGGTAGGCTGGTATAAGCCGCATGCATTTTTGAAGATGCATATCCACATATTGCGATAAATTTGCTGTGAGGCTATTGATGCCTGAAATAATGGGCCTTCCAGGAGGGCATATGGGACTCTTGTGTATTTTAGGGATATGGTAGAAAATAGCTACACTGGGGTCCCTATTAAATACAAATTGGAATTCTTTTTTGTTTAAGATCCCCAGAGACTGGCCCTTAAGGCACAAATTTCTTAATTTCTTCATGTAGTATAGTGTCGGGTCACTTTTAAGTTTCCTATAGGTAACCTCATTGCCTAGGAGTCTGACCGACTCTTGATGGTATGTGGTATGATCCAAAATGACAATACCACCTCCTTTGTCCGCGGGACGGATAATGATGTTGTTGTTATCTTGTATATCCTTTATGGCCTTCTTTTCCTGATGGTTGAGGTTCTGAGGTATGAACCTAGGTTTATTCTTTCTCTGCAATCTCCGAATGTCATTGGTGACCAGCCTATCAAAGGTTAAAAATGCCTCCGATTGCTCTTGGATGGGATTGAAGGTGGATGGATTTGCCAGAGAAGTATGAATGTAATCCCCCTGGTCGTGATTGGCGGGCTCCGTTGTATTTTTACTCTTCTTAAAGAAGTATTTTTTGACAGATAAATTCCTCAGGTATTTCTTCATACATATGTATAGATCAAATGGTTTCCCACTCACAGTAGGTGCGAATTTTAATCCTTTTTGGAGGAGTGAAATTTCATTGGTGGTCAATTCGTGTGAGCTTAAGTTGAATATTTTCTGAGAATTACTCTATTAGATTCACTTTCGCTTTGGTGAGTTTCCTCCCCCTCCTACCTCTCTTGGTTTTGTCGGTTTTACCCGAAAAAAATCCCGGTTAATCGGAACACGGGCCTTGGGTGCTGTAATGTTTGTGGTGCCTGGCTTCTTGCTTTTATCCGGCATCTTAGCTTTGAGTCTATTTGTGGGTAATTTACTCTTGCTGGTTCCAGAGACTGGGACTTTATAAGCGCTCCTTCCAGATGCGGTGTAATTGCCTCTTGTAGATTTATTCACAGGTCTCCTTTGAGGAGATGTATCCTTTTGACTAATAGATTGTTCGTGTGCCACCCGTGGTGTGGTGGATACAATGTTACCCATAGATAGTGGAAAAAATCTATTGGAGGTATGAATAGAAGTTCCAGGGCAAGGGTTGTTCTCCTCATGTGTATGTAACGGAGTACTAGGGTATATAGAAATCTCTAGAGTGTCTTCTTGATTTAAATCATTGTTTGGGGTGATTAATGGTCTAGAGTGACTCCTATTCCGTGTAACCACAGGTGTATATTGGGTAGAGTTGGTTTCGGCATATGTGGAGAGTGCTAGAGAGAAGTCCGTTTGATTGGGTGTGGGTGTTACATTGTATTCATCTAACACCAGAAGGTCATCCGACTTATACTCTGCATTGGTATTGGTAATGTCACATGATCTAATGGGTGTTGAGTAATTCAGGTAAGCTTCCTCCGGTATGTGGTCTCTTTGAAATTTTTTGATTTTCTTATTTATGATCTCCTTCTCCCTTTCCTTAAGCCTATATAGAATATTATCAGCTAGATCCTGTAGATCCTGAGTAAGATTACAAGTTTGGAGTTGTGTAAATGTATGTTCAATAAGAAGGCTTGTTTTATTGATATTTTCTATTCGCTTATCTATAATAAATTGTAGTGCTTTAAGTGAAAAGGATTGAAACATGTCATCCCATTCTTGTGATATGGAGGGGTCTCCAAAATCCCCTGCTAAAGTCTTATATATAATAAGACTTTTGGGGACAATGTGGGCCTGGGCGTACTTCTCCAAAGAAGCCACCTCCCACATGTCCCGCATTTCAGTATGGAGCAGTTTTTCTAGGGATTTCAGTAGGTCCCTTGCTTTATAAGTATCAGATGGAACTGGACCACGGAAAGAGAATCTATCCTTAATGAAGGTCATGCGATGGTCACGGTCCATCCATAGAGCATGGATAGCCATTGGAGAAGCTGCTGAAATGTGAGGCGTACAAGAAAGAAAGGGCTACAAAATAGTAATAAACACACCAGCGCTTACTGGACCAGAATAGAACCCCTTGCAGCCGGACTCAAAACAGGTAAACGCCACCTGTTGTGAATTCTGTGGCTGAATTCACTCCTGTGGTCACAAGTGGTACTGCAGCTTCTGGGCTTCCTCCCTCAGGTGTTCTGGTGAGCTCGTTGGCTGCTTTGTTATTTAACTCCACCTGATTCTGTCTTCCTTGCTCCTTGTCAATGTTCCAGTGTTGGATCTGAGCTTCTGGATCTTTCCTGTGGCCTGCTGCTCTGCTTAGATAAGTGCTTCTTTGCTTTTGTTGCTACTTTTTCTGTCCAGCTTGTCAATTCGTTTTGCTGGAAGCTCTGAGACGCAAAGGGTGTACCGCCGTGCCGTTAGTTCGGCACGGTGGGTCTTTTTGCCCCCTTTGCGTGGTTTTTTGCTTTAGGGTTTTTTGTGGACTGCAAAGTTCTCTTTGCTATCCTCGCTCTATCTAGAATATCGGGCCTCACTTTGCTGAATCTATTTCATCCCTACGTTTGTCTTTTCATCTTGCTAACAGTCATTATATGTGGGGGGCTGCCTTTTCCTTTGGGGTATTTCTCTGAGGCAAGTCAGGCTTTATTTTCTATCTTCAGGCTAGTCAGCTCCTCAGGCTGTGCCGAGTTGCATAGGTAGTGTCAGGCGCAATCCACAGCTGCCTTTAGTTGTGTTTTGGTTAGGTTCAGGTATTGCGGTCTACAGAGATTCCACGTCTCAGAGCTCGTTCTATTGTTTTTGGGTTATTGTCAGATCACTGTATGTGCTCTGATTGCTGGCACACTGTGTCACTGGATTGCCTACATAACAGTACAAGGAGCCAACCTAATGATTCTCAATAGAGGGAAAAAAGAAGTTCTGACATCATTTTTTTTTCTCAGCTCTGTGTTCAGTCTTTTTTTTCCCCTAGACATTTGGGTGTTTCAGGACACAGGTGTGGACATGGATATTCGGGGTCTGTGCTCTTCAATGGATAATCTCGTTACAAATGTACAAAGGATTCAAGATACTATTGATCAGAAATCTATGTTAGAACCAAGAATTCCTATTCCTGATTTGTTTTTTGGTGATAGAACTAAGTTTCTTAATTTCAAAAATAATTGTAAGCTATTTCTGGCCTTGAAACCTCATTCTTCTGGTAATCCTATTCAACAGGTTTTGATTATTATTTCTTTTTTGCGCGGCGACCCTCAGGACTGGGCATTTTCTCTTGCGCCAGGAGACCCTGCATTGAGTAATGTCAATGCGTTTTTCCTGGCGCTCGGATTACTGTACGATGAGCCTAATTCAGTGGATCAGGCTGAGAAAAATTTGCTGGCTTTGTGCCAGGGTCAGGATGATATAGAAGTATATTGTCAGAAATTTAGGAAGTGGTTAGTACTCACTCTGTGGAATGAATCTGCGCTGGCAGCTTTGTTCAGAAAGGGTCTCTCTGAGGCTCTTAAGGATGTCATGGTGGGTTTTCCTATGCCTGCTGGTTTGAATGAGTCTATGTCTTTGGCCATTCAGATCGGTCGACGCTTGCGCGAGCGTAAATCTGTGCACCATTTGGCGGTATTGTCTAAGATTAAACCTGAGCCTATGCAGTGCGATAGGACTATGACCAGAGTTGAACGGCAAGAACACAGACGTCTGAATGGTCTGTGTTTCTACTGTGGTGATTCCACTCATTCTATTTCTGATTGTCCTAAGCGCACTAAGCGGTTCGATAGGTCTGCCGTCATTGGTACTGTACAATCCAAATTCCTTCTGTCCATTACCTTGATATGCTCTTTGTCATCGTATTCTGTCATGGCGTTTGTGGATTCAGGCGCTGCCCTGAATCTGATGGATTTGGATTATGCTAAACGTTGTGGGTTTTTCTTGGAGCCTTTGCGGTGTCCTATTCCGTTGAGAGGAATTGATGCTACACCTTTGGCCAAGAATAAACCTCAGTACTGGACCCAGCTGACCATGTGCATGGCTCCTGCACATCAGGAAGTTATTCGTTTTCTGGTGCTACATAATCTGCATGATGTGGTCGTGTTGGGGTTGCCATGGCTGCAAACCCATAATCCAGTATTGGATTGGAACTCTATGTCGGTATCCAGCTGCGGTTGTCAGGGGGTACATGGTGATGTTCCATTTTTGTCTATTTCGTCATCCACTCCTTCTGAGGTCCCAGAGTTCTTGTCTGATTATCAGGATGTATTTGAAGAGCCCAAGTCCGATGCCCTACCTCCGCATAGGGATTGTGATTGTGCTATCAATTTGATTCCTGGTAGTAAATTCCCTAAAGGTCGATTATTTAATTTATCCGTGCCTGAACACGCCGCTATGCGCAGTTATGTGAAGGAATCCCTGGAGAAGGGACATATTCGCCCATCGTCATCACCACTGGGAGCAGAGTTCTTTTTTGTAGCCAAGAAGGATGGTTCGCTGAGACCGTGTATTGATTACCGCCTTCTTAATAAGATCACTGTTAAATTTCAGTATCCCTTGCCATTGTTATCTGACTTGTTTGCTCGGATTAAGGGGGCTAGTTGGTTCACTAAGATAGATCTTCGTGGTGCTTATAATCTGGTGAGGATCAGGCAAGGAGATGAATGGAAAACTGCATTTAATACGCCCGAGGGTCATTTTGAGTATCTAGTGATGCCGTTCGGACTTGCCAATGCTCCATCTGTGTTTCAGTCTTTTATGCATGACATCTTCCGTGAGTATCTGGATAAATTCCTGATTGTTTACTTGGATGACATTTTGATCTTCTCAGATGATTGGGACTCTCATGTGAAGCAGGTCAGAATGGTTTTCCAGGTCCTGCGTGCTAATTCTTTGTTTGTGAAGGGATCAAAGTGTCTCTTCGGTGTGCAGAAAGTTTCATTTTTGGGGTTCATCTTTTCCCCTTCTACTATCGAGATGGATCCGGTTAAGGTCCAAGCCATCCAGGATTGGACTCAGCCGACATCTCTGAAAAGTCTGCAAAAATTCCTGGGCTTTGCTAATTTTTATCGTCACTTCATCTGTAATTTTTCTAGCATTGCCAAACCATTGACCGATTTGACCAAGAAGGGTGCTGATTTGGTTAATTGGTCTTCTGCTGCTGTGGAAGCTTTTCAGGAGTTGAAGCATCGTTTTTGTTCTGCCCCTGTGTTGTGTCAACCAGATGTTTCTCTTCCGTTCCAGGTCGAGGTTGATGCTTCTGAGATTGGAGCAGGGGCGGTTTTGTCACAGAGAGGTTCTGGTTGCTCAGTGTTGAAACCATGTGCTTTCTTTTCCAGGAAGTTTTCGGCTGCTGAGCGTAATTATGATGTGGGCAACCGAGAGTTGCTGGCCATGAAGTGGGCATTCGAGGAATGGAGTCATTGGCTTGAAGGAGCTAAGCATCGCGTGGTGGTATTGACTGATCATAAGAACTTTACTTATCTCGAGTCTGCCAAGCGCTTGAATCCTAGACAGGCCCGTTGGTCGTTATTTTTTGCCCGCTTCGATTTTGTGATTTCGTACCTTCCGGGCTCTAAAAATGTGAAGGCGGATGCTCTGTCTAGGAGTTTTGTGCCCGACTCTCCGGGTTCATCTGAGCCGGCGAGTATCCTCAAGGAAGGAGTCATTTTGTCTGCCATCTCCCCTGATTTGCGGCGAGTGTTGCAAAAATTTCAGGCGAATAAACCTGATCGTTGTCCGGCGGAGAAACTGTTCGTCCCTGATAGGTGGACTAGTAAAGTTATCTCTGAACTTCATTGTTCGGTGTTGGCTGGTCATCCTGGAATCTTTGGTACCAGAGAGTTAGTGGCTAGATCCTTCTGGTGGCCATCTCTGTCACGGGATGTACGTACTTTTGTGCAGTCCTGTGGGATTTGTGCTCGGGCTAAGCCCTGCTGTTCACGTGCCAGTGGGTTGCTTTTGCCCTTGCCGGTCCCAAAGAGGCCTTGGACACATATTTCGATGGATTTCATTTCTGACCTTCCCGTTTCTCAAAAGATGTCAGTCATTTGGGTGGTCTGTGATCGCTTTTCTAAAATGGTCCATCTGGTGCCCTTGGTTAAATTGCCTTCCTCCTCTGATTTGGTGCCTTTGTTCTTCCAGCATGTGGTTCGTTTGCATGGCATTCCTGAGAATATTGTTTCTGACAGAGGTTCCCAGTTTGTTTCAAGGTTTTGGCGAGCCTTTTGTGGTAGGATGGGCATTGACCTATCTTTTTCCTTGGCTTTCCATCCTCAGACTAATGGCCAGACCGAACGAACCAATCAGACCTTGGAAACATATCTGAGATGTTTTGTTTCTGCAGACCAGGATGATTGGGTGTCCTTTTTGCCGTTGGCTGAGTTCGCCCTTAATAATCGGGCCAGCTCGGCTACCTTGGTCTCTCCATTTTTCTGCAATTCTGGGTTCCATCCTCGTTTCTCTTCAGGACAGGTTGAGTCTTCGGACTGTCCTGGTGTGGATTCTGTGGTGGACAGGTTGCAGCAGATCTGGACTCAGGTAGTGGACAATTTGACCTTGTCCCAGGAGAAGGCTCAACTTTTCGCTAATCGCAGACGCCGTGTGGGTCCCCGACTTCGTGTTGGGGATCTGGTTTGGTTATCTTCTCATCATATTCCTATGAAGGATTCCTCTCCTAAATTTAAACCTCGTTTTATTGGTCCGTATAGGATTTCTGAGATTCTCAATCCTGTGTCTTTTCGTCTGACCCTCCCAGACTCCTTTTCCATACATAATGTATTCCATCTGTTGAGCCTCCTGCCCCGGTTTTGGTGGAGGGGGAATTGGAGTATATTGTGGAGAAAATTTTGGATTCTCGTGTTTCTAGACGGAAACTCCAGTATCTGGTTAAATGGAAGGGTTATGCTCAGGAAGATAATTCCTGGGTTTTTGCCTCTGATGTCCATGCTCAAGATCTTGTTCGTGCCGTTCATGTGGCTCATCCTGGTCGGCCTGGGGGCTCTGGTGAGGGTTCGGTGACCCCTCCTCAAGGGGGGGGTACTGTTGTGAATTCTGTGGCTGAATTCACTCCTGTGGTCACAAGTGGTACTGCAGCTTCTGGGCTTCCTCCCTCAGGTGTTCTGGTGAGCTCGTTGGCTGCTTTGGTATTTAACTCCACCTGATTCTGTCTTCCTTGCTCCTTGTCAATGTTCCAGTGTTGGATCTGAGCTTCTGGATCTTTCCTGTGGCCTGCTGCTCTGCTTAGATAAGTGCTTCTTTGCTTTTGTTGCTACTTTTTCTGTCCAGCTTGTCAATTCGTTTTGCTGGAAGCTCTGAGACGCAAAGGGTGTACCGCCGTGCCGTTAGTTCGGCACGGTGGGTCTTTTTGCCCCCTTTGCGTGGTTTTTTGCTTTAGGGTTTTTTGTGGACTGCAAAGTTCTCTTTGCTATCCTCGCTCTATCTAGAATATCGGGCCTCACTTTGCTGAATCTATTTCATCCCTACGTTTGTCTTTTCATCTTGCTAACAGTCATTATATGTGGGGGGCTGCATTTTCCTTTGGGGTATTTCTCTGAGGCAAGTCAGGCTTTATTTTCTATCTTCAGGCTAGTCAGCTCCTCAGGCTGTGCCGAGTTGCATAGGTAGTGTCAGGCGCAATCCACAGCTGCCTTTAGTTGTGTTTTGGTTAGGTTCAGGTATTGCGGTCTACAGAGATTCCACGTCTCAGAGCTCGTTCTATTGTTTTTGGGTTATTGTCAGATCACTGTATGTGCTCTGATTGCTGGCACACTGTGTCACTGGATTGCCTACATAACAGCCACCCCTGATATAAACAGTAAATAGGAAAAAATAGAGACCGCGCATAGGAAGGACACTGGGAAAGGAAGAAATGTGGCAAAAACAACGAATACAAGATCATAAAATGGTCCCAAAGAATCCCCTAGATCGTAGAAAGCCCCCTGAACAGGTAAACAGTCACCAGAGATTGATCCAAGCAAAATAACTAATAGGATAGTACGGGCATATAAGCAGCAATGCCCCGGACTCACATGAACAGGCAAGGCCCACAACCATATATCATAAATGTACCTGTAACTTCTGAGTGTCACATGGGGGAGTAGTAGATGTGCCAGGCAGTATGGCTGTATACCAGGTCGTAATTCAGGCGCCGATGGGCCCAATGTAGAGCTGAGCGTGGCGCTACAAGGTGAAGTGACCACCGTCAGATGTGGAGATACGGTGGGGGTCTGCAGGTATCCGGTGTGGAGTTGCACGCGGGGGAAGCAGGGAGGCTGCGTAGAGCCAGGGAGAGCCCCGACCGGTGGCGTCCCTGGATACGAACGCGAGCAAGATGGCCGACAAAGGACTGAGCGTGTGACGTCACCGCTGGAGAACTACGGAGCGGCACTAGGGTCAAGGTTGAAACCAACGCGTTTCAAAGGAAATGGGAGGAGTCCTACATCTACATTTCTGGACATCTTCGCCCAGGGTTAATTTTTTTGTTTTAATTTTTTCCTACCCTTCTTCCAAGAGCCATAACTCTTGTATTTTTCCATGCACATAGCCGTATGAAGGTCTTTTTTGCAGGACAAGTTATATTTTTGAATGATACCATTCCTTTTATCATGTGATGCATGGAAAAAGCGGGAAAAAAAATCCAAGTGCGTTAAAGTTCCCCAAAAATTCCAAGTGCATTGAAATTGTAAAAGAAAGTGCAATTCCAAAATTGTTTTATGGGTTTTTAAAATTTATCATTTTTACTATACAGTAAAACTGACCTAGCAGCATGATTCTGCAGATCCATCTGGGTACGTAATAGTGAACATGTATACTTTTTTCCTTTTTTTTATTTAAGTGGTGAAAAAAATTGGTAGACTATATACCAAATGCTACCGAAAGGATGTGGACACGAACAGCTTTTTTTCTGGTGCTTGGATTGCTTTATGATGAACCAAATTCAGTGGATCAGGCAGAGAAAATCTTGCTGGCTTTGTGTCAGGGTCAGGATGAAGCGGAGGTATATTGTCAGAAGTTTAGAAAGTGGTCTGTGATTACTCAGTGGAATGAGTGTGCCCTGGCGGCAATTTTCAGAAAGGGTCTTTCTGAAACCCTTAAGGATGTCATGGTGGTCTGAATGAGTCTATGTCCTTGGCCATTCAGATCGATCGGCGCTTGCGGGAGCGCAAAGCTGTGCACCATTTGGCGGTATTCTCTGAGCATAGGCCTGAGCCTATGCAATGTGATAGGACTTTGACCAGAGCTGAACGGCAAGAACACAGACGTCGGAATGGGCTGTGTTTTTACTGTGGTGATTCCACTCATGCTATCTCCGAGTGTCCTAAGCGCACTAAGCGGTTCACTAGGTCTGCCACCATTGGTACGGTACAGTCTAAATTTCTTTTGTCCGTTACTCTGATTTGCTCTTTGTCGTCCTATTCTGTTATGGCATTTGTGGATTCAGGCGCTGCCCTGAATTTGATGGACTTGGAGTTTGCCAGGCACTGTGGTTTTTTCTTGGAGCCCTTGCAGTATCCTATTCCATTGAGAGGAATTGATGCTACGCCTTTGGCCAAGAATAAGCCTCAGTACTGGACTCAATTGACCATGTGCATGGCTCCTGCACATCAGGAGGATATTCGCTTTTTGGTGTTGCATAATCTGCATCATGTGGTCGGTTTGGGGTTGCCATGGCTACAGGTCCATAATCCAGTATTGGATTGGAAATCTATGTCTGTGTCCAGCTGGGGTTGTCAAGGGGTACATGGTGATGTTCCATTGCTGTCAATTTCGCCTTCCACTCCTTCTGAAGTCCCTGAGTTTTTGTCGGATTACCGAGATGTATTTGATGAGCCCAAATCCAGTGCCCTACCTCCTCATAGGGATTGCGATTGTGCTATTAATTTGATTCCTGGTAGTAAGTTTCCTAAGGGCCGACTGTTCAATTTATCTGTGCCAGAGCACGCCGCTATGCGGAGTTATATAAAGGAATCCTTGGAGAAAGGTCATATTCGCCCGTCGTCATCACCGTTGGGAGCATGGTTCTTTTTTGTGGCCAAGAAGGATGGTTCTTTGAGACCTCATATTGATTACCGCCTTCTTAATAAGATCACAGTCAAATTTCAGTACCCTCTGCCGCTGCTGTCTGATTTGTTTGCTCAGTTTAAGGGGGCTAGTTGGTTCACCAAGATAGATCTTCAAGGGGCGTATAATCTTGTGCGTATTAAACAGGGCGATGAATGGAAAACAGCATTTAATACGCCCGAGGGCCATTTTGAGTACCTGGTTATGCCATTCGGGCTTTCTAATGCTCCATCTGTATTTCAGTCCTTTATGCATGACATCTTCCGTGAGTACCTGGATAGATTCATGATTGTATATTTGGATAATATTTTGGTCTTTTCGGATGATTGGGAGTCTCATGTAAAGCAGGTCAGAATGGTGTTCCAGGTCCTTCATGCGAATTCCTTGTTTGTGAAGGGGTCAAAGTGTCTCTTTGGAGTTCAGAAGGTTTCATTTTTGGGTTTCATTTTTTCCCCTTCTACTATCGAGATGGACCCTGTTAAAGTTCAGGCCATTTATGATTGGACATCTGTGAAGAGCCTGCAGAAGTTCCTGGGCTTTGCTAATTTTTACCGTCACTTCATCGCTAATTTTTCTAGTGTGGCTAAACCGTTGACTGATTTGACCAAGAAAGGTGCTGATGTGGTCAATTGGTCCTCTGAGGCTGTAGAGGCTTTTCAGGAGTTGAAACGTCGTTTTTCTTCTGCCCCTGTGTTGTGCCAGCCAGATGTTTCGCTCCCGTTTCAGGTCGAGGTTGATGCTTCTGAGATTGGAGCAGGGGCTGTTTTGACGCAAAGAAGTTCTGATGAAACCATGTGCCATGTGCCTTCTTTTCTAGAAAGTTCTCGCCTGCTGAGCGCAATTATGATGTTGGCAATCGAGAGTTGTTGGCCATGAAGTGGGCATTCGAGGAGTGGCGACATTGGCTTGAAGGAGCCAAGCATCGCGTGGTGGTTTTGACGGATCACAAGAATTTGACTTATCTCGAGTCCGCCAAACGGTTGAATCCTAGACAGGCTCGATGGTCGCTGTTTTTCTCCCGTTTTGATTTTGTGGTTTCGTACCTTTCGGGCTCTAAGAATGTGAAGGCTGATGCCCTGTCAAGGAGTTTTGTGCCTGACTCTCCGGGTGTTCCTGAGCCGACGGGTATTCTCAAAGAGGGGGTAATTTTGTCTGCCATCTCCCCTGATTTGCGGCGGGTGCTGCAGAAGTTTCAGGCTGATAGACCTGACCGTTGTCCAGCGGAGAAACTGTTTGTCCCTGATAGATGGACTAGTAGAGTTATCTCTGAGGTTCATTGTTCGGTGTTGGCTGGTCATCCTAGAATCTTTGGTACCAGAGATTTGGTGGCTAGATCCTTTTGGTGGCCTTCTTTGTCACGGGATGTGCGTTCTTTTGTGCAGTCCTGTGGGACTTGTGCTCGGGCTAAGCCCTGCTGTTCTTGTGCCAGTGGGTTGCTTTTGCCCTTGCCGGTCCCAAAGAGGCCCTGGACGCATATTCCCATGGATTTTATTTCAGATCTCCCTGTCTCTCAAAGGATGTCGGTCATTTGGGTGGTTTGTGATCGCTTCTCTAAGATGGTCCATTTGGTACCCTTGTCTAAATTGCCTTCCTCCTCTGATTTGGTGCCATTGTTTTTCCAGCATGTGGTTCGTTTGCATGGCATTCTGGAGAACATCGTCTCGGACAGAGGTTCCCAGTTTGTTTCGAGGTTTTGGCGGTCCTTTTGTGCTAAGATGGGCATTGATTTGTCTTTTTCTTCGGCTTTCCATCCTCAGACAAATGGCCAAACCGAACGAACTAATCAGACTTTGGAAACATATCTGAGATGCTTTGTTTCTGCTGATCAGGATGATTGGGTGTCCTTCTTGCCTTTGGCTGAGTTCGCCCTTAATAATCGGGCCAGCTCGGCTACTTTGGTTTCGCCGTTTTTCTGTAATTCTGGTTTTCATCCTCGTTTCTCTTCAGGGCAGGTTGAGCCTTCGGACTGTCCTGGTGTGGATACTGTGGTGGACAGGCTGCAGCAGATTTGGACTCATGTGGTGGACAATTTGACTTTTTCCCAGGAGAAGGCTCAACGTTTCGCTAACCGCCGGCGCTGTGTTGGTCCCCGAGTTCGTGTTGGGGATTTGGTTTGGTTGTCGTCTCGTTACGTTCCTATGAAGGTTTCCTCTCCTAAGTTTAAGCCTCGTTTCATTGGTCCGTATAAGATTTCTGAGGTTATCAATCCTGTGTCATTTCGTTTGGCCCTCCCTGCTTCTTTTGCCATCCATAATGTGTTCCATAGGTCATTATTGCGGAGATACGTGGCGCCTGTGGTTCCCTCCGTTGATCCTCCTGCCCCGGTGTTGGTCGAGGGGGAGTTGGAGTATGTGGTGGAAAAGATTTTGGATTCTCGTATTTCGAGACGGAAACTCCAGTACCTGATCAAGTGGAAGGGTTATGGTCAGGAAGATAATTCCTGGGTTTTTGCCTCTGATGTTCATGCTGCCGATCTAGTTTGTGCCTTTCATTTGGCTCGTCCTAATTGGCCTGGGGGCTCTGGTGAGTGTTCGGTGACCCCTCCTCAAGGGGGGGGGTACTGTTGTGAATTCTGTTATTGAACTCCCTCCTGTGGTCATGAATGGTACTTCGGCGAGTTCTGTCCATGGACTCCCTCTGGTGGCTGTGAGTGGAGCTGCTGCTTCTGAGGTTCCTTCCACAGGTGACGTAGTTTATTCTTTGGCTGGCTGCTCTATTTAACTCCACTCAGATCGTTACTCCATGCCAGCTGTCAATGTTCTTGTACTGGTTCAGTTCGCTCTTGGATCTTTCGGGTGACCTGTCTACTCCAGCAGAAGCTAAGTCCCTGCTAGTTTATTATTTGTTCTTTGTTTTCTTGTCCAGCTTGCTATCATGATTTTGCCTTGCTAGCTGGAAGCTCTGGGATGCAGAGTGGCACCTCCGCACCGTGAGTCGGTGCGGAGGTCTTTTTGCACACTCTGCGTGGTCTTTTGTAGTTTTTTGTACTGACCGCAAAGATACCTTTCCTATCCTCAGTCTGTTTAGTTAGTCTGGCCTCCCTTTGCTGAAACTTGTTTCATTCTTGTGTTTGTGACTTTCATCTTAACTCACAGTCAATATATGTGGGGGGCTGCCTTTTCCTTTGGGGAATTTCTTTGAGGCAAGGTAGGCTTTATTTTCTATCTCTAGGGCTAGTTAGCTCTTAGGCTGTGAAGAGGCGTCTAGGCCGAGTTTGGTACGCTCCACGGCTATTTCTAGTGTGTGTGATAGGATTAGGGGTTGCGGTCAGCAGAGCTCCCACTTCCCAGAGCTTGTTCTGTGTTAGTTTAACCATCAGGTCGTTCCAGGTGCTCCTAACCACCAGGTCCATAACAATGTACTAAAGCATTACTCCAGGTTTATCTATCATCCACTATGTGTCTACTATCCAGCTTAATATATAAAATGTGAGAAGGTCACTGGTAAAATACTGGATGGGGAGATATGTGTCACTGAGGATGTTAGCCTCAGTGAAATAAACCCAGAAGTATGCTCCAGCATGTTATGTGCTGAGTAGGGTTAAATGTCTGGTTATACATCACATAGGAGACACTGGAAACCTTCTGCATACATTACAGTGCATGAGCTTTATATAACTGATTTAGCATTGGCTGCCATAAATTAGAAGCAAGAGCAACAAGATTAGACTTTGCTCTTTCCTCTGAAAATATCGAGAGGCATCATAGTAATGTAATCTGAAAAAATGGGGGGGAACAAGTGGGACAAATTATCAACACTTTTACTTGTTCCTCTTTAAATTTTACCAGAGGAATTATAATATCCTGTCTTGAACAAAACTTTTTCCTCTACAAGAGATTGATTAGCTATCTTAAGTATGACAAGTATACATAAAACAACAGGTATGTATATTTTTTTAAGTCATTCCTCATACAAAATATCAAAATTTTTCATAGAGCTACAGAAAGGAAAATGTACGTGTCACAGGTTTTCTGCAACAGAGAGGTGCCAGAAGACCGCAGCCTCTGATTTCCTGCAAAGATTAGAAGAACCTCACCATTATATTAAATGCTAAAGTTTTTTTTCTAGCAGTGCAGGGGTTAAACTGTCCAGTTGATAGCTTCTAGAATTTTCCAGCTTTGGTTGTCTCATCTGTTCAGTGTTGATCACTCCCCTCTCCTAAATATACTGGCCTCTGGCTATAAGGAGGCCAATGTTAGTTTCTTGCTGCCTGGCTCTTTAGTTGGAATAGTTGGTTGTTTGAGGAGGCGTTTGAAGTGTTTTTCTAAAGACTGTTGCTTGGTTATTCGGCTATGTGCCTTTCCTCATCCTCTTCTATTTGTTTTTTTCCTTCCTTCACTCCCCAGTGTTCCCCTCTGTTGTTTATGAGTGCATATGATTGGTATTTTTCTTTATCCCTCTACGTATTCTTGTTAGTCTGGTTGGTGTATTTCCATACACTAGTAGTCCCTGCTTCCCTGCATGTGGGAAAGGAACAGATTAAGGCTACGGTCACACTATCAGTATTTGGTCAGTATTTCACATTATTATTATTATTTATTTATATAGCACCATTAATTCAATGGTGCTGTACATGTGAAAAGGGGGTTACATACAGGGTTATAGATATCATTAACAGTAAACAAATTTACAATGACAGATTGGTACAGAGGGGAGAGGACCCTGTCCTTGCGGACTTACATTCTTCGGGATAATGGGGAAGAGACAGAAGGTTGGTGTGCTGCAGCACTGGTGGTGGTGAGGCGGCAGCTCTGGTGGTGGTGGTGAGGCAGCAGCTCAGGTGGTTGGTGAGGCGGCAAACATCAGTATTTGTTAGCCAAAACCAGGAGTGAGTCAAAAATACAGACTTGGTGACATGTTTCTATTATAGCTTTCCCCTCTGTTTGTTCCACTCCTGGTTTTGGCTTACAAATACTGATGTAAAATACTGACCACATACTGATAGGCGGATTTTTCTGCGCAGAAACGCTGCAGATCCGCACTGTGATGTACAGTACAATGTTATTCAATGGGATTAAAAAAAAAGCTGTGCAGATGGTGCGGAAAAATAAGTGTGGAATTGCTGCGGATTTCAAAGAAGAGCATGTCACTTCTTTTGTGCAGATCTGCAGCGTTTCTGCACCCTGTAGAAAACCGCAGTGGCAAAAGCTGCAGAAAATCCGCATCAATTCCGCGGCTGCGGATTCTGCCAGGAGATGCAGATTTTGTGCAGAAAATTCTGCACCACTTTTCCTATGTGTGCACATAGCCATACACATAGCCATAGTGTGACAGTAGCCTCAGTGGTGGATACCTTTTAATGGTTAACTGAAAAGATGATAGCAAATTGCAAGCTTTTGAGACTATTCAGGTCTCTTCATCAGGCATACAATAACACAAAATCTGTAGAGTCACATAATTATACACAAGAGGACACAGGAATAATGCAATAGATAGGACAAGTTTTGTTAGGCAAGTCGCATCCATCTGAAAAGTTCCAATTTCACAGTCTGGCCACAAGAGGGCGCAATACAACTGGTCAAAATGTAATTTTCTCACACTGGACATTTGCTTGTATGTGTTGATACATTATTATTGTTTTTATTACCAATATTTTTTGTATTAATATTATTGTTATATATTTGATAACTAGAAATGTATGTTTAGATAATGGTCCAAGCAGGTACAATACTGTAGAACATTCACCTATTACATAGAAGTGGCCAGGGGTGGACATACCATTGATGCAACCTGTTCAGCTGTGCAGGGGCCTAAGGCCTGGTTCAGATTTGCATTCAGGGGCTTTGTGGAGGGCTGCTTTCGTCCTCTGTTAAGCCCCGCCTACTTCCGAATACTTCTTCATGCGTCCTGCATACCTATCTTTAACATTGAGTACGCAGGACATGCGGATGTATGTGGATGCATCGTTTTGACGCGTCCGCAAAAAACGCAACTTGTTGCATTCCCGCGGGGTCGGCGGGCGCTTCAAAACAATGCATCTGCATACATCCGCATACAATGTTAAAGATAGGTATGCAGGACCCATGCAGAAGTAGGCAGAAGTAGATGGGGCTTAACGGAGGACATACGCAGCCCTCCGCAAAGCCCCCGAACGCTAAAGACTAAGAGGCAAGGGGCCCACATCCACCTCCAAAGTAGGTGGAATTGTGCATTCCGATGAATTATTGGGCTGCAATTATATACTGTTTCTAATGCTGCTTTTTATGAATCAGAGCCTCAGTCTTTTTTTTTCTGAGTTTTTGGAGCAGAAGCTCTTCAAATCCTCTTCAAAAACTTGGACCTGTCTAGGTCAGGGGGTGTAGTTGAGTCTACGGATCCTTATCCATGAAGAGGTGCACACCACCTCATGAACCAGGAGTGCCAGACGAGTGGCGTGCGACCCAGTGTTCGCTTCACCACAAATCCTACTCCAGTCCTTGCTGGAATAAGATTTGTTGTGTAGCAAATGCCACTGCTCATCATGAGTTTATCGAGTGGGGGTGTCATGCTTCCATCCCGCTCCATCTTCACCCACTTTGTCAGAGCTTAGTAGAGAACGGCAAAAGTCGAAACACTTTAGCACAGTCACAAATTGCGTAAAAAATTGTGACCTTTTTAAAGCTTTTTACTCCAGTGTAAAAGCTTTGATAAATTGGACCCTTGGAGTTTCCGATCAGTATCTGCTAGAAAAACTCAGAGAATTTTTTTTTTAAAACGATTAAAAAAAAACTCCTCCTGTTGTCTTAACTTAATTTCTTTATTTGGGTGCAGTTAAAGACTAATGCTATGTTCACATGTTATGTTTTGCAACGTATTTTTGCGTGTTATTTTTTTAATGCAAATTTTAAACTGTGTTTTACAATACCAGCAAAAGAGATTTCAGAAATCTCATGCACACACATTGCTTTGGTATTATTTTCATGACTGAATTGGAAAACTAAAGCATGTCACTTTTTCAGCATTTTTTCACGCATAGGAAGCAAAGGATAGTGCAAACACAAGCAAAAAAACACAGGTATCAGGTTTTGGCGCAAAAACCTAAGGCTATGTTCACACATGGCGTTTTTGCTGCGTTTTTTTTTTACTGCTCTCTTGGCAGTAAAGAAGCTACAGAAAAAAACAGGTTTTGCATAGTTTTTTGCTGCATTGTTTCTGCGTTTTTGTCATGCTACATTTATCTCTTGTGCATGCTGATAAACTTTCGTGCAAAAAAATAAAATCATATTCTGCTTCATAGGGTTTTGGAACAAAAAAATTCAGCAAAGCCTGATACTTTTTTCAGCGTTTTTTTCACCACTCATTATTTTCAATGGGTGAAAAATGCTGAAAAAACCCTGGAAGAAGTGAAATGCTGCATTTTGCAAAAACCAAAGCACAAAATACTGAGGACAGAAAAAAAACAATGTGTGTGCACACAGGCGCCGCTATCATGGGGCAAGTTGAGCCCTTTGCTTCAGGCGGCAGTCCTCACTGAAAGACAGGGGGCGGCAGAGCGGCGGTCAGAACACCTGGTGCCAACTCTCCATAATCCCTGACATTTGCTGTCACTAGTGCGGTGCACGCGCCCCTGCTCACAACCCACGGTGTGCAGTATCAGCTGGTCATCCCTGCACCGTCATGCAGAGCAGCACACACATATTGGCTGCTCTGTGCAAACAGGACCTGTGATGAGGTCACAGGAGGGAGGAGTCACGGGTCACATGATCGGGATCTTCATGAATTGCAGGACTCTGCTGTGCTGGTTGCAATGGTAAGTGTGTGTATGAAGTGTATGGAGAGGAGCCATGTGTGTATGAGGTGTATGGAGCAGAGACGTGTGTGTATGAGGTGTATGGAGCGGAGCTGAATGTGTACAAGGTGCAGGGCCGGCTCCAGGTTTTTGAGGGCCCCGGGCGAAAGAGTCTCAGTGGGCCCCCCCTTTAACACATACCCCGATTCATGATCGCATATAAACACAGCCATGTAGTATATAACACTGCCCACGTAGTATATAGCAGCCCACGTAGTATATAGCAGCCCACGTAGCATATAGCAGCCCATGTAGTATATAGCACAGCCCACGTAGTATATAGCAGCCCACGTAGTATATAGCAGCCCACGTAGCATATAGCAGCCCATGTAGTATATAGCACAGCCCACGTAGTATATAGCAGCCCACGTAGTATATAGCAGCGCAGCCCACGTAGTATATAGCAGCGCAGCCCACGTAGTATATAGCAGCGCAGCCCACGTAGTATATAGCAGCGCAGCCCACGTAGTATATAGCAGCGCAGCCCACGTAGTATATAGCAGTGCAGCCCACGTAGTATATAGCAGCGCAGCCCACGTAGTATATAGCAGCGCAGCCCACGTAGTATATAGCAGCGCAGCCCACGTAGTATATAGCAGCACCACTCACTCATGCACTGGTAGGACTAGGAGCTCCTCCTGAATCTGCCTCATAACTTCAGCAGCATGGCAGCCAGCCAGGGGCGGAGAGCAGAGCAGAGAATGTGCTCTCTCCGCCCACAAACAATGTCACACTGGCTGCCTTCTCTTAAGGGATGTGTGCCTGCCTGGCTGCACTGACTGAGTGAGAAGATGCTTGTGTCAGAGCTGGCACATAGGGGTTAAGAGAACGCAGCCAGCAGTGACTTTGTGGGCGGAGAGAGCACGTTATCTCCTGCTCTGCTCTCCCAGCTGTATCTGTGACAGCTGAGTGGGCCCCCCTCTCTCCCCAGGGCCCCGGCATTTGCCCGCTGTTCCGGGTGCTGACGCCGGCCCTGACAAGGTGTACAGAGCAGAGCTGTGTGTGTATGGAGCGGAGCTGAATGTGTACGAGGTGTATGGAGCGGAGCTGAATGTGTACGAGGTGTACGGAGCGGAGCCGTGTGTGTATGAGGTGTATGGAGCGGAGCTGAATGTGTATGAGGTGTACGGAGCGTGTTATGAACTGGTGATTCAGAAGCACAATGGACCTGGTGGTTAAGAGCACACAAAGTGACCTGATAGTTACTAATAACATAGGACGAGCTCTGAGACGTGGGAACTCTGCTGACCGCAATCCCTAATCCTATCACACCACACTAGAGGTAGCCGTGGAGCGCTCCTGACCAGACCTAGGCGCCTCGGGCACAGCCTGAGAAACTAGCTAGCCCTGAAGATAGAAAAATAAGCCTACCTTGCCTCAGAGAAATTCCCCAAAGGAAAAGGCAGCCCCCCACATATAATGACTGTGAGTAAAGATGAAAATACAAACACAGAGATTAAATAGGTTTTAGCAAAGTGAGGCCCGACTTACTGAATAGACCGAGGATAGTAAAGATAGCTTTGCGGTCAGCACAAAAACCTACAAACAACCACGCAGAGGGCGCAAAAAGACCCTCCGCACCGACTAACGGCACGGAGGTGCTCCCTCTGCGTCCCAGAGCTTCCAGCAAGCAAGAAAAACCAATATAGCAAGCTGGACAGAAAAAATAGCAAACAAAAGTAACACAAGCAAAACTTAGCTTATGCAGGGCAGACAGGCCACAAGACGATCCAGGAGAGAGCAAGACCAATACTGGAACATTGACTGGAGGCAAGGAACAAAGAACTAGGTGGAGTTAAATAGAGCAGCACCTAACGACTTAACCTCGTCACCTGAGGAAGGAAACTCAGAAGCCGCAGCCCCACTCACTTCCACCAGAGGAAGCTCAAAGACAGAACCAGCCGAAGTACCACTCATGACTACAGGAGGGAGCTCGACCACAGAATTCACAACAGTACCCCCCCCCTTGAGGAGGGGTCACCGAACCCTCACCAGAGCTCCCAGGCCGACCAGGATGAGCCAAATGAAAGGCACGAACCAGATCGGCAGCATGAACATCAGAGGCAAAGACCCAGGAATTATCTTCCTGACCATAACCCTTCCACTTAACCAGGTACTGGAGTTTCCGTCTCGAAATGCGAGAATCCAAAATCTTCTCCATTATATATTCCAACTCCCCCTCGACCAAAACCGGGGCAGGAGGATCAATGGATGGAACCACAGGTGCCACGTATCTCCGCAACAATGACCTATGGAATACATTATGGATGGAAAAAGAAGCTGGAAGGGTCAAACGAAAAGACACAGGATTAAGAACCTCAGAAATCCTATATGGACCAATGAAACGAGGCTTAAACTTAGGAGAGGAAACTTTCATAGGAATATAACGAGACGACAACCAAACCAAAACCCCAGCACGAAGTCGGGGACCCACACAGCGCCTACGGTTAGCGAAACGTTGAGCCTTCTCCTGGGACAATGTCAAATTGTCCACTACATGAGTCCAAATCTGCTGCAACCTATCCACCACAGTATCCACACCAGGACAGTCCGAAGACTCAACCTGCCCTGAAGAGAAACGAGGATGGAAACCAGAATTGCAGAAAAACGGCGAAACCAAAGTAGCCGAGCTGGCCCGATTATTAAGGGCGAACTCAGCCAAAGGCAAAAAGGACACCCAATCATCCTGATCAGCAGAAACAAAACATCTCAGATATGTTTCCAAGGTCTGATTGGTTCGTTCAGTTTGGCCATTTGTCTGAGGATGGAAAGCCGAGGAAAAAGACAAATCAATGTCCATCCTAGCACAAAAGGCTCGCCAAAACCTCGAAACAAACTGGGAACCTCTGTCAGAAACGATGTTCTCCGGAATGCCATGTAAACGAACCACATGCTGGAAAAACAATGGCACCAAATCAGAGAAGGAAGGCAATTTAGACAAGGGTACCAAATGGACCATCTTAGAGAAGCGATCACAAACCACCCAAATGACTGACATCTTTTGAGAGACGGGGAGATCTGAAATAAAATCCATAGAGATATGTGTCCAGGGCCTCTTCGGGACTGGCAAGGGCAAAAGCAACCCACTGGCACGAGAACAGCAGGGCTTAGCCCGAGCACAAATCCCACAGGACTGCACAAACGAACGCACATCCCACGACAGAGATGGCCACCAAAAGGATCTAGCCACCAAATCTCTGGTACCAAAGATTCCAGGATGACCAGCCAACACCGAACAATGAACCTCAGAGATAACTCTACTCGTCCATTTATCAGGGACAAACAGTTTCTCCGCTGGGCAACGGTCAGGTCTATTAGCCTGACATTTTGCAGCACCCGCCGCAAATCAGGGGAGATGGCAGACAAAATTACCCCCTCTTTGAGAATACCCGCCGGCTCAGGCAAACCCGGAGAGTCGGGCACAAAACTCCTAGACAGGGCATCCGCCTTCACATTCTTAGAGCCCGGAAGGTACGAAACCACAAAGTCAAAACGGGAGAAAAACAGCGACCAACGAGCCTGTCTAGGATTCAACCGTTTGGCAGACTTGAGATAAGTCAAGTTCTTGTGATCAGTCAAGACCACCACGCGATGCTTAGCTCCTTCAAGCCAATGACGCCACTCCTCGAATGCCCACTTCATGGCCAACAACTCTCGATTGCCAACATCATAATTACGCTCAGCAGGCGAAAACTTCCTGGAAAAGAAGGCACATGGTTTCATCACCGAGCCATCAGAACTTCTTTGCGACAAAACAGCCCCTGCTCCAATCTCAGAAGCATCAACCTCGACCTGGAACGGAAGCGAAACATCTGGCTGGCACAACACAGGGGCAGAAGAAAAACGACGCTTCAACTCCTGAAAAGCTTCTACAGCAGCAGAAGACCAATTGACCATATCAGCACCCTTCTTGGTCAAATCAGTCAACGGTTTAGCAATACTAGAAAAATTATTGATGAAGCGACGATAAAAATTAGCAAAGCCCACGAACTTTTGCAGACTCTTCAGAGATGTCGGCTGAGTCCAATCATAAATGGCCTGAACTTTAACAGGGTCCATCTCGATAGTAGAAGGGGAAAAAATGAAACCCAAAAATGAAACCTTCTGAACACCAAAGAGACACTTTGACCCCTTCACAAACAAAGAATTTGCACGCAGGACCTGGAACACCATTCTAACCTGCTTCACGTGAGACTCCCAATCATCCGAGAAGACCAAAATATCATCCAAGTATACAATCAGGAATTTATCCAGCTACTCTCGGAAGATGTCATGCATAAAGGACTGAAATACTGATGGAGCATTGGAAAGCCTGAATGGCATAACCAGGTACTCAAAATGGCCCTCGGGCGTATTAAATGCTGTTTTCCATTCATCGCCCTGTTTAATACGCACAAGATTATACGCACCACGAAGATCTATCTTGGTGAACCAACTAGCCCCCTTAATCTGAGCAAACAAATCAGACAGCAGCGGCAAGGGGTACTGAAATTTGACTGTGATTTTATTTAGAAGGCGGTAATCAATACAAGGTCTCAACGAACCATCCTTCTTGGCCACAAAAAAGAACCCTGCTCCCAATGGCGACGACGACGGGCGAATATGACCCCTCTCCAAGGATTCCTTTACGTAACTCCGCATAGCGGCGTGCTTAGGCACAGACAAATTAAACAGTCGACCCTTAGGAAACTTACTACCAGGAATCAAATCGATAGCACAATCGCAATCCCTATGAGGAGGTAGGACACTGGACTTGGGCTCATCAAATACATCTCGGTAATCCGACAAAAACTCTGGGACCTCAGAAGGGGTGGATGATAGACAGACAGATAAATAGACAGAACTGGAACATCACCATGTACCCCCTGACAACCCCAGCTGGACACAGACATAGATTTCCAATCCAATACTGGGTTATGGACCTGTAGCCATGGCAACCCCAACACGACCACATCATGCAGATTATGCAACACCAAAAAGCGAATATCCTCCTGATGCGCAGGATCCATGCTCATGGTCAGTTGGGTCCAGTACTGAGGCTTATTCTTGGCCAAAGGCGTAGCATCAATTCCTCTCAATGGAATAGGATACTGCAAGGGCTCCAAGAAAAACCCACAGCGCCTAGCAAAGTCCAAGTCCATCAAATTCAGGGCAGCGCCTGAATCCACAAATGCCATGACAGAATAGGATGACAAAGAGCAGATCAAAGTAACGGACAAAAGAAATTTCGACTGTACCGTACCAATGGTGGCAGACCTAGCGAACCGCTTAGTGCGCTTAGGACAATCAGAGATAGCATGAGTGGAACCACCACAATAAAAACACAGCCCATTCCGACGTCTGTGTTCTTGCCGTTCAGCTCTGGTCAAAGTCCTATCACATTGCATAGGCTCAGGTCTATGCTCAGATAATAACGCCAAATGGTGCACATTTTTACGCTCACGTAAGCGTCGATCGATCTGAATGGCCAAAGACATAGACTCATTCAGACCAGCAGGCATAGGAAATCCCACCATGACATCCTTAAGGGCTTCAGAGAGACCCTTTCTGAAAATTGCTGCCAGCGCACATTCATTCCATTGAGTGAGCACAGACCACTTCCCAAACTTCTGACAATATATCTCTACCTCATCCTGACCCTGACACAGAGCCAGCAAATTTTTCTCTGCCTGATCCACTGAATTAGGTTCATTATACAGCAATCCGAGCGCCAGAAAAAAACGCATCAATATCGCATAATGCAGGATCTCCTGGCGCAAGGGAAAATGCCCAGTCTTGAGGGTCGCCACGTAATAAAGAAATAATGATCTTAACTTGTTGAACTGGGTCACCAGAGGAGCGGGGTTTCAAAGCCAGAAACAGTTTACAATTATTTTTGAAATTCAGAAACTTAGCTCTATCTCCAGAAAATAAGTCAGGAATAGGAATTCTAGGTTCTAACATAGATTTCTGAACCACAATGTCTTGAATATTTTGTACTCTTGCAGCGAGATGATCCACACAAGAAAACAGACCTTTAATGTCCATCACTACACCTGTGTCCTGAACCACCCAAATGTCTAGGGGAAAAGAAAGACAAAACACAGTGCAGAGAAAAAAAAAATGGTCTCAGAACTTCTCTTTTCCCTCTATTGAGAAGCATTA
The DNA here is from genome assembly GCF_032444005.1 of Ranitomeya imitator. Lineage (NCBI taxonomy): Eukaryota > Metazoa > Chordata > Amphibia > Anura > Dendrobatidae > Ranitomeya > Ranitomeya imitator. The sequence continues at coordinate 696,737,741 of NC_091282.1, read as the reverse complement.
GTACTTTGGGCCTCCAGTACTGTTATGAACTGGTGATTCAGAAACACAATGGACCTGGTGGTTAAGAGCACACAAAGTGACCTGATAGTTACTAATAACATAGGACGAGCTCTGAGACGTGGGAACTCTGCTGACCGCAATGCCTAATCCTATCACACCACACTAGAGGTAGCCGTGGAGCGCTCCTGACCAGACCTAGGTGCCTCGGGCACAGCCTGAGAAACTAGCTAGCCCTGAAGATAGAAAAATAAGCCTACCTTGCCTCAGAGAAATTCCCCAAAGGAAAAGGCAGCCCCCCACATATAATGACTGTGAGTAAAGATGAAAATACAAACACAGAGATTAAATAGGTTTTAGCAAAGTGAGGCCCGACTTACTGAATAGACCGAGGATAGTAAAGATAGCTTTGCGGTCAGCACAAAAACCTACAAACAACCACGCAGAGGGCGCAAAAAGACCCTCCGCACCGACTAACGGCACGGAGGTGCTCCCTCTGCGTCCCAGAGCTTCCAGCAAGCAAGAAAAACCAATATAGCAAGCTGGACAGAAAAAATAGCAAACAAAAGTAACACAAGCAAAACTTAGCTTATGCAGGACAGACAGGCCACAAGACGATCCAGGAGAGAGCAAGACCAATACTGGAACATTGACTGGAGGCAAGGAACAAAGAACTAGGTGGAGTTAAACAGAGCAGCACCTAACGACTTAACCTCGTCACCTGAGGAAGGAAACTCAGAAGCCGCAGCCCCACTCACTTCCACCAGAGGAAGCTCATAGACAGAACCAGCCGAAGTACCACTCATGACCACAGGAGGGAGCTCGACCACAGAATTCACAACAGGAGCGGAGCCATGTGTGTATGAGGTGTATGGAGCGGAGCCATGTGTGTACGAGGTGTATGGAGCGGAGCCGTGTGTGTACTAGGTGTATGGAGCGGAGCTGTGTGTGTACGAGGTGTATGGAGTGGAGCCGTGTGTCTACGTGGTGTATGGAGCAGAGCTGAATGTGTACGAGGTGTACGGAGCAGAGCCGTGTGTGTACGAAGAGTACGGAGCAGAGCCATGTGTGTACGAGGTGTATGGAGCGGAGCTAAATGTGTACGAGGTATATGGAGCGGAGCTGTATGTGTACGAGGTGTACGGAGCAGAGCCGGGTGTCTATGAGGTGTACAGAGCGAGCTGCATGCGTATGAGGTGTATGGAGCAGAGCCAGGTGTGTATGAGGTGTATGGAGCGGAGCCGCGGGTGTAGAAGTAACTATGTGTGGTCATTATACAGTATGGAGCACTGTGTGGCCATTATACAGTATGGAGCATCATGTGTGGCCATTATACAGTATGGAGCATCATGTGTGGCCATTATACAGTATGGAGCATCATGTGTGGCCATTATACAGTATGGAGCACTGTGTGGCCATTATACAGTATGGAGCATCATGTGTGGCCATTATACAGTATGGAGCATCATGTGTGGTGTGGCCATTATACAGTATGGAGCATCATGTGGGGCTCATTATACTGTATGGAGCAAAATATGAGGCTCATTATACTGTATGGAGCAATATATGGGGCGTTATTCTGCATGGGGCGCTGTGCGGTGCCCACAATACTGTATGGAGCAATATATGGGGCTCATTATTCTGTATGGAGCACTGTGGTGCCCAGACTGTATGGAGGACTATACTGTCTGATTTATGATCTATTGTAGAATGTACAATAGTTATCACTCATGTAATGTATGGCTGGACTGTATATGAGATGGGAGCCCTATGGGGGGGCTGTACTGTATATGTGTTTGGGGGGACGCCGTTTTGAAGTTTGCCTCAGGCAGCAGTGTGGCTAGGTTCACCCCTGTGTGCAGGTATAGCTGGTACTGTAAAACACAGCTGAAAATTTGCAAAACAAATGCGGCAAAAAAAACAAGCCTGGTGTTAACATAACCTAAGGATGTTGCATCATGTTTTTTGGGGGCACTAAACAAAAACGCAGCAAACACTCAGGAAAACCTGCTTTTGTAAGCAGAGTCCTTACTACCTGCAGAAAGAAACGCAGAAAAACTGCAACATGTGAACATAGCGTAAAACGTCTAGAAAGGATCTTACCTCGTATTTTAATTTGCCACAAATTTATCAAACATTTGTGATATTTTAGTGCAAAGTTCACACGCGTAAAAAAAAAAACCCCGACAAAACAAAACGCAATAGATGAAGAGGGGAAAAGTTCCAAAAAAGTGTCCGGGTGTCTATGCGTGACATAAACCTCTCACATCTTGCGACTTTTACCTCACAGTTATGTTTGGCCCTCATTAGTGGTGACACTTGAAGAGACATTTGTCCCCTCTGTCACGCATCTCTCCAGACTACAGAGGCCGTGAGGAGATGTTGTCAGGATCACAGAAGAGGACGCTGAGGTGTTTCTCCTGGTTACAGCTGATTACAAGCCAGCAGATCCAAGACACACCCCTTCAATCGCTGCAAAGTGGCAGCTTCCCAATGGGCTGGACCAAACCAAAACACACAACATAGGGGTGGGCGTGGTGAGCGAACGGAGCATTGGATTGCTGAGGATCACTCCCGAGGACGGCGGCTCCATGCACTGGTGGCACAGCCGGGGAACGCGGCCCGGGACGGGACATGAGGCTCTGCAGTAGCCACAATGGCCAATGTCAGGGTAGCGCTGCGGGTGAGGCCGCTCAGCAGGAGGTAAGTGCTGTGGGGAGACTACTGTGAGGGCATGCTGAGAGTTGTAGATACAGATAGTAATGACATGAACTCCTTCACTTCCCATGTATATGCAGCTGGTCTGAGGGCTCAAATAATGTGGAAAGTTCTCACTGAATGTGTTAAAGGGTTAAATATATATATATATATATATATATATATATATATATATATATATATATATATATATATATATATACTGTATATATATATTTTTTTTTGTGAGACTGGTAACATAGGATGAGGCATACTCGCTGCTGTCCTGACGATCGAGCTGTGGTCAGAACTGACAACTTTGCCGCCTCGATTTTGCAGAAGTGTCGTGATCGGCTGCAGCGGTTAGGTGACTAGAACAGCGCCTCATCGAATGTTCTCTGATGATGTGATGTTCCAGTTATCTGACCACTTCAGTGGTCACGTAATATCGGGCGCTGGATCCTTGGGGAAGGGGGTGCCGAGGCTGCTGTTATACCCAGTCCTTGGAGATTAGGGTGGCCCAGAAGGTCCCATATAACTAGCCCATTACTATTAAAGATCCCTGATATTTGGGGGCCCTTGCACAAGTTGCAGCACTGATACTTTAATTTGGTATTTTATAACCACGCGTGACTAAGAAAAAAAAGTAATACAATTACCGCTAGACAGCCCCTATTTAACAAGAAATGTAACTATTCCTGTGCAAAATCTAGTGATGGTTTAATGATGACTGCAGCAGTGATGGCCCGAGCGAGTCCCATCTGCGCTATTGGGCCTTTCACTGATCAAATTGTTTACGTCCGAGAAAAACGGACCAATTATTCTGATCAGACTTTGATCACAGTGTAGTACAAGTGTCATCCAATCGTATCGTACATGGAGGGAAAAGAAAAATTCTCCACCTTCTCTATTCTGACAGTAGTCTGTGAAGATCAGACCGCACTTGGATGTCATCTGAATGCAGTTTTTTCCCCTTTTTGTTCCCCCACCCCCCTTTTCCATTTTCCCTTCACAAAGCTTTTGGTTTGCATTGCAGGTTTTGATCTGACCCTTGATCAGAATCGGACATGTCTTAACAATTTTGCAGACCTATCTGTCCTTGAGTAAATCATGGAAATTTGAATGGCTCCACAGATACGAGTGCTGTCCATGAAAATCACGAATAGTGATCATACACAAAAATCGAATGTCCGAATAAGCCCTAAGGCAGAGGTGATTGAGCCTCACTCTGTGGGTAATATCTAAGTTAAAGGGGTATTCTGGTTTACACAAATTCCACTGCATTGGTGCGAACTGTTCGATCAGTGTGTCCCCGATTGCTGGATTCACCCCTTCATTCCAAACAAAGGCACCATGTCCCCCATTTATCCCAGAGGACATGGAGGACTTCAGTGGACACATGCCCTGCCAATGTCTATGGCAATGACAAAGGAAGACGAGTGCTTCCGCAGTTCTTCTTTCCATTGAATGGCAGAGCACCAATTGGGAATGCTCTCTATATAAAGGGGTATTCCCAAACCTATTTATCCCTGATATACCGGTCAGGGGATAGCTTACTAATCGCTGGGGGTCTGACCACTGGGACACCCATTCAGGGGCAGACATATTGGTGCAACTTGTGCAGATGCACAGGAGCCAAAGTGGTAAGGGGGCCATTATGACTGCCAAACACTGGTGGAATTGTGGATTATGATGAGCTGTTGAACTAGAAAGGTCCCATATGTTGTTTTTGCACAGGAGCCCTCTTCTGCCTGTGTCCACCAGTACACCCAATGATACCTAGATCAGGACTCTGAGAACCAGACTTTGCAGAGTCCCATCTGATTGCAGTAGGGATGCCTATTGCAGAGCCCTGATCTCAGGATCACATGAGGGTCTTGATGGTTGGACCCCCAGTGATCCGTAAGTTAGCACCTATAAAATTAATAGGGGTTAACTTAATATTTTATGAATAAACAACTCCATCTGGCCCTGTTTTTGGAGCTGAGTGAGGGGACACGGGACCCCTGTTATAATTATTGGGGTCCCAGTATTTGGACTGGCCCCAATCTAACAATTATTGCTTACTGTATACAGTGACTAGAAGGTGATACTTTGATTAGCCCAGAAAGTTACATGATTACTTGTCTGTATGGGATGCAGCTGGGCAGGATGGAAGGAGCTTTCTTATCCCTTTTTGGTGATATACTGTAAATGTAACAGATGGATGGCCGCATGTACAGAATTTTATTTAGCTCAGTGGAAGCATCTCGTATTCATATGCGGCTTGTCGCAATATGATCTGTGTTCACTGTAGAAAAAAATCATCCCTTCACTGTAAAGTCAGAGACGCGTGAACTATTATCTGCTATTCTTCAACAAAACATCCTACGTTTGGAGAAACCAAGAACCAGGCAGACTTCCTTAAAATCCATTTCCTGTTGCTTTTCCAGTCTCCCTTGTCTGGGCTTTAAATTACTATGTTGAAAGAGCCGCTGAGACGGGAGAGATCATGTGACCACCCAAACTAGTCCTCCAGTCTTAGAATACACGTCCTGTGCAAAACCATTGTCAGTACAAAGACCGCATCTCCTGAAGACGCAAGATATGATCGTTGTAATACGATCGTCTCTCCTTATGGCTGGGATCACACATGCGAGAAACACGTCCGTGTTTCGCATGTGAAATCCAAGCTCTGGATCCGGCACTTCGGAGCGGAGCGTGCGGCCGCATAGCAACACATGGAGCCGCACGCTCCGCTCTAGAGTGCCGGCGCCAGAGCTTGGATTTCACATGCAAGACACGGACGTGTTTCTCGCATGAGTGATCCCGGCCTATTGGTGATAAGCAATCGTGCTCTGATCAGGTGATATCTGACCATTCTCGGGTGCTAGCAGTATGTTCGGCATGCTCGAGTACTATTCTCGAGTCCCCACAGCTGCATGTCTCGCGGCTGTTTGACAGCCTTGAGGCTGTCATCACACTATCAGTATTTTGTCAGTATTTTACATCAGTATTTGTAAGCCAAAACCAGGAGTGGGTGATAAATACAGAAGTGGTGCATATGTTTCTATTATACTTTTCCTCTAATTGTTCCACTCCTGGTTTTGGCTTACAAATACTGACCAAATACTGCTAGTGTGACGGCAGCCTTAGGTAATCCCTGCACGTGTCGTGGCTGTAGAACATCTGCGAGACATGCAGCCACTGGGACTCAAACATATTTTCCAGCACGCCGAAGTCACTTTAGCACCCAAGCATGCTCAGATAACACCTTATCGGAGCATGTTCGCTCAACACTATTCTTTATGCTTTCAATATGTGTATACATATACGGTATATATGTATATGTGTGCTATTTTTACAATTCTATATATTAACCTTTTTTGTTGCAGACAATAGAACAAAGCTAAAGTGAGGCCAAGCAAGAGCCCATAACTTACTTCAAAAGAGCCTTGCAAAAGCAGTTAGTTCCAACGATTAGGAAGTATCAGCACTTTAGATGCAACGTATTTTAGGCTACGTTCACATTTGCGTTGTGCGCTGCTGCGTCGGCGACGCAACGCACAACGCAAACAAGAACGCATGCAAAACGCATAGTTTTGCGACGCATGCGTCCTTTTTTTGCCGGATTTTGGACGGAAAAAAAATGCATCTTGCTGCGTCCTCTGCGCCCTAACGCTTGCGGCAAAAAAGACGCTTGCATCGCAAAACGCATGCAAACGCATGTCCATGCACCCCCATGTTAAATATAGGGGCGCATGGCGCATGCGTCACCGCGGCTGCGCCCTACGCAGCCCGGCAGAACGCTAATGTGAACGTAGCCTAAAGCTGCATCCAAAACACTATGTTCTCATCATGCAGGTAAATCCATATATGTTCACTGAACCACGCTGATTTATCCAAATACATTCTATTCTTGACGTTTCTGTTGCGGAGACTAGCATCTCCGCAAGAGAAATTAACATGGTGCTGCTCGTAACCAGCGCTGCATGTCAGCATGCATGATTTTAATTTTTTTATTTTTTTGTTCTTTCTCCAAATCTAGCAATACAGGAGATAGCTGCTGTCTGTTTTTTTCTGCAGACTGGTATCTCTCCCAAACCTCCCATACATAGGAGGCTAGACTCTACCAAAGATTCATGTGTTGTTTTTAATGGGTGAGAAAAAGGGGTAAGGACACAGTTAGATTCCTGTGATCATGGCTTGCCTTGAAACTATCTGCCTTAGAAACCTGCAGTGTTTTATTTTTATTTTTTGGTACTTTTTACCCACTGTTTTTGAGTTTGGGGAATTTTTAAAATCTCCTTTACGCTCTATATATCTATATGCTGTAGAAACTTCTACCAACTTGGGTTGCTGCCAGCATCTTATCGTCTGCTGACAGATCTGTTGGGACAGTGATGAGAACAACACTGTTTCTTTGCAGGTCTGAGGTCCTGGGTTCAAATCCCACTAAGGCTACTTTCACACTAGCGTCGGTACGGGGCCGTCGCCATGCGTCGGCCCGGCGTACTGACGCAAACTGTGAAGAAAATGAACAACGGGGGCAGCGGATCCAGTTTTACAATGCATCCGCTGCCCCATTGTAAGGTCCGGGGAGGAGGGGGCGGAGTTCCAGCCGCGCATGCTCGGTCGGAAAAAGCGGAACCGACGGACTGCAAAAACATGACACATCCTTCGCACGACGGATGCAACGTGTCGCAATGCGTTACTAATGAAAGTCTATGGAGAAAAAACGCATCCTGCGGGCAACTTTGCAGAATGCGTTTTTTCTCCAAAATGACGCATTGCGACGGATGCCAAACGACACTAGTGTGAAAGTAGCCTTAGGACAACATCTTCAAGGAGTTTGTATGTTATCCCTGTGTTTGTGCTTCCTCCGAGTTCTCCGATTTCTTCTCACATACTGAATGGGAATTTTGATTGTGGGGACAATGGTAATGTCTGCAAAGCACTATGGAATTAATGGTTCTTTATAAATAAGGTCTTCCTGCATATCTACAATTGGAAAATTACCTGCTGAGATTTTAACACCATTCCGGGCCACGTTCATTTATGCATTAGAGGCTCCTTTATGGTCACGTCTGTTGGAGGCTCAGTGGGGAGGGCCCTTCGTGTAAGGATCCTACTCTGTTGTGTTTAGCTTTTATAATGGAAACCATGGGTCAAATCATGTGTACAGAGGATTGCTATTTGTGCAGGTCCCACATCCCCATGTCTTGTAATCTAGATGTCGCATGGTTCAGGTTGTATGAAATAATTTTCACAATTTGAGGAATGTGATAGTCTGTCCCTCACGTGTTCAGGAATAGATCTGTGCTATGTTATGAGAAGTCCGGAATCCGGATGCATGAGTGAGCATCCTGCACAATGTGTCTCTTGAGGAGCTGGTTTATCTATCCTGAGATGTTAACTCTCTACTGTAATTTCCATTCATGGCAGGAAACCATGCAAAACAAGAATTAAAGGGAACCTTTCTACTTGTTTTTTCCTCATTGAAGTAGCACCTTGGCTGTATAGGCGCTTGTGCCCAATTAAAATTGATACTCATTTTGTACAGATATATTATAGTGCATGGCACTTTAACCCCTTCCAGACATCTGCCTTACCTGCTCTCACTTGCATGCTCTCAGGAAAGGAGAGATTTTTAATTCTGTAGTGTCCCACTCTCTGCCACCATATACCTTAGAGGTTACCAGTCTTCTAGGCGGGGAGAGTGTGCTTGCAAGCTCCGCTCCAAGCTCAGCCTCCGTGTCCCTTCGCTTTTTCCATGCTGCCTCTGCTAGAAGCCTGAGAGAGAGGCCACCGTTCTGGCCAGTGACTTGCCCATGCTGCTGGCCCAAACTGTCAGTCTTTGGGAGTTGGCTATCCTTCGATAGGCAGAGGAACAATGTGCTCCTGGACATAGGAAGATGAGGCAACCCCTTTAAATTCTGCAAGCAGCTCCATGTGTTTTCAAGAAGTAGGAAGGATTCCTATAAAAATAATCAATTGTATGATTGTCTCCTTAGACCTCATTCACCCAACTCTTAAGGTACCGTCACACTCAGCAACTTTGCAACGAGAACGACAACGATCCGTGACGTTGCAGCGATCTGGATAGCGATCTCGTTGTGTTTGATCCTGCTGTGCCATCGCTGGTCGGAGCTAGAAGTCCAGAACTTTATTTGGTCGTCAGGTCGGCATGTATCGTCATGTTTGACATCAAAAGCAACGATGCCAGCAACGTTTTACATGGAGCAACAACCAGCGAGAACGAGAAGTGAGTCGCCGTTACATCACTGGATCGCTCCTGCATCGTTCTGGAGCTGCTGTGTTTGACGTCTCTACAGCGACCTGAACAGCGACGCTGCAGCGATCGGCTCGTTGTCTATATCGCTGCAGCGTCGCTGAGTGTGACGGTACCTTTAGGTTGCCATTTTGCTTAAAGGGAACCTGTCACCCCGAAAATCGCGGGTGAGGTAATCCCACCGGCATCAGGGGCTTATCTGCAGCATTCTGTAATGCTGTAGATAAGCCCCCGATGTTACCTGAAAAAGGAGAAAAAGACGTTAGATTATACTTACCCAGGGGCGGTCCCGCTGCTGGTCAGGTCGGATGGGCGTCTCCGGTCCGCTGCGGCGCCTCCTATCTTCTTTCCATGACGTCCTCTTCTGATCTTCAGCCACGGCTCCGGTGCAGGCGTACTTTGCTCTGCCCTGTTGAGGGCAGACAAAGTACTGCAGTGCGCAGGCGCCGGGCCTCTGACCTTTCCGGCGCCTGCACACTGCAGTACTATCCTCTGCCCTCAAGACGGCAGAGCAAAGTACGCCTGCGCCGGAGCCGTGGCTGAAGATCAGAAGAGGACGTCATGGAAAGAAGATAGGAGGCGCCGCAGCGGACCAGAGACGCCCATCCGACCTGACCAGCAGCGGGACCGCCCCTGGGTAAGTATAATCTAACGTCTTTTTCTCCTTTTTCAGGTAACATCGGGGGCTTATCTACAGCATTACAGAATGCTGCAGATAAGCCCCTGATGCCAGTGGGATTACCTCACCCGCGATTTTCGGGGTGACAGGTTCCCTTTAATTATCAGAATAAGTGTGGTTCTGATACCGCCCATTATCATATCCGAATAAAATATTAGAAAAGTCACTAGCAGGTTACTCCTCCATCAACCCTTGTCTTCATGAGATCTCAAGATCCCTTCAGGTAGCTTGTCCAGGATTTTAAGAATATTTCCTAAGAGCAGTAAACAATATAGAGTGGAATATAAAATAACTATTGCATTAAATTTCCCACCAGTCTTGCAGAATTGACTTTGTGTACATCATTCATGTGACCACTGCAGCCAGTCTCCAGGGAGTGATAAAAGGGTATATAATGGACTGATGAGGCCAGTGTAACAACAGTGCATAGGTGACAGAGGATTTTACAGGTTATACTTTCCAGTTCTTAGGCAACTTTCTTAATCTTTCTGAATGGGTTGTTCACATTTTAGACATTAAATATATATATATATAATTTTTATTTATTTTTTTACTTAAATACATGTTTTTGTGGCTAAACCAAATTTTTGCAATTGGGTTTCACAGAAATGTTTGCATCATTTGACTTTTACAGGCTTTGTTTCCTTTCTCATTCTACTTTGATATGGTGTGTGGTCATAAATGAGATGAGAAGAGATAGATAAGAGTTATAATATGAATGAGCTCACTGACTGTTTCTCAGTTAACTAAGTTTGCAGCCAGTAGTAGGCAGTGCAGCACAGAAACTAAAGAAGGTAAATGACAGTACATTTATAATGAAACCCAATTGCGTTTAGTCTTCATTTCTCCACCCCATCTGTCCCTGTTGTCCGCAATATGTTCGAGAATTAGAGTACTTGTCCTCCATAGTTCGTGCATGTGCAATGCAATCTTCGCTCGCACACGCGCAGTATGCTTTGCCCAACTGCGGGCAAAGCCAAAAAGCATTACTGCACATGTCCCCGCACACTATGTCCCAGAACTTAGTATTTTCTGCGTTCCGGGACCTAGTGCGCGGGCGCATGCGCAGTAATCCTTATCGGTTTTGCCCGCAGTTGGGCAAAGCATACTGCGCGAGCACGGACTTCATTGCGCACGCCCGAACTATGGTGGATAAGTACTCTAATTCTCGAACATATTGTAGACAACGGGTATGGATGGGGTGTAGAAATGAAGACGAAACGCCGTCTTCATTTCTACATTGGCATTTACGTATCCCGCCAATTTGAGGTGACAGGTTCCCTTTCAACACACATGAAAAACTAAGAACTAACTAGTGAATAAGGATTTATGCTTAATTTTGTCTTTGGTGAAGATCTAGGCAAATCTGCCAGGTTTATTCACACATTATAACTTGTGTCTCAGCAGGGGGCTGTGTGATTTTCTCATTGTCAGTGGATGAACTAGTGGGGTTTGTCCAAATTGCTATTCTGCCTAAACCGCAAATATAGCTCCCAAATAGTACAGCGGTATGTCTGAGGGAAAGGCTTTGTGACTACACTCGTGAACATATAGGATGTGGGTGCAATCGCTTCCACTTTTTTTTTTTCAATAATTATCATTGCTTATAATAATGTATCATGGTAACATGTTCCTTCCATCAGTTCGGAGCTTGGTGATTGAGACCAGGAGGCTCTTACCCTGACTGATCCCTGTCCTATTGCCAGTACTGGTTATTCCTGTTTCCTCTGTTTCACTCTACATTGCTGAAAGCTTTGCTTTGGCTACTGTTAATATCAAAGTTGTCGTTTACTGTGACCAGGGACATTGTGTGTGATTGTTCTCCAGTATGTGTTACCTGTCCTTCTGTATTGACATACTGTCAGGTTGCAGCCATTCTTCTTATATCGTGCTGTGATTTTGGCTTGGTAATACTCACTGAGGAAGCGAGTGAGAAGTGTAACTTACTGTAAGCTTCTCCTTTTCTTGTAATTGGCATAATGAGATTTCTATTTGTTTCCTAACATGTAGCAGCTCTATTCATGCCTCAGTACAAGAGTCCTAAGAGTCTCCTAATTCATAAGTAACAGAAGTGATTTTCTGAGCTACATTGAAGTTTTTTTATTTATTATGCTTTGCTTATATAGCACTATCATATATTATGCAGCCCTTTACGTACATCATCATCGCTGTCCCCATTGGGGCTCACAATCTAGATTCCCTATTAGTTTGTCTTTGGAATGTGGGAGGAAACAAGAGAACCCAGAGGAAACCCACACAAAAAACGGGGAGAACATACAAACTCCTTGCAGATGTTGTCCTTGGTGGTATTTGAACCCAGGACCCCAGTGCCGCAAGGATGCAGTGCTTCCCACTGAGCCACTGTGCTGCTCATGATAGACGTGCTAGAAAATAGAAAGAGAAGGGAAAAGCCAAAGGATATTTTGTGCCACCCTGAGTACATCATTCTGCTCTCCCCTTTACATCACCAATCCATATGACTTGTTACGTCCTTGGTACAACACTTCGATCTCCCTATACAATTCCATCATATAAGACTCTCTCCACCATAGGTTAATCACTTTTCTCCATCCACCCATTCCATGTAACTCTCTCCATCCCTTGTACAATTCTGTTCCCCCAATACGTCCTGAATCCATGCTCCGTATCACTGTGCGTCCCTATAAATCCCCAATCCATGTGACTCTCTACATCCTCATTACAACACTTGGCTCCCCTAGACATTTCCCTCTTATGTGACTCCACCTTCGGTACAGCACTACCAGTCTGCATCTTCATCCCATGTGGCTTTCTCCCCTCTTGGTACAGCTTTTTTTTCTCCCCGTATACATCTCACTCCATCCCATGTGACTTTCTCCCCACTTGGTACAGCTCTTTTCTCCATGTATACATCTCCATCCCATGTGACTTTCTCCTCTCTTGGTACAGCTTTCCTCCCCGTATACATCTCCATCCTATGTGACTTTCTCCTCTCTTGGTACAGCTTTCCTCCCCGTATACATCTCCATCCCATGTGACTTTCTCCTCCCTTGGTACAGCTTTCCTCCCCGTATACATCTCCATCCCATGTGACTTTCTCCTCTCTTGGTACAGCTTTCCTCCCCGTATACATGTCCATCCCATGTGACTTTCTCCTCTCTTGGTACAGCTTTCCTCCCCGTATACATCTCCATCCCATGTGACTTTCTCCTCTCTTGGTACAGCTTTCCTCCCCGTATACATCTCCATCCCATGTGACTTTCTCCCCTCTTGGTATAGCTTTCCTCCCCGTATACATCTCCATCCTATGTGACTTTCTCCCCTCTTGGTATAGCTTTCCTCCCCGTATACATCTCCATCCCATGTGACTTTCTCCCCTCTTGGTACAGCTTTCCTCCCCGTATACATCTCCGTCCCATGTGACTTTCTCCCCTCTTGGTATAGCTTTCCTCCCCGTATACATCTCCATCCTATGTGACTTTCTCCCCTCTTGGTATAGCTTTCCTCCCCGTATACATCTCCATCCCATGTGACTTTCTCCCCTCTTGGTATAGCTTTCCTCCCCGTATACATCTCCATCCTATGTGACTTTCTCCCCTCTTGGTATAGCTTTCCTCCCCGTATACATCTCCATCCCATGTGACTTTCTCCCCTCTTGGTACAGCTTTCCTCCCCGTATACATCTCCGTCCCATGTGACTTTCTCCCCTCTTGGTATAGCTTTCCTCCCCGTATACATCTCCATCCTATGTGACTTTCTCCCCTCTTGGTATAGCTTTCCTCCCCGTATACATCTCCATCCCATGTGACTTTCTCCCCTCTTGGTACAGCTTTCCTCCCCGTATACATCTCCGTCCCATGTGACTTTCTCACGGTTTGCTACAGCTACTTTTCTCCCCATGTACATCTCCATCCTGTAGGACTCTCTCCATCCTGGGCACAACACTCTTTTCCTTACACATTCCCTTTCAACATGAATCTTTTTTTTTTTTTTTTTTCTGGAGTATGCCAATGATTTATAAAATGCCCCATTTTGTGGCATTCTTTGTCGCGATTGCAGACCAGACACTGTGTGAATGTGGTCTGAGCCTTACTTGTGTTGCTTTAAGCTCAAGCAATAAGAAATCTTCTTGGGCCTTTTGGGCAGGAGTAAGAGCTTTTTCTGAGTCTCCAGTAGAAAGAAAATTCATAAAATGCAAAATCCATATGTGCCAGCCGTGTAGTAAGATCTCTGAAAAACTGCAGAACTTGAGGCTGTACGACCGTTACTTGTGCGGAAATACCAGTGTTTTGAAGCTTTGTGACCAGATGTTTCTCTGGATGAGAGCCAACAGAAATAACAGAGTATCTCAGTCCTGACTTAGCCTCACTGCCGCTGACATCTCTCCAAGCTTTTCTGTTTCGGTTATAGCAAGATAATCTAAAGCGTTTGTTTCGTTGTTTGGATTCCCTGTTTCCTTCTTCCTAATACTTTACAAGGCAGTCTAAAACTGAAATTCTCGGCTGTAGTAGAGATGATCTCACGACTTTAACAATTTATTATATTGGCTTCCATGTGACCGCTTCTTGGTGACCACTTTATATGACCAAATTTTTTCTTCTCATGGACACTGTCTAAAGTGTATAGGAATCTTCATGCACATACTCTCATGTGTAAGCGCTCCATGAAAGTCAATTAAGAATTTGATAGTTTAAGAGAGATCCTAGTCACCGGAGAAAAGGGGTCAGGACTAGGGTTGAGCGAAACGGATCGGACAAATTCAAAAATCGCCGACTTTCGGCAAAGTCGGGTTTCATGAAACCCGACCCGATCCTAGCGTGGGATCGGCCATGAGGTCGGCGATCTGTGCGCAAAAGTCGCATTTCGTATGACGCTTTCAGCGCCATTTTTCAGCCAATGAAGGAGGACGCAGAGTGTGGGCAGCGTGATGACATACATGTCCCCACCATCTTAGAGAAGGGCATGACAGTGATTGGCTTGCTTTCTGTGGCGTCACAGGGGCTATAAAGGGGCGTGCACACCGACCGCCATCTTACTTCTGCCGATCGTAGCATAGGGAGAGGTTGCTACAGCTTCATCAGAAGAAGGGATATAGTTAGAGAGGGAAGATTAACTCCGAAACTGCTTGTGCTGTAGCGATTTCCACTGTCCAACACAACCATTTTTTTGCAGGGACAGTGGAGGCTATATTTTTGTGCATCAGCTCTGTAGCTTATTAGGCTTCCTTATAAGGCTCCCTGATAGCTGCATTGCTGTTTGTACGCCGCTGTGCAAACCAACTGCTTTTTTAAAAGCAAAAATCCTGTTGCTCCTTTCTGCACAGTTATCTTGTTTATTTGTCCACACTTTTGTGTGCAGCAGTCCTTTTTATTGCTGCCATACTTTTCCTGAGATCATTGTAGGGAGATTGAAATTGTACTACAGTCCTTGTATTTTTTCATATATCTTCCAGCCACTTTCTGCCACTTAGATTGTGTTGTTTTATACACTGGGCCTGAGTTTTGGTTCAGTCTCCCCCCAAAAAAGTGAGATTCAAATTCTCACAAAGTGGATATACTTCAGTCCTGTTAGTTTGTCGTATGTCAGCCAGCCACTTTCTGCCACTTAAATTACGTTGTTATATACACTGGGCCTGAGTTTTGGTTCAGTCCCCCCCCAAAAAAAGGGAGATTTAAATTCTCAACAAGTTTATATACACCTTCTACCTTGTTTTACAGTACCATATAACGGTTGTTATTTTGGTTAGATTTTCCAAAAAATGAGGAAGACTGGTGGAAGAGCCCGTTGGCGGTGGTTGCCAGCTGGTACTGATGGTGGTGGTGGTGCATCTGGTGGTAGTGGCAAAAGCACAATAGCACCTAAGGCTGGTGGTGTTGAGCCAGCGTCATCGTCTGGCTACACAAGGCCTCGAAGGCTCCCTTATCTGGGAGTAGGAAAACAGCTTTTAAAGCCGGATGATCTAACCTTCATTAAAATGAACCAATCATGGATTTCAAATTATTTTGCCCCACCTTCCCCTGCTGACACGTAGCTTGCCTGAAAAATGTCTTGCTTTTGGCATCCTCTTACTGACTTCTCCAATTCCTCCATTTGCAGCTGCTGAATGTCAGCATAGGCCATTTTTATACCTCCCTAAATGGGCTCACTCCCCCCACAGGGCCGTGGTCGCCATCTGGCGCAAGCACCCGTGTGAGTGCCGTTTGCCTGGACAGGTGGGTGTGCCCATTCTTGGGCGATGGCACTGGCACAGGGTCCCTCATAGTACAATGAAGTGTCTCTGATGGTGGTGGTGCACAACTAACGTCTGACACACCGTCGTAATATGAGGGGCCCTGTGCCAGTACCGCCGCCCACGAGAGAGTGTTCCCCCCCCCCAGCTCAAACAGTACTCTACCACTTGCAATACTTACCTCTCCCTGCTCCACCACTGTGTAGTCTGTGCTGTTAAATCCTTCAATGTCACTGCCAAAACAAATTTGTTGAAATGATAGATGATAGTTAAAATATACAGGGGCCCTGGCCTCCATTTAGACCAGTTAATACTTTGCGCCTACTACCACTGTCTGCTACTCAGCAGAGGAGCCCAACCCTGTACCTAGCTATGCCACCTGTTTAGTCCTGTAACCAATTTTGAACTGTATTTAGCCTACTTTATTATTTGGGCCTACTAACTGTGTCTGCCACTCATTACAGTTGTCCTCCACTGAACAAAGCAATGCCGCCTGTTTAGTCCTGTTACCAATTTTGAACTGCATTTAGCCTACTTTATTATTTGGGCCTATATCTGTGTTTCCTCCTCATCCTGCCCATTGCCCAGCCACTGCTAGATGAGTCTGCTGGTACATTGACCCAGACCACTACATTCCCCTTGCACTCTACACAGCCAGAATCTGACCCTGCTGAAAGTCAGGTTCCCCTTCCCGCATATTATACCACCTTACACGGGGGCAAAGAGGAAGGTGCAGATGAAAGTGCAGGTTCCTTCATCAGGTGAAGGGGGCATACTCGTTGGTGCCATCACTGGCACAGGGCCCCTCATAGTACGCAAAAGTGTCTCTGGCAGCGGGAGGCGCCACCTGCCGTCAAACACACCGCCGTACTATGAGGGGCCCTGTGCCAGTGCCAACGAGTGGGCCCCTACTGCTTGCTCTTGATCACAGCACTTGCAAAGTTGAAATACTTACCTCTCCCTGCTCCACTGCCGTGACGTATTCCGCGTTTCCTGGGCCCATGAAAATCTTGAGCCAGCCCTACCCCCCCACAACTTTAGCCAAATGACCCCCAGTTTTCAATGCCTAACTATTATTATAAAGTAAATTAAGATTGACAAGCTTAAGTAATAAGAATTGATGTTTCTGGCATTAAAATGGGCACTGTAGGTGTTTTCCTGTCCTCCACTCACTGCCGACTTTGATTCCCCATTGACTTGCATTGGGTTTCGTGTTTCAGTCGGCCCCTGACTTTTCGCAATAATCGGCCGATTTCACCCGACCCGACTTTTGACAAAGTCGGGTTTCGCGAAACCCGACTCAATCCGAAAAAAGTAAAAGTCGCTCAACTCTAGTCAGGACTCTTTGACAAGCCCCATGGTTATTCCAGTCAACATCTGTGCTGCGATATAAGATGGCCAAAATTTATATTATTCCCAAGGTGGTTAAGAAGTTGTATTATTGATCTATGGAACAGAAGTGTTCAAAGGCTTTGCTTCTATTGTGTCATCAGTTTACATCTGTCTCGCACATTGGGCTGTTTTGTGGAAGGAAAAAAAAATGCTTTGGGCAGGAGCTGCTATTTTATATGTCACAGATTTTTGAGCTGGTATATGCTACTTTTAATTTCGGATCTGGGACTCCTCTCATTGGACTCCATACTAAGGAGACTAAGTGCACACTGTATTGTACGCCCGGTAAAGCTCACCGCGTATATGATGGCATCCTCATAAGCTTCGTTCACCAGAAAGAGTCCAAAAGCGTGTCTAGCTGGTATGCGTCTTCATATGTTAATATTAATAGAAAAGTGCAGCAGAATGCAAATAAACTTATAATTTGCGGCTTTTTATGGGGGGTCCCACAGGAGATGTATGCCACATCATTCATCAAGACGGTGACCACTGCTGGACATATGTATACATAGGTGCAAACGCGATGTGCACTTGGCCTTATTAATATTCTAGGGAAGAACATGGTGGCAGACAGAACTGTATAGAAAAAGCGCCAGCAAAATGATTTCTTATCGCTAGCCATGTGCAGGATATCTTAGGATAATGACCTACACCACTGGAAATCACCCGGACACCAGTTTTACGTGATACCAGTTTGTTCCATATTTTTCAGATGTCTACCAATTACAGTCTACGGTGCTGTTCACATTTGTATTTTTGCACACTGAGTGGTCCTCACAAAATTATGGTGACATGCCCCTATGGGTATGTGAAAATATTGGCCAGCAGTCGGATGTCATATCCGTTTATTGTTTTAGTTTTTCATGGACTGCCTAATAGAAGATTGAGAAAATCCATTAGGGTTTGTTTTTTCTCATTCGAGAAAAACAGATAAAATTCTAATGATAAAAACTAACTTTGACCAACCTCAGGTGACACAGACAAAAGACATAGAAACTCTGACTGTATTTCCGTACAAGAAAAATCACTGATATCAGCATGAGCATCTGAGTGTTAGATTTTTTTTTTCACCGACCTTGAAAAGTCTTGCATTGCCAGTTTTGATCTGACACGTCTCCCGTGATTTTCATGAAAAACATGCATCGCACTGGTACGCATAAAAAGTGGACATCTGAATGAGGCCTTGAGCTTTGATCACACATCTCTATTCTGAATATGATTTACGCAAAAAAAGCAAGAAAAAACTCTCCTATTAAAGGATTCATTTGTAACCAGTCTGTCGTGAGACTTGAAAAATAAAGATTTATTTCCTCTACCAAAGAAGTAATGGCAATGATGTGAAAAGCACCACCTCGGGAGAAGGTTCGTTGTAGAGTTCATTGTCAACACTGCGTCTATTATATCTGTGCCAAATACACTGGGATAGAGATTCCCAGGAATTCCTGCCTCTCCGAGACTCGTCAGCTGCTCCCAATTATTTGGTGTGGAATTACTTATGTGACCGAAAAATGAAAACCCAGGACAAACAATAAATTGAAGCATATGTTGTATTCTTATGCTGAAATATGTAGGCGCACATTAATGTAGGGAACAAATTTGCTTAAAAATGCTATAATACGTACCGCATATTAGAATTAATCATCCCTCTAGGCGTCCTTTTATATTTAAAAAAACGTTTATTGCCGCTATTGCCCATTAGTATAGACCTATCTAATTAATAATGCTGCACAACTCGTTAAAAGTGTAGAAATGTAAAATTGACTGCTAGAAATCCTCCACACCTTTCATATGAACATCACAAGAACAAGTAAATATGACTCCCTGTGGATTATGCAAGCTTTGGTGAGGGCTAAAAGAAATATTTGTTTCAGTTCCCTTGAAACTTCTTATCTCACTTCAAAATGATCTCATCAGTTTAGCTGCTTAAGGCCCCTTCACATTAAGCGACGCTGCAGCGATACCGACAACGATCCGGATCGCTGCAGCGTCGCTGTTTGGTCGCTGGAGAGCTGTCACACAGACCGCTCTCCAGCGACCAACGATGCCGGTAACCAGGGTAAACATCGGGTAACTAAGCGCAGGGCCGCGCTTAGTAACCCGATGTTTACCCTGGTTACCATGCTAAAAGTAAAAAAAAACAAACACTACATACTTACCTACAGCCGTCTGTCCTCCAGCGCTGTGCTCTGCTTCTCTGCTCTCCTCCTGTACTGTCTGGGAGCCGGAAAGCAGAGCGGTGACGTCACCGCTCTGCTTTCCGGCTCACAGCCAGTACAGGAGGAGAGCAGAGCACAGCGCTGGAGGACAGACAGCGGTAGGTAAGTATGTAGTGTTTGTTTTTTTTTACTTTTAGCATGGTAACCAGGGTAAACATCGGGTTACTAAGCACGGCCCTGCGCTTAGTTACCCGATGTTTACCCTGGTTACCAGTGAAGACATCGCTGGATCGGTGTCACACACGCCGATCCAGCGATGTCTCCAGGGAGTCCAGCGACGAAATAAAGTTCTGGACTTTATTCAGCGACCAACGATCTCCCAGCAGGGGCCTGATCGTTGGTCGCTGTCACACATAACGATTTCATTAACGATATCGTTGCTACGTCACAAATAGCAACGATATCGTTAACAATATCGTTATGTGTGAAGGTACCTTTAGTTTAAGGAGACTTGGCCAATAGAGTTGAATATACACAGCTCAAAAATAATGAGATCACTTGCACATCACAGTATAGCCCCAAGTCAATTAAACTCCTGGGCAGGGCCGGTTTTAGGCTAGGTTCTCATTTCGTTTTAGGGTGAGCGCTAACGGACAGCGTTGCACGGCGAAATTAACGCCGTGCAACGCATCCGTTAGCGCTCTCATTGCCAGCAATGTTAAAGCGCTAGTGATGTGCCGTTCTTTTGTGGCGTGCCTCGGACGCTGCTTGCAGCATCTGAGGCGCGCCCGAGGTCCGTTCCCTGCTCTCGCAAATTGGGGATCTGCGCTAGCGGGGACGTTTAACGCGACCCCTAAAAAGACATTGCGTTAGCGCAATCCGCTAGCGCTGGGCGCTTAACGGATTGCCCTAACGCAATATGAACCTAGCCTTAGGCAAAGTGGGGCCCTAGGCATAGTTTAAAATGGGGCCCCAAATGCTAACATATTGCGCATCACACAGAAGCATTTTGGTTGTATTTACATTCGCTGAGTTCAGGCCGCTAAATGAGTTTGATAGACAATACTAAAGTCGTTCAACGCTTGCTTGTTTCCCGGCCTCTTTCCACCATCTGGGAAAGAATGATGGGGACAGAACGATCACTAATAGATCACCATACAGTATCATGTTATCAGCAGCACATCTACAGTTTACACTGGCGATGTGCTGCTGAGAACAATGATTGTTTTTGCCAGAACAAAAATCTGAATATGCAGCATTTTACTTGTTTAGTATAATACACCCCATAGTCCTCCATATATTATAATGTGCACCACAGTCCTCCATATAGTATAATACACTCCCTATAGTTTTCCATATATGAAAATACACTGCTCAGTCCTCCACATAGTATAATACACTCCTCATAGTCCTCCATATAGCATAATACACTCCTTATAGTGCTCCATATAGTATAATGCACCGCCATAGTCATCCATGTAGTCCAATTCACTGGAACATTATGTATCAGTACATCAGATGCTGCCAAGTATCGCCATAGACAGACCAGGAGCTCAATGATGTCCAGATCCAAGTGGGAAGGGATCCCTCATGACAACATCAGCCGTCCCATAAGGAGAATGAAGAGATATCGGGAGCACATGGGGGTCATAGACACTACTGAGGAACATTGGGTGAATTTCATTGTGAGCACTCACAATTTTAATTCACCTATAATTTCAGATTTTACTTTGATTTTCGGGATAATTTTGAATTTATATTTGTCGATGATTTGAGCTTGTTTTGATCATTGGTACATCATATTGTTCTTGCCGAATTACTTGATGTACAGTTGAAACCAGAAGTTTACATACACTATATAAAAAGACACATGCATGTTTTTCTCATTATCTGACATGAAATCAGAATAAACATTTCCCTTTTTAGGTCAATTAGGATTACCATAATTATTAGTTTTTGCCAAATGCCAAAATGAGAGAGAGAGAATGTTTTAAGGCATTTTTATTACTTACCGCAAAGTCCAAAGTTTATATATAGTGATGAGCAAATATACTCGTTACTCGAGATTTCCCGAGCACGCTCGGATGTCCTCCAAGTATTTTTTTAGTGCTCGGAGATTTAGTTTTTTTCGCCGCAGCTGGATGATTTACAGCTACTAGCCTGCTTGATTACAGGTGGGGATTCCCTAGCAACCAGGCAACCTCCACATGTACTTATGCTGGCTAACAGATGTAAATCATTCAGCTGCGGCAAGAAAAACTAAATCTCTGAGCACTAAAAAATACTCGGAGGACCCCCGAGCGTGTTCGAGAAATCTCAAGTAATGAGTATATTCACTCATCACTATTTATATACATTACCCTTAATCTGAATGACTTGGGTCAAAAGTTAGGGATATCCTTCCACAAGCTTCTCATAATAGTTGGTTGGAATTTGGGCCCATTCCTCCTGACAAAACTGGTGTAACTGATCCAGGTTTGTAGGTCGCCCTGCTCACACCTGCCTTTTCAGCTTTGCCCATTAATTTTCAATAGGATTGAGATCAGGGCTTTGTGATGGCCACTCCAAAACATTGATTTTATTACCATTTTGGCAGTATGCTTCGGGTCATTGTCCATTTGGAATATCCATTTCCGCCCAAGCATTAACTTTAACTAACTGATGTCTTGAGATGTTGCTTCAGTATTGCTACATAATCTTCTTTTCTCATGATGCCATTTATTTTGTGAAGTGCACCAGTCCCTCCTGCAGCAAAACAACCCCACAACATGATGCGGCAAACCCCGTGTTTCACAGTTGGGAGGTGTTCTTAGGCTATGGTCACATTGCGTTAGGGCAGTCTGTTTAGCGCATAGCGCTATGGACTGCGCTAACGCAATGTCCCAAAAGGGATCGCGTGTGCCGATCCCGCTAGCGCAGATGCCCGAGCTGCACTAGCGAGGAATGGACCGCGAACGCTGCAAGCAGCGTTCGCGGTCCGTCACTCAAATGACGGCACATCGCTAGCGCACGCCCAATGTGGGCATGCGCTAGCGATGCGTTCGCCATTACAAACAATGGCGGCGTTAACGGACTACGTTACACCGCGTTATGCCGCGGTGTAACGTAGTCCGTTAAATGGGTTCACATAACGTAATGTGAACCTAGCCTTAGGCTTCCATGTTTCTCCCTTTTTCCTCCAAACATAACGATGGTCATTATTCAAAAAAAACTACATTTCAGTTTCATCTGACCACAGAACATGTCTCCAAAAATTAAGGTCTTTCTTCCAGTGTACATTTGCTAACATTAATCTGGCTTTTTTATGTTTCTTTTGGAGTAATTGCTTCTTCCTGGCAGAGTGGCCTTTCAGCCCATGTTGATACAGTACTCGTTTCACTGTGGATATTGACACAACCTTACCAGCTTCACCATCATCTTCACAAGGTCTTTTGCTTTTGTCCTTGGGTTGATATGCATATGTCAGATCAAAGCATGTTCATCTCTGGGACACAGAACCCGTTTCCTTCCTGAGCAGTATGGTGGCTGGACATTCACATCTTGTTTGTACTTGCGTATAATTTTGTACAGATGAACGAGACACCTTCAGGTATCTTGAAATTGTACCCAAGGATGAGCCAGACTTGTGCAAGTCCACAATTCTCTTCCTGATATCTTGGCTGATTTCTTGAGACTTTCCCATGATGCTACACAAAGAAGTAGTGTGTTTCAGGTGTGCATTAAAAATATATCCACAGGTGTGTGTCTCTAACTCAGATGTTGCCCCAAAACCAGAAGCTTCCAAACACATGCCATCATCATATGAGCAGTCCAGAATTGTTTAAAGGCATGGTAATCTTATTGTTTGTAAACTTTTGACTTTGCAGTAAGTAATAAAAATGCCTTAACCCCTTCCCGACCTGTGACACAGCGTATGCGTCATGAAAGTCGGTGCCAATCCGACCTGTGACGCATATGCTGTGTCACAGAAAGATCGCGTCCCTGCAGATCGGGTGAAAGGGTTAACTCCCATTTCACCCGATCTGCAGGGACAGGGGGAGTGGTAGTTTAGCCCAGGGGGGGTGGCTTCACCCCCTCGTGGCTACGATCGCTCTGATTGGCTGTTGAAAGTGAAACTGCCAATCAGAGCGATTTGTAATATTTCACCTAAAAAAATGGTGAAATATTACAATCCAGCCATGGCCGATGCTGCAATATCATCGGCCATGGCTGGAAATACTAATGTGCCCCCACCCCACCCCTCCGATCGCCCCCCCAGCCCCCCGATCTGTGGCCCGCTCCCCTCCGTCCTGTGCTCCGCTCCCCCGTCCTCCTATCCGCTCCCCCGTGCTCCAATCACACCCCCCCGTGCTCCAATCAAACCCCCCCGCACTCCGATCCCCCCCCGTGCTCCGAACCACCCCCCCTGCACACCGATCCCCCCCCCTGCACACCGATCCACCCGCCCGCACACCGATCACTCTCCCCCATGCTCCGATCCCTCCCCCCCCGTGCTCCGACGCCCCCCCGTGCCCTGATCTCCCCCCCCTGTGCCCTGATCTCCCCCCCTTATACTTACCGATCCTGGCGGGGTCCGTCAGTCTTCTTCCCCGAGCGCCGCCATGTTCCAAAATGGCGGGCGCATGCGCAGTGCGCCCGCCGAATCTGCCGGCCGGCAGATTCGTTCCAATGTGAATTTTGATCACTGTGATATAATCTATCACAGTGGTCAAAATAAAAAAACAGTAAATGACCCCCCCCATTTGTCCCCCATAGATAGGGACAATAATAAAATAAAGAATTTTTTTTTTTTTTCACTAAGGTTGGAGTTAGAACTAGGGTTAGGGGTAGGGTTAGGGGTAGGGGTAGGGTTAGGGTTAGGGTTAGGGGTAGGGTTAGGGGTAGGGGTAGGGGTAGGGTTAGGGGTAGGGTTAGGGGTAGGGTTAGGGGTAGGGGTAGGGGTAGGGGTAGGGGTAGGGGTAGGGGTAGGGTTAGGGTTAGGGGTAGGGTTAGGGGTAGGGGTAGGGTTAGGGTTTCGGTATGTGCACACGTATTCTGGTCCTCTGCGGATTTTTCTGCAGCGGATTTGATAAATCCGCAGTGCTAAACCGCTGCGGATTTATGGCAGATTTACCGCGGTTTTTCTGCGCATTTCACTGCGGTTTTACAACTGCGATTTTCTATTGGAGCAGTTGTAAAACCGCTGTGGAATCCGCAGAAAGAAGTGACATGCTGCGGAATGTAAACCGCTGCGTTTCCGTGCAGTTTTTCCGCAGCATGTGTACAGCGATTTTTGTTTCCCATAGGTTTACATTGAACTGTACACTCATGGGAAACTGCTGCGGATCCGCAGCGTTTTCCAAAGCGTGTGCACATACCTTTAGAATTAGGCTATGTGCACACGGTGCGGATTTGGCTGCGGATCCGCAGCGGATTGGCCGCTGCGGATCCGCAGCAGTGTTCCATCAGGTTTACAGTACCATGTAAACCTATGGAAAACCAAATCCGCTGTGCCCATGGTGCGGAAAATACCGCACGGAAACGCTGCGTTGTATTTTCCGCAGCATGTCAATTCTTTGTGCGGATTCCGCAGCGTTTTACACCTATTCCTCAATAGGAATCCGCAGGTGGAATCCGCAGGTGAAATCCGCAGGTAAAACGCAGTGCCTTTTACCCGCGGATTTTTCAAAAATGGTGCGGAAAAATCTCACACGAATCCGCAACGTGGGTACATAGCCTTAGGGTTAGGGTTGGGTTGGAATTAGGGTTGTGGTTAGGGTTAGGGGTGTGTTGGGGTTAGGGTTGTGGTTAGGGGTGTGTTGCGGTTAGGGTTGTGGTTAGGGTTACGGCTACAGTTGGGATAAGGGTTAGGGGTGTGTTGGCGTAAGAATTGAGGGGTTTCCACTGTTTAGGCACATCAGGGGGTCTCCAAACGCAACATGGCGCCACCATTGATTCCAGCCAATCTTTTATTCAAAAAGTCAAATGGTGCTCCTTCCCTTCCGAGCCCCGACGTGTGCCCAAACAGTGGTTTACCCCCACATATGGGGTATCAGTGTACTCAGGACAAACTGGGCAACAATTACTGGGGTCCAATTTCTCCTGTTACCCTTGAGAAAATAAAAAATTGCTTGCTAAAACATCATTTTTGAGGAAAGTAAAATGATTTTTTATTTTCACGGCTCTGCGTTGTAAACGTCTGTGAAGCACTTGGGGGTTCAAAGTGCTCACCACATATCTAGATAAGTTCCTTGGGGGGTCTAGTTTCCAAAATGGGGTCACTTGTGGGGGGTTTCTACTGTTTAGGCACACCAGGGGCTCTGCAAACGCAACGTGACGCCCGCAGACCATTCCATCAAAGTCTGCATTTCAAAACGTCACTACTTGACTTCCGAGCCCCGACGTGCGCCCAAACAGTGGTTTACCCCCACATATGGGGTATCAGCGTACTCAGGACAAACTGGGCAACAATTACTGGGGTCCAATTTCTCCTGTTACCCTTGAGAAAATAAAAAATTGCTTGCTAAAACATCATTTTTGAGGAAAGAAAAATGATTTTTTATTTTCACGGCTCTGCGTTGTAAACGTCTGTGAAGCACTTGGGGGTTCAAAGTGCTCACCACATATCTAGATAAGTTCCTTGGGGGGTCTAGTTTCCAAAATGGGGTCACTTGTGGGGGGTTTCTACTGTTTAGGCACACCAGGGGCTCTGCAAACGCAACGTGACGCCCGCAGACCATTCCATCAAAGTCTGCATTTCAAAACGTCACTACTTGACTTCCGAGCCCCGACGTGCGCCCAAACAGTGGTTTACCCCCACATATGGGGTATCAGCGTACTCAGGACAAACTGGGCAACAATTACTGGGGTCCAATTTCTCCTGTTACCCTTGAGAAAATAAAAAATTGCTTGCTAAAACATCATTTTTGAGGAAAGAAAAATGATTTTTTATTTTCACGGCTCTGCGTTGTAAACGTCTGTGAAGCACTTGGGGGTTCAAAGTGCTCACCACATATCTAGATAAGTTCCTTGGGGGGTCTAGTTTCCAAAATGGGGTCACTTGTGGGGGGTTTCTACTGTTTAGGCACACCAGGGGCTCTGCAAACGCAACGTGACGCCCGCAGACCATTCCATCAAAGTCTGCATTTCAAAAGTCACTACTTCCCTTCTGAGCCCCGACGTGTGCCCAAACAGTGGTTTACCCCCACATATGGGGTATCAGCGTACTCAGGAGAAACTGGACAACAACTTTTGGGGTCCAATTTCTCCTGTAACCCTTGGGAAAATAAAAAATTCTGGGCTAAAAAATTATTTTTGAGGAAAGAAAACGTATTTATTATTTTCACTGCTCTGTGTTATAAACTTCTGTGAAGCACTTGGGGGTTCAAAGTGCTCACCTCACATCTAGATAAGTTCCTTTCGGGGTCTAGTTTCTAAAATGGGGTCACTTGTGGGGGGTTTCTACTGTTTAGCCACATCAGGGGCTCTGCAAACGCAACGTAACGCCCGCAGAGCATTCCATCAAAGTCTGCATTTCAAAATGTCACTACTTGACTTCCGAGCCCCGACATGTGCCCAAACTGTGGTTTACCCCCACATATGGGGTATCAGCGTACTCAGGAGAAACTGTACAACAACTTTTGGGGTCAAATTTCTCCTGTTACCCTTGGGAAAATAATAAATTGCAGGCTAAAAAATCATTTTAGAGAAAATAAAATTTTTATTTTATTTTCATGGCTCTGCGTTATAAACTTCTGTGAAGCACTTGGAAGTTCAAAGTCCTCACCACACATCTAGATTAGTTCCTTTGGGGGTCTAGTTTCCAAAATGGGGTCATATGTGGGGGATCTCCAATGTTTAGGCACACAGGGGCTCTCCAAACGTGACATGGTGTCCGCTAATGATTGGAGCTAATTTTCCATTTAAAAAGCCAATTGGCGTGCCTTCCCTTCCGAGCCCTGCCGTGCGCCCAAACAGTGGTTTACCCCCACATATGGGGTATCAGCGTACTCAGGACAAACTGGACAACAACATTTGCGGTCCAATTTCTCCTATTACCCTTGGCAAAATAGGAAATTCCAGGCTAAAAATCATTTTTGAGGAAAGAAAAATTATTTTTTATTTTCATGGCTCTGCATTATAAACTTCTGTGAAGCACCTGGGGGTTTAAAGTGCTCAATATGCATCTAGATAAGTTCCTTGGGGGGTCTAGTTTCCAAAATGGGGTCACTTGTGGGGGAGCTCCAATGCATAGGCACACAGGGGCTCTCTAAACGCGACATGGTGTCCGCTAACAATTGGAGCTAATTTTCCATTCAAAAAGTCAAATGGCGCGCCTTCCCTTCCGAGCCCTGCCGTGTGCCCAAACAGTGGTTTACCCCCACATATGAGGTATCGGCGTACTCGGGAGAAATTGCCCAACAAATTTTAGGATTCATTTTATCCTATTGCCCATGTGAAAATGAAAAACTGAGGCGAAAAGAATTTTTTTGTGAAAAAAAAAGTACTTTTTCATTTTTACAGATCAATTTGTGAAGCACCTGAGGGTTTAAAGTGCTCAATATGCATCTAGATAAGTTCCTTGGGGGGTCTAGTTTCCAAAATGGGGTCATTTGTGGGGGAGCTCCAATGTTTAGGCACACGGGGGCTCTCCAAACACGACATGGTGTCCGCTAACGATGGAGATAATTTTTCATTCAAAGAGTCAAATGGCGCTCCTTCCCTTCCGAACCTTACCATGTGCCCAAACAGTGGTTTACCTCCACATGTGAGGTATCGGTGTACTCATGAGAAATTGCCCAACAAATTTTAGGATCCATTTTATCCTGTTGCCCATGTGAAAATGAAAAAAATTGAGGCTAAAAGAATTTTTTTGTGAAAAAAAAGTACTTTTTCATTTTTACGGATCAATTTGTGAAGCCCCCGGGGGTTCAAAGTTCTCACTATGCATCTAGATAAGTTCCTTGGGGCGTCTAGTTTCCAAAATGGGGTCACGTGTGGGGGAGCTCCAATTTTTAGGCACACGGGGGCTCTCCAAACGTGACATGGTGTCCGCTAAAGAGTGGAGCCAATTTTTCATTCAAAAAGTCAAATGGCGCTCCTTCCCTTCCAAGCCCTGCCGTGCGCCCAAACAGTGGTTTACCCCCACATATGAGGTATCAGCGTACTCAGGACAAATTGGACAACAACTTTCGTGGTTCAGTTTCTCCTTGTACCATTGGGAAAATAAAAAAAATGTTGCTAAAAGATAATTTTTGTGACTAAAAAGTTAAATGTTCATTTTTTCCTTCCATGTTGCTTCTGCTGCTGTGAAGCACCTGAAGGGTTAAAAAACTTCTTGAATGTGGTTTTGAGCACCTTGAGGGGTGCATTTTTTAGAATGGTGTCACTTTTGGGTATTTTCATCCATATAGACCCCTCAAACTGACTTCAAATGTGAGGTGGTCCCTAAAAAAAATGGTTTTGTAAATTTCGTTGTAAAAATGAGAAATCGCTGGTCAAATTTTAACTCTTATAACTTCCTAGCAAAAAAAAATTTTGTTTCCAAAATTGTGCTGGTGTAAAGTAGACATGTGGGAAATGTTATTTATTAACTATTTTGTGTCACATAACTCTCTGGTTTAACAGAATAAAAATTCAAAATGTGAAAATTGCGAAATTTTCAAAATTTTCGCCAAATTTCCGTTTTTATCACAAATAAACGCAGAATTTATTGACCTAAATTTACCACTAACATGAAGCCCAATATGTCACGAAAAAACAATCTCAGAACCGCTAGGATCCGTTGAAGCGTTCCTGAGTTATTACCTCATAAAGGGACACTGGTCAGAATTGCAAAAAACGGCCAGGTCATTAAGGTCAAAATAGGCTGGGTCATGAAGGGGTTAAAATATTCTCTTTCGTTTTGGCATTTGGCAAATATTAATACTTATGGTAATCCTAATTGACCTGAAACGGGAAAGGTTTATTCTGATTTCATGTCAGATATTGAGAAGAACATGCATATGTGTTAGGAGTCGAGTTTCCTCTGCTGCACAGGGGGAATCTCGATCCGTGTCTGCTGCGGTCTCCCATTCGGTATCGGCCGCAGTGGGCTCTGCTCAGCGGAGACGTCGCTCCCAGCGTCTCGCTGGGGCTGATTCGGTGCATAGGGTCACTACTGCCTTTTCTGGCTTTCCTATGGTACCCTGCACTGATCTGCGGTGAGCGAGCCTCTCTGGGACTAAGTCCCTGTTTACTCACACTGAGCATGCCCAGGGCAGGGTCTCCCATTGGAGGTCGAGGGCCACATGTTCGGTCACATGCTCAGGTGCTGCAGTACATTCCATTGGTCCTTCTGGAAGGTCCTGAAAGGGCAAAACATGCTCAGGTACTGCAGCACTTTCCATTGGTCCTTCTGGAAGGTCCTGAAAGGGCAAAAACTTCAGTAGCAGCTTCCTGTGCTGCAACTATGTAAACTGCGCATGACCGCACGGCCATGCGCTAGTATCGTCTTTTGCTATATGCTTTGCGCCAATGTGGTCATGTGTTTGTATGTGTTCAGGGACCCGGCTGAAATAAGCCCCTAGAATACTGGCTCCTCCGGCGAGGAGATTGTGTATGCATGCATGACCACTCACTGCTCACATCTGGGTAGTTGGCCTGTGCCTCTGTGAAAGTCTAACACGGCACAGACCTCATCTCTCGCGGTTACTCTGTGAAGCTAACAGAGTTGGTATATACCGCCATATAGAGCCGCCATTATTTAGCAGCAGGTACTTTCCTGCACGGTGGATCCCGGGTTGCGAACGCACTAATTCCTTTTAATAAACAATATATTTGGTGCGTTCCGCCAACCCTAACAGTATACTAGCGCCAGGATCTGGCTAAGTAATGGCGGATGAACAGCGATTGCAGGGGTACATCCAGCTGCTGGAGGGCCGGTTGGCGTCTCTTGAGCGTGCAACCTCGGCGGTGGATGTTACCGCAATAGCTGTTCAGGCTGCTAGCGTGGCTGCAGCAGCTTTACCCACTGCCACCTCTGTTCCGACCCTATCTCACCTTCCTTTGCCTGAGAGATACTCTGGGGACAGTAAGTCCTGTAGGGGTTTCGTGAGCCAATGCGGTATACACCTCGAGCTTCTGGCTGCACGTTTCCCTACTGAGCGGGCAAAGTTGGGATTCATAATCTCTCTCCTGTCGGACAGAGCGTTGGAGTGGGCTACGCCGCTGTGGGAGCGCAACGATCATGTGGTGCGGAGTGTTCCTAGGTTTCTGGACACTCTGAAACAGGTCTTTTTAGGATCTCAAGTCACCCATGATACAGCGCTCCAACTGCTGGCTTTGACTCAGGGTTCAACCATGGTCAGCCATTTTGCTGTTCACTTCCGGACATTAGCATCTGAGTTGGAATGGCCAGATAAAACCCTCATTCCCGTATTTTGGAGGGGGCTGGCTGACCATGTGAAGGACGCTTTGGCCACTAGGGAGATTCCCGCCACACTGGAGGAGCTCATAGCCGTATCTACTCGTATTGACCTCCGTTTTAACGAGCGGAGGTTGGAGCGAGCCCAGTGTAGGCAGAGGTTTCGGCTGGCTCCCACCTTCGCCAAACCTTTGGAATCTCCAGTCCAGGCATCCGAGTCACATGAGGCCTTAGAGGTGACACGAGCGGGATCTAAGTCTGTCTGCCCGTGCACATAAGGTTCGTCATGTTTGCCAGCAGTCAGGACACCTTGCCTCCAAGGGTCCTCAGCGGTCGGGGAAACGTCAGCGTCTAGTGGCAGTTGGAGGAGGTACACTAGACACGGCGACGTTTGCCTCAAAGTTGTCCTTCAAGGGGACAATTACCATAGGCCCATCCACTCTTATGGTCGAGCTATGCGTGGATTCTGGGGCAGAGGGTAAATTTATGTCTTCCGCTTTTGCCCAGCGTCACGCAATACCCTTGGTGATGCTCGCCAAGCCGGTAACCGTTCGAGTGGTAAATGGGTCAACACTACCTTCACAGATTACCCACCAAACCATTCCTTTCACGCTATCTGTGTCTCCATCACATCAGGTGATAATCTCCCTATTAGTCATTCCTGAGGGAATTGATGAGGTCCTGTTGGGGATACCATGGCTTCGCTGTCATTCTCCTCATATTGAGTGGTCCTCTGGGAGAATTTTGGGTTGGAGTAAATCTTGCGAGGGTAGATGTCTGAGGGAGTGCGTTCAGGTTGCTACTACACAAGTACCCGCAGATCTTTCCTCTCTCCCCAAGCACTATTGGCCCTATGCAGACGTGTTCTCCAAAAGAGCTGCGGAGACCCTTCCGCCTCACCGCCCCTATGACTGTCCTATTGACCTCTTGCCTGGTGCTGAGCCTCCCCGGGGTCGAGTCTATCCGTTATCTCTCCCGGAGACGGAGGCAATGTCCCAGTACATCCAGGAGAATCTGGCAAGAGGATTCATTAGGAAGTCAGTGTCACCGGCAGGGGCAGGGTTCTTCTTCGTACAGAAGAAGACTGGAGACTTACGTCCATGCATAGACTACAGGGGTCTTAACGCCATCACCGTTAAGAACAAGTACCCACTACCCCTGATATCTGAGCTGTTCGATAGGCTACGGGGACCGAGGGTATTTACAAAGTTAGATCTGCGGGGTGCTTACAACCTGATTCGCATCCGTGAGGGGGATGAATGGAAGACGGCTTTTAACACCAGGGATGGGCACTATGAATATCTGGTGATGCCCTTCGGGCTCTGTAATGCCCCAGCCGTTTTCCAAGACTTTGTGAACGACATCTTCCGGGATATGCTCACCACCTCGGTCGTAGTCTATCTGGATGATATTCTCATCTTCTCTCCAGATATTGACTCCCATCGGAGAGATGTTCGCAAAGTCTTCGACCTCTTACGGGCAAACTCCCTCTACGCCAAGTTGGAGAACTGTGTGTTTGAGCAGGAGTCCTTGTCTTTCCTTGGTTATATCATCTCTGCCCAGGGTTTGGCTATGGATCCTGCCAAGCTACAGGCTGTAATGGACTGGCAGGAACCCCATTCTCTTAAAGCGGTGCAGCGCTTTATGGGGTTCATTAATTACTATCGCCAGTTCATTCCACACTTCTCAACTTTGGTAGCTCCCTTGGTTGCCCTCACCAAGAAGGGAGCAAATCCCAAGTTGTGGTCAGAGGAGGTCTCCAAAGCCTTGCTCTCGATCAAGTCACACTTCGCTAGCGCTCCCATCCTACATCGCCCCGATGTTGATAAACCATTTATCTTGGAGGTGGATGCCTCATCCGTTGGTGCTGGAGCAGTCCTTTTCCAAAAGGATGCTCAAGGTCGGAAGCATCCTTGCTTCTTCTTCTCCAAGACCTTCACACCAGCGGAAAGGAATTATTCCATCGGGGACAGGGAGTTGCTGGCCATGAAGTTGGCTTTTTCAGAGTGGAGACATCTCTTGGAGGGAGCTCGCTTTCCCTTCCAAGTCTTCACTGACCACAAGAACTTGGTGTATCTGCAAACGGCCCAGCGGCTGAATTCTCGCCAGGCTAGATGGTCCCTGTTCTTCTCCCGGTTCCATTTTACTCTCCATTTCCTCTCCGGGGAGAAGAACGTTCGTGCTGACGCTCTCTCTCGCTCCGTGGTGTCATCGGAGGAGGAGGAGGAGCAGGAGGAGGAGCCTCGGCTAATTGTCCCTTCTGAGAGCCTGAGAACTGTAGCTCCGGTTTCGCTAGAGTCTGTGCCCCCGGGCAAGACTTTCGTACCAGCTAACTTGCGACCGGAGGTTCTCTCTTGGGCTCACTCCTCCAGAGTGGGTGGGCATTTTGGGACCAAGAGGACATCTGAGCTTCTGGCGAGAACATACTGGTGGCCGCATATGGCCCGAGATGTCAAGGACTATATTCAGGCGTGCGTTTCTTGCGCCCAGAATCGGTCTCCTCGGCAACGGCCTGCTGGGTTGCTTTACCCTCTACCGGTGGCAGACAGGCCCTGGGAGATGGTCGGGATGGACTTTGTGGTGGGTCTACCCAAGTCGCGTGGCTGCTCCATTATTTGGGTTGTCACCGACCATTTCTCCAAGATGGTGCATTTGGTGCCGCTTCCTCGGTTACCCTCAGCACGGGCCTTGGCGGTGTTGTTCATTAAACACGTTTTCCGTTTGCATGGTATGCCTGATAAGATTGTCAGCGATCGGGGTCCCCAGTTCGCATCTCGGTTTTGGAGAGAGCTCTGCCGTTTACTCAGCATAGAGTTAAACCTCTCCTCTGCATACCATCCCGAGACGAATGGGTTGGTGGAGAGAACCAACCAGACTCTGGTGACATATTTGCGACATTTTGTCTCTGCTAGGCAGGATGACTGGGCATCTTTGCTACCTTGGGCGGAATTTGCCCTGAACAACGCCGTAGCCGATTCCACTGGTCAAACTCCTTTTCTCCTTAATTACGGCCAGCATCCGCGTGTCCCTGTGCCCATGCCCGTGTCATCCACCGATTCTAGGGTGGCAGACTGGGCGGTGGAGGCACGCGACATCTGGGACCGCACACAGGATGCCATCCGGGCCTCCAAGGAGAGAATGAGGGTTTCGGCTGATACACACCGGCGCCCCGCTCCGGTCTTTGCTCCTGGCGACTTAGTGTGGCTCTGCGCCCGTAACATCAGGCTGCGAGTTGAGTCCACTAAGTTTGCTCCTCGCTACATTGGCCCGTTTAAGGTTCTGGAACAGGTCAACCCTGTGGTCTACCGTTTGGCTATTCCTCCACGCCTTGGTATCACCGATACTTTCCACGTTTCCCTCTTAAAGCCCGTTCATTTGTCCCGGTTTTCCGAGTCATCTGCTGGGACATCGGGTTCATCCACGGATGAGTTTGAGGTGAATGCTATTGTGGGGTGCAAGGTGGTACGTGGCAAGAAATTTTATCTGGTGGACTGGAAGGGTCACGGCCCAGAGGATAGAACCTGGGAGCCTGTGGAGCACATTCGGGCTCCGCTGCTTATCGCAGCTTTTGAGCGTAGTGAGGCTCAAGGAGGGGGGGGGCCCTAGGAGGGGGGGGGTAATGTTAGGAGTCGTGTTTCCTCTGCTGCACAGGGGGA
Source organism: Ranitomeya imitator (assembly GCF_032444005.1). Taxonomy (NCBI): domain Eukaryota; kingdom Metazoa; phylum Chordata; class Amphibia; order Anura; family Dendrobatidae; genus Ranitomeya; species Ranitomeya imitator. The sequence goes on along the minus strand of NC_091282.1, from coordinate 696,703,302 downwards.
ATCTCGATCCGTGTCTGCTGCGGTCTCCCATTCGGTATCGGCCGCAGTGGGCTCTGCTCAGCGGAGACGTCGCTCCCAGCGTCTCGCTGGGGCTGATTCGGTGCATAGGGTCACTACTGCCTTTTCTGGCTTTCCTATGGTACCCTGCACTGATCTGCGGTGAGCGAGCCTCTCTGGGACTAAGTCCCTGTTTACTCACACTGAGCATGCCCAGGGCAGGGTCTCCCATTGGAGGTCGAGGGCCACATGTTCGGTCACATGCTCAGGTGCTGCAGTACATTCCATTGGTCCTTCTGGAAGGTCCTGAAAGGGCAAAACATGCTCAGGTACTGCAGCACTTTCCATTGGTCCTTCTGGAAGGTCCTGAAAGGGCAAAAACTTCAGTAGCAGCTTCCTGTGCTGCAACTATATAAACTGCGCATGACCGCACGGCCATGCGCTAGTATCGTCTTTTGCTATATGCTTTGCGCCAATGTGGTCATGTGTTTGTATGTGTTCAGGGACCCGGCTGAAATAAGCCCCTAGAATGCTGGCTCCTCCGGCGAGGAGATTGTGTATGCATGCATGACCACTCACTGCTCACATCTGGGTAGTTGGCCTGTGCCTCTGTGAAAGTCTAACAGGGCACAGACCTCATCTCTCGCGGTTACTCTGTGAAGCTAACAGAGTTGGTATATACCGCCATATAGAGTCGCCATTATTTAGCAGCAGGTACATTCCTGCACGGTGGATCCCGGGTTGCGAACGCACTAATTCCTTTTAATAAACAATATATTTGGTGCGTTCCGCCAACCCTAACATATGTGTCTTTTATATAGTGCATGTAAACTTCTGGTTTCAACTGTAATGTAAATTGATAAAGATTGTCAACTTATATTTTTCATTCATCAAGTTTTGATTTATGATTTAAGTATTTCCTTTTTTTTCGTGTGTTGTAGGTACTTATCCCTCACATCAAATCAAAAACAGCAGAAAGAAGGCAGCGATGTTTACCTGCCCAGGCCTCCAAACAAACCCACTATCAGGATGCAGCGGACCCATGTAGTTAAGATGGCGGCAACACAGGTGCAAAAATACCGATGAAACCACCACTCTCGGCCTACCAATCCATGGAGGGGGTGGTTGCTTGGTTTATTAGTGCACAATAGAGACTTGTATAGAGACTTGTATGGGGTTCTGTTCACATACAGGTGATGCACAGCATCCAGGTTAGCAGCCTATTAGTGACACCCATACCATTCGATCAGGTGGGCTGCCCAGTGCTATCCAAATGCATCCCATGTGAAGACACCACAGTTTACAAGACCAAATGGGCCCAGCTGCATCCCGAAAAGTAAAGTGCAGAAAATACATATAAAAATGTGAGGTATTAGTCGATATTTTTAATATACCAAGCAACCACCCCCTCCATGGATTGGTAGGCCGTGAGTGGTTTCATCTCTATTTTTGCACCTGTTATTTTTGAAGGATTTTTAAGTCCTCTTTTTGTGGTTTTGCTGTTTAGTGTTATGCCTTCACATCACATTGGATGTCCGAAAATATGCTACATGGTTCACTGATGGTATTTATTTGGTATGTGAGAAATAACATGTATGATTTCTGCAATAACATTTCAAGTATCCGTAGGACATGTGGGAGGTTTATCTAATGGGTAAACAGTTACCAGTCACCAGTTTTGGCCGATATAAAGATATAAAGGTCACACTTAGCGACGCTGCAGCGATACCGACAACGATCCGGATCACTGCAGCGTCGCTGTTTGGTCGCTGGAGAGCTGTCACACAGACCGCTCTCCAGCGACCAACGATGCAGGTAACCAGGGTAAACATCGGGTAACTAAGCGCAGGGCCGCGCTTAGTAACCCGATGTTTACCCTGGTTACCATCCTAAAAGTAAAAAAAAACACACTACATACTTGCCTACAGCCGTCTGTCCTCCAGCGCTGTGCTCTGCACTCCTCCTGTACTGGCTGTGAGCACAGCGGCCGGAAAGCAGAGCGGTGACGTCACCGCTCTGCTTTCCGGCTGACCGACGCTCACAGCCAGTACAGGAGGAGTGCAGAGCACAGTGCTGGAGGACAGACGGCTGTAGGTAAGTATGTAGTGTTTGTTTTTTTTTACTTTTAGGATGGTAACCAGGGTAAACATCGGGTTACTAAGCGCGGCCCTGCGCTTAGTTACCCGATGTTTACCCTGGTTACCAGTGAAGACATCGCTGGATCGGTGTCACACACGCCGATTCAGCGATGTCTGCGGGGAGTCCAGCGACCAAATAAAGTTCTGGACTTTCTTCCCCGACCAGCGACAGCACAGCAGGGGCCTGTCACACTGGACGATATCGCTAGCGAGGACGCTGCAACGTCACGGATCGCTAGCGATATCGTCTAGTGTGACGGTACCTTAAGAGATGGCCACTGACTTTCAGGGGCTTATCTACAGTATTCTATAATGCTATAGATAAGCCCCATATCTGACCTGAAAGATAAGAAAAATAAGTTTTATTATACTCACACGGGGGGGGGGGGGGAGGGTTTGGGTGCTTGCTTCACAGGCTCCCCGGCATCATTCTCCTGTGTAGGCGTACTTATTTACCCTGTTGAGGGCAGAGCAAAGTACTGTAGTACGCAGGCGCTGGACCTCTCTGACCTCGACCTCTCTGACCTCGACATGATGCGCAGGAGCGTGATGTCGGGGAGCCATGAAACAAGCAGGAGGGCAGCGTTGCAAGAAGATGGGAGGCGCCGGATCCGGATCTGTGACACCCATTGGACTGGGTGAGTATAATAAAACTTATTTTTCTTAACTTTCAGGTTGGATCTGGGGATTATCTACAGCATTATAAACTCTGAAAGGCGGTGGCCACATCTTATATCGGCAAAAACAGCTGACGGGTTCGCTTTAAACTCCGCTCAGGTAATCCGTACATGTTTTCTAAGCATTGGCCGGTTCAGAAGAGCGTAGTTTTGGTCTGAGTCTGATCGGATTGCACTCGGACCAATGTTATTCCATAGGGCCGTGCACATGTTTGACAATTTTTTTTATTTTTTTCTCAAATTCTGTTCAAATAAGAAAAGAGCAGCATGCCCGAGTTTAATGTGATACTCATGCAAATCAATCAGTGCGTGGAAAACTTCGGACTGCACTCGGATAATAGCTAAGTGCAATCCGATTTCGGCACCTTGACAGAATGGAGAAGATGGAGAATTTATTTTCTCTATCTTCTCATCCGAGAGAATCGGCGCACACTATGATCACACTCTGATCAGAGTGTCATTTGCATCTGCCCGATGCAAATGGCATAAAATGGCATAAAAATCAACGTTGTCGGTAGCACATCGTGTAGGCGGGATATGCCGGCAACAACATGAATACCGTCTAGGTACAGAATAATCATATTGATTCTTTTGTGCTCATCAGTTTGTGTTTGCCGTTGTCAGTGAGCTCCGTTTGACAAATCGATGCTTGTTAAAGGGATTCAAATAGCCAGTGTAAATGGGCCTTAACTTTGCACAGAATTTTTTACTTTTCAATGCATCTATCACACTCCAAAGCTGCTCTTGCCAGTCCCTATTACATTTTTAAATCCTGGGTGTTGCACCCTTGTGTCTTAGGCTGCCGTCACACTAGCAGTATTTGGTCAGTATTTTACATCAGTATTTGTAGCCAAAACCAGGAGTGGGTGATAAATGCAGAAGTTGTGCATATGTTTCTATTATACTTTTCCTCTATTTGTTCCACTCCTGGTTTTGGCTGCAAATACTGATGTAAAATACTGACCAAACACTGCTAGTGTGACGGCAGCCTTAGTTTGTATAGCCCTGGTCTCAGAAATGCCTAATTGGGTTCTGTTACTACGCTTGCAGTGTTTTGGTCAGGACTCGAAGTGAGGCATGTAGAGTGTATCACTTATTCCTCCCGTGAGCTGCCAGCTTTCAGTCACACAGGTGTCTCGGTGTAGCTACTTTCAGGGTTCTGTACACAGTGAGCAGATTCTGTAACCACGCCGTGGCACTTCAACACCAGACTCTATACTGATGCATTATGGAGCCGACTGCTAATGTGCTGGGTTGTGCTTACAGCCGCTGCTCTGTGTTGTGAACAGTGTATACCTCTTCTGGCATCCATGTTCGTCATCTGTATAGATGTCAGTATCTTTTAGCTGCTTCTACCTTTATCTACATTGCTTTGTTGCATGTTGTCCACAGTTATGTATGCTGTACATATTTAATAAAATTGATTGCATTATTTACCCCTATGCTGTTTTCACAGTCTGTTCTAGGATATACTATTCTTGTTGGCTTCCACGTGGTGACTCATTTATCATCTGACCATAGACTGTGTTGCTCTTTTTGAGCAAACTCTTTTCTTCGGTTTATAAGTGTATACCTCTATGACTGAAAGCCGGTGACTCCTTGGACTAAATAAGTTTATTTTCCTCCGGTATTCGTACTTTAATTACTGCCGTTGGGCACCTTCATGACGCTATAAACCTGCAAAGTAATCCTATATCTGCAAGTTAATAGCTTTATTGGACCTGATAGTTTCCATTTAAATGTCTTGACTTCCTAGGAATGTTCTGCTATATATTGAGAGATTTTAATAGTGGAAGGATTTCTGGGCTCAGATTCCAGAAGTCATAAATAGTAATTCTGCTATATACGGTATATATATGTGTGTGTGTATGTCCGGGATTGGTATCTGCACCGTCGCAGCTACAGCCACAAAATTTTGCACAGTCACACGTCTGGACCCTGAGAGCGTCATAGGCTATGTTGTGAGGTGAAATTTTAACCCCGCGCTTTCCAATTCACCAAACAATTTTGCCCCCATCTACATAATGGGGAAAAAGTGAAAGGAAAAGTGTTGGAGGCAAATTGACAGCTGCCAGATGTGAACAAGGGGGACTTAAAGAGTGAGAGCGATGGCACCAAAGAGTATATACCGTACAGATGCTAAGGTGGGGCCCCGACATGGGATACTCACCACACTCGGGGATATGAACACACACACAAAAGGCGCCACAAACTACCACGTGCTTGAACGCATATACCACCCGTAGCACACATTTCACCACACATACACCAACCTCGCCACATAAAAGTCGAAACACAAAAGTCGCCGCTCAAAACTCGCCACGCGCAAAACTAGGCTCACGCAAAACTCGCCACATGCAAAACTAGGCTCACGCAAAACTCGCCACATGCAAAACTAGGCTCACGCAAAACTCGCCACACGTGCAAAACTCACCTCATGGAAAACTTGCCACACGCAAAACTTGCACACGTGAAAAAATTGCTACATGCACAAAAGTTGCAACACATGCAAAAGTTGCCTCACTCAAAACTTGCACATACTCAAAACGCACCACACATAAAACTCGCCATGCGCAAAACTTGCTGCACACAACTTGCTACACTAACCTGTCACATGCAACTCGACACACAAAAAGGTGCTACACGCATGTCGCCACACAACTCATCTCACAAAAGTCGCTACATGCATGTCGCCACATGCAACTCAACACACACAACTTGACACATGAAACTCGCCCTAAAACACACACAAGTCTGGTATTATCTTTCAAAAATAAAAATCTGATTAATAAGCAGGCAAACTACAAGAGCAACAAATGTACCATATAGGAAATACAGCAGCTGTCAGTCACATGACCTGTCTATTATGTGTATGTGTGAGCTAATATATACTGCCAGGGGGGAGGGCTTCCTGTTGGCTGGGGATTTATCAGGCTGCCAATTTAGTACTATATACAGGAGGAGATGACACACAGGTATATACTATATACAGGAGGAGATGACTTACAGGTATATACTATATACAGGAGGAGATGACACACGTATATACTATATACAGGAGGAGATGACACACAGGTATATACTATATACAGGAGGAGATGACACACAGGTATATACTATATACAGGAGGAGATGACATCCTGGTATATACTATACACAGGGGAGATGACATACAGGTACATACTATATACAGGGGCGATTACACACAGGTATAGAGTGTGTTGGGGTTAGGGTTGTGGTTAGAATTGGGGGGCTCCACTGTTTAGGTACATCAGGAGGTCTCCAAACGCGACATAGCACCACCATTGATTCCAGCCAATTTTGCGTTCAAAAAGTCATATGGTTCTCCCTCCTTTCTGAGCCCTGCTAGACACACAAACAGTGGCTTTCCCCCACATACGGGTATTGGTGTATTCAGGAGAAATTTCACAACAAATTTTGTGGTCCATTTTCTCCTGATACCCTTGTGAAAATAAAAAAACTGGTTCCAAAGTAAATTTTTTGTGAAAAAAGTAAAATGTTCATTTTTTACTTCCACATTGCTTTAGTTCTCGTGAAGCGCCTGAAGGGTTAATAAACTTCTTGAATGTGGTTTTTCGCACCTTGAGGGTTGCAGTTTTTAGAATGGTGTCACTTTTGGGTATTTTTCTGTTACATTGATCCCCCAAAGTTACTTCAAATGTGAGGTGGTCCCTTTAAAAAACTGGTTTTGCAAATTTGGTTGGAAAAATGAGAAATCGCTGGTCAACTTTTAACCCTTATAACGTCCTAACAAAAAATTGTTTCCAAAATTGTGCAAAATTGTAAAGTAGAAATGTGGAAAATGCTATTATTAACTATTTTGTGACACCACTCTCTGATTTTACTCCTTTTTGTCCTCAGACGGAATAGTGCGTCAGGTGAATCGCGATCCACTCGCCACTACTAACTAGTTAAATGCCGCTGTCAAACTCTGACAGTGGCATTTAACTAGCGCTTTTGGCCATTAGGCCGGAAATGCGCTCATCGCTGACCCCCGTCACGTGATCGGGGGTCAGCAATGTGTCGGCATGACAACTAGAGGTCTACTGAAGACCTCTATGGTTGTTGATGCTGGATTGCTGTGAGTGCCACCCTGTGGAAGGTGGTAATAGCAATGCAGCAATTCTACATAGGAGCGATCTGAGAATCACTCCTATGTAGCAGAGCCAATCAGGCTATGCCAGCTTCTAGCCTTCCATGGAGGTTATTGAAGCATGGCAAAAGTTAAAAAAAAAAAAAGTTTAAAAAAAATATGAAAAAAAAAAAAAAATATATAAAGTTTAAATCACCCCCCATTCAAAATAAAACAATAAAAAAAAATCAAACCTACACATATTTGGTATTGCCGTGTTCAGAGTCTCCCGATCTATCAATAATAAAAAGGATTAACCTAATCGCTAAATGGTGTAGCGAGAAGAAAATTCAAAACTCCAGAATTACATTTTTTTTGGTCGCCGCAACATTGCATTAAAATGCAATAACGGGCGATCAAAAGAACGTATCTGCACCAAAATTATATAATGAAAAACATCAGCTCCACACGCAAAAAATAAGCCCTCACCAGACTCCAGATCACGAAAAATGGAGACACTACGGGTATCGGAAAATTGCGCAATTTTTTTTTTTCTTTTTTTAGCAAAGTTTGGAATTTTTTTTACCACTTGGATAAAAAATAACCTATACATGTTTGGTGTCTATGAACTCGTAATGACCTGGAGAATCATAATGGCAGGTCAGTTTTAGCAATTAGTGAACCTAGCAAAAAAGCGAAGCGAGAAACAAGTGTGGGATTGCACTTTTTTTTGCAATTTCACCGCACTTGGAATTTTTTTTCCCGTTTTCTAGTACAGGACATACTAATACCAATGATGTTGTTCAAAAGTACAACTCGCCCCGCAAAAAATAAGCCCTCACATGGCTATATACTGACGGAAAAATAAAAAAGTTATAGCTCTGGATAGAAGGGGAGCCAAAGATGATAACACAAAACCGAAAAAAGCAGGGGTCATTAAAGGGTTAAGTGTACAAAAATTGAAAGTTTGTAAATTGCAAATTTTTCAAACTTTTTGCCAAATTTCTGTTTTTTTCCATAAATAAACGCAAGTTATATGGAAGAAATGTTACCACTAAAGCTGGAGTCATATTTAACGTATAAAAAAAATCGGTCCAATTTTGGTAGCCAAGAATCACACAAATGTTCTCCATATAGTGATCCGTGTGTAATCCGTTTGCAATGCGAGGATGCAATTTTCTCGCATCTAGTAATCGTATGACATCTGTATGACATCCATATGCAATGCGATTTTTTTAACATGAGCTTTTACATACAGCATTTCTCTGCATGTTAAAATCGCATTGTAATACACAACTGTACACATCGTTTTAAAACCAATTATTCTTCAAAACATATATACTGCTCAAAAAAAACAAAAGGAACACTTAAATCCCACATCCTAGATATCAATGAATTAAATAATCCAGTTGCAAATCTTTATTCATTACATGCGTTGAGAAGAATAACACATAAAAATGATCAATGTAAGTCAAAATGAATATCCCATGGAGGTCTGAACTTGGAATGATACTCAAAATCAAAGTGGAAAATCAAATTACAGGCTGATCCAAATTCAGTGAAAATGCCTCAAGACAAGGAAATGATGCTCAGTAGTGCGTGTGTCCACCAAGTGCCTGTATGACCTCTCTACAATGCCTGGGCATGCTCCTGATGAGGCGGCAGATGGTCTTCTGAGGGCTCTCCCAGACCTGGACTAAAGCATCCGCCATCTCCTGGACAGTCTGTGGTGCAATGTGACTTTGATGGATGGTGTGAGACATGATGTCCCAGATGTGTTCAATCGGATTCAGGTTTGGGGAACCAGCAGGCTAGTCCATACCTTCAATGCCCTCATCTTGCTGGAACTGCTGACACACTCCTGCCACATGAAGTCTAGCATTGTCCTGTATTAGGAGGATCCCAGGGCCAACCGCACCAGCATATGGTCTCACAAGGGGTCTGAGGATCTCATCTCTGTACCTAATGGCATTCAGGCTACCACCGGCGAGCACATGGAGGGCTGTGCGGCCCTCCAAAGAAATGCCACCCCACACCATTGCTGACCCACTACCAAACCTGTCATGCTGAAGGATGTTGCAGGCAGCAGATCGCTCGCCACGGCGTCTCCAGACTCTGTCATGTCTGTCACATGTGCTCAGTGTGAACCTGCTTTCATCTGTGAAGAGCACAGGGCGCCAGTGGCGAATTTGCCAATCCTGGTGTTCTGTGGCAAATGCCAAGTGTCCTGCACGGTGTTGGGCTGTGAGCACAACCCCCATCTGTGGACGTCGGGCACTCAGACCATCCTCATGGAGTGAGTTTCTAACCATTTGTGCAGACACATGCACATTTGTGGCCTGCTGGAGGTAATTTTGCAGGGCTCTGGCAGTGCTTCTCCTGTTCTTCCTTGCACAAAGGCTGAGGCAGCTGTCCTGCTGCTGGGTTGTTGCCCTCCTACAGCCCCCTCCATGTCTCCTGGTGTACTGGCCTGTCTCCTGGTAGCGCCTCCAGCCTTTGGACACTACTCTGACAGTCTGTTATGATCCGGTGACCTTGGAGCCGCATGGAACTTTCTCTGAGTTGGTGGAAACTATACTGACCGCAAATCCTGAACTTATCACTGCAACTAGAAGTAGCCGTGGGGTGTGCCTAACAAATCCTAGACACTTCGACACAGCCGGAGGACTAAATACCCCTATAGATGGAAATAGGAATTCTACCTTGCCTCAGAGCAGAACCCCAAAGGATAGGCAGCCCCCCACAAATATTGACTGTGAGTAGTAGAGGAAAAGACACACGCAGGCAGGAAACAGGATTTAGCAAAAGAGGCCACTCTAGCTAAAATAGGAAAGGACAGAATACTAAGCGGTCAGTATTAAAACCCTTCCAAAAATATCCACAGCAGAAAATACAAAAATTCCACCATCTAACTAAAGATGTGGATCGTATATCTGCAACTCCAGAGAATCCAACAAGACTGAGAAAACACTGACACAGTCTAAGCTGGACAAGAGAAAACAAAAGAATAGCACAGAATTATTAAGCACACAGCATGTGTGCCACAGAAACAAAAACCAGACACTTATCTTTGCTGAATTGGCAGCAAGGCAGGAGGAACAGACAAAGATCCAAAACCTCCCAGAACCATGGACAACTGGCAAGGACTAATGAATCCTGCACACCTAAATATCCCAGTCAGAACTGCAATCAGCAGATACACCTGGCCAGGACTGCAACTCAGGGACAATTGCATTCCCACCTACAACCACTGGAGGGAACCCAAAAGCAGAATTCACAACACAGTCACAGCAAACCTTCTTGCCACAGTTCACATTGATGTGCCATCCAGGATGAGCTGCACTACCTGAGCCACTTGTGTGGGTTGTAGAGTTTGTCTCATGCTACCACGAGTGTGAAAGCACAACCAACATTCAAAAGTGACCATAACATCAGCCAGAAAGCATTGGTACTGAGATGTGGCTTGTTGTCCCCACCTGCAGAACCACTCCTTTATTTAGTGTGTCTTGATAATTGCCAATAAATTCCATCTGTTGTCTATTCCACTTGCACAACAGCATGTGAAATTGATTGTCAAATGGTGTTGCTTGCTAAGTGGACAGTTTGATTTCACAGAAGTTTGATTTACTCAGTTATATTCTGTTGTCTAAGTGTTCCATTTATTTTTTTTTATATTTTAGATAGATTAAAAGCAAATGATCTGCCGCGTACAGAATAGAATAGCTCATAATACAGTAGAAAAGATGGAGTAGTATAATATATATCTCAAACAAAAAAAGATGTCAAACAAAAAAAGGAAGGCAGCACTCCAATAGATTATGAAGGTGAAAAAGCTGTGAAGTTTATTTCAGACCCACATCTCGCGACGTTTCGGCTCGCATTGAGCCTTTCTCAAGCAGTGGGTGGTAACAAATTGTGTCCTTATATACATACAGTGGGGCAAAAAAGTATTTAGTCAGTCAGCAATAGTGCAAGTTCTACCACTTAAAAAGATGAGAGGCGTCTGTAATTTACATCATAGGTAGACCTCAACTATGGGAGACAAACTGAGAAAAAAAAATCCAGAAAATCACATTGTCTGTTTTTTTATCATTTTATTTGCATATTATGGTGGAAAATAAGTATTTGGTCAGAAACAAAATTTCATCTCAATACTTTGTAATATATCCTTTGTTGGCAATGACAGAGGTCAAACGTTTTCTGTAAGTCTTCACAAGGTTGCCACACACTGTTGTTGGTATGTTGGCCCATTCCTCCATGCAGACCTCCTCTAGAGCAGTGATGTTTTTGGCTTTTCGCTTGGCAACACGGACTTTCAACTCCCTCCAAAGGTTTTCTATAGGGTTGAGATCTGGAGACTGGCTAGGCCACTCCAGGACCTTGAAATGCTTCTTACGAAGCCACTCCTTCGTTGCCCTGGCGGTGTGCTTTGGATCATTGTCATGTTGAAAGACCCAGCCACGTTTCATCTTCAATGCCCTTGCTGATGGAAGGAGGTTTGCACTCAAAATCTCACGATACATGGCCCCATTCATTCTTTCATGTATCCGGATCAGTCGTCCTGGTCCCTTTGCGGAGAAACAGCCCCAAAGCATGATGTTTCCACCACCATGCTTTACAGTAGGTATGGTGTTTGATGGATGCAACTCAGTATTCTTTTTCCTCCAAACACGACAAGTTGTGTTTCTACCAAACAGTTCCAGTTTGGTTTCATCAGACCATAGGACATTCTCCCAAAACTCCTCTGGATGATCCAAATGCTCTCTAGCAAACTTCAGACGGGCCCGGACATGTACTACTGGCTTAAGCAGTGGGACACGTCTGGCACTGCAGGATCTGAGTCCATGGTGGCGTAGTGTGTTACTTATGGTAGGCCTTGTTACATTGGTCCCAGCTCTCTGCAGTTCATTCACTAGGTCCCCCCGCGTGGTTCTGGGATTTTTGCTCACCGTTCTTGTGATCATTCTGACCCCACGGGGTGGGATTTTGCGTGGAGCCCCAGATCGAGGGAGATTATCAGTGGTCTTGTATGTCTTCCATTTTCTAATTATTGCTCCCACTGTTGATTTCTTCACTCCAAGCTGGTTGGCTATTGCAGATTCAGTCTTCCCAGCCTGGTGCAGGGCTACAATTTTGTTTCTGGTGTCCTTTGACAGCTCTTTGGTCTTCACCATAGTGGAGTTTGGAGTCAGACTGTTTGAGGGTGTGCACAGGTGTCTTTTTATACTGATAAAAAGTTTATACAGGTGCCATTACTACAGGTAATGAGTGGAGGAAAGAGGAGACTCTTAAAGAAGAAGTTACAGGTCTGTGAGAGCCAGAAATCTTGATTGTTTGTTTCTGACCAAATACTTATTTTCCAGCATAATATGCAAAAAAAATGATAAAAAAACAGACAATGTGATTTTCTGGATTTTTTTTTTTTTCTCAGTTTGTCTCCCATAGTTGAGGTCTACCTATGATGTAAATTACAGACGCCTCTCATCTTTTTAAGTGGTGGAACTTGCACTATTGCTGACTGACTAAATACTTTTTTGCCCCACTGTATACCATTCAATCATTTACATAGTAAATAGCCATACATATGTTTACAGTTATTGTGATAACTTTACATTATACTTGATAAACGCTCCATGTGTTACCTTGGTGTATAAAAGTGCAATGTGCTAAAGTGCTTAAAACTCCTCTTACTTCCACATTCCCATTGATATTTTTTAAGGCTGTTTATATTTCCTTCTATATATATCACAATAACTGTAAACATATGTATGGCTATTTACTATGTAAATGATTGAATGGTATATGTATATAAGGACACAATTTGTTACCACCCACTGCTTGAGAAAGGCTCAATGCGAGCCGAAACGTCGCGAGATGTGGGTCTGAAATAAACTTCACAGCTTTTTCACCTTCATAATCTATTGGAGTGCTGCCTTCCTTTTTTTGTTTGACATATTACGTGGATGGACACACACACTACCGTTCAAAAGTTTAGGGTCGCGTACAAATTTCCTTATTTTTGAAAGAAAAGCACAGGTGTTTTTTTTCCAATGAAGCTAACATTAAATGATTCAGAAATACTCTCTATACATTGTTAATGTTTACCATGCAATATCTTCATAGGTGTATAGAGGCCCATTTCCAACAACCATCACTCCGGTGTTCTTATGGTACTTTGTGTTTGCTAAACTGTGTAAGAAGGCTAATGGATGGTTAGAATACCCTTGAAAACCCTTGTGCAAGTATGTTAGCACAGCTGAAAATAGTTTGGCTGACGAGAGAACCTATAAACCTGACCTTCCTTTGAGCTAGTTGAGAATCTGGAGCATTACATTTGTTGGATCCATTAAACTCTCAAAATGGCCAGAAAAAAAGAACTTTCATGTGAAACTCGACAGTCTATTCTTGTTCTTAAAAATTAAGGATATTCCATGCGAGAAATTGCCAAGAAACTGAAGATTTCCTACAACGCATGTACTACTTCATTCAGAGGAGAGCACAAACAGGCTCTTACCAGAGTAGAAAGAGAAGTGGGAGGCCCCACTGCACATCGGAGCAACAAGACAAGTACCGTATATACTCGAGTATAAGCTGACCCGAGTATAAGCCGAGACCCCTAATTTTGCCACAAAAAACTGGGCAAACTTAATGACTCGAGTATAAGCCTAGAGTGGGAAATGCAGCAGCTACTGGTAAATTTAAAAAATAAAAATAGATACCAATAAAAGTAAAATCAATTGAGACATCAGCAGGTTGTGTTTATGAATATCCGTAATGAATCAGGAGCCCCATATAATGCACCATAAAGTTCATGATGGGCCCCATAAGATGTTCCATACAAAATATGCCCCATATAATGCTCCATAAAGTTCATGATGGGCCCCATAAGATGCTCCATAATAAAATATGCTCCATATAATGCTCCATAAAGTTTATGATGGGCCCCTTAAGATGCTTCATACAAAAATATGCCTCATATAATGCCGCACAAAGGTTGATTATGGCCCCATAAGATGCTCCATAGAAAATGTGCCCCATATTATGCTTCAATAATAAAAAATAAAAAAATACTCACTTCTTGTCCTGAGCAGGCAGGGACACCAGCACTTGCGATATTCACCTGTCCCCGGGCACCGCTCTGTCTTCCGCATCCTCTGCAGTGACTGTTCAGTCAGAGGGCGGCGCACACTAAACACTTAATCGCGCCCTCTGACCTGAACGTCACAGCCAGAGGATGCTGAAAATGGAGCGGTGCCCGGCTGTGGAAAGGGGACAGGTGAATATCGGAATGCTCGTCCTCCCCCTTTATACTCACCTGCTCCCGACGCGGTCCCTGGCAGCTTCTCACTGACAGATGGTCTCTGGGCGCTGGAAGCTTCTTCCTATGGTCAGCAGTCACATCGTACCGCTCATTAAAGTAATGAATATGCACTCCACCTCTATGGGAGTGGAGTCGCGTCCATATTCATTACTTTAATGAGCATTACCACGTGACCGCTGAACACAGGAAGAATTGCAGGCGCCGGAGAAGCAGGGACATGCAGAGACACGCCGGGAGCAGGTGAGTATGATTTGACAGCTGCTACTCCCTCTCCCCTGCCGACCCCCTGGGACAATGACTCGAGTATAAGCCGAGAGGGGCACTTTCAGCCTAAAAAAAATGGGCTGAAAAACTCGGCTTATACTCGTGTAAATACGCAAAACGCCAGTGTCAATGTCTACATTGAAGAGGCGACTCCGGGATGCTGGCCTTCAGGGCAGAGTGGCAAAGATAAAGCCATATCTTAGACTGGCTAATAAAAGGAAAAGATTAATATGGGCAAAAGAACACAGACATTGAACAGAGGAAGATTGGAAAAAAAGTGTTATTTACTGACGAATACAAGTTTGAAGTGTTTTGATCACAAAGAAGAACATTTGTGAGACGCAGAACAACTGAAAAGATGCTGGAAGAGTGCCTGACGCCTTCTGTCAAGCATGGTGGAGGTAATGTGATGGTCTGGGGTTGCTTTGGTGCTGGTAAAGTGGGAGATTTTGTACAAGGTAAAAGGGATTTTGAGTAAGGAAGGCTATCACTCCTTGCAACGTCATGTCATACCCTGTGGACAGCGCTTGATTGGAGCCAATTTCATCGTACACAGTGGCGTAGGAAGGGGGTGCGGGCCGCCCTGGGCGGCACAATGCGGGGGGTGTGTCACCGGGCCAAGGCCGGCGCTGCAGCTGTTTGAAGATTTAAAGATGTTTTGGGCTGTCACTCACGCTGGTCTGGTCATATGGGCGTGGTGACATCGCTGTTTCTCCCCTAGATCTTGCTCATCTTTCCGTTGGTAGCGTAGTGGTTTGCGCATGCCCAACAGCCGAATCCACTGCGCAGCTGAAGAAAAAGAGCGCGATCTGCGCTATACAACGGATTATCGCTGGCGGCGGCCATCTTCCGGAGGCCGCGCGTGCGCAGATGGTAGTGCTCGGCTTCCCGGGGCTTCAGGAAAATGGCCGCGGGATGCCGCACGTGCGCAGATGGAGATCGCGGCGGCCATTTTCCTGAAGCCGAGTTCGCATCGGACAACACAAGATGAATTAACATCATATGCTTGAAACAAAGTTGGGTGCCAACAATTTTAGTCGGTCCATGTTTGGAATTTTGTGTGAAATTCTGTAAAATTTTCCTAACTTTTCATGTTGAACCAATACACACAATGGCAATAAAAATGTGTATCACAAACCATGTGTAATTGCAATAGTTTTCTGAGACACATACTTAATTTTCTAGAACAGTTTCATGGGTGCCAATAGTTTTGTGTGTGTAGATCTATCTATCTATCTATCTATCTATCTATCTATCTATCTATCTATCTATCTATCTATCTATCTATCTATCTATCTCTTCATACTGAAGACCAAACTAGTTACTGACTTTTAGGTAAAGTTATAATTTGTCCAAGAGCCTGTTTTGTGCTTCACATGATTGTACTGAGGATGTACACAAGATGTGGCAGATGATGGCAGCTTAAGTGTCAGGATGTGGACCAGTAAATAACTACAATAGAAATAACAGAAAACATTTTTTAACACAATTTTCCCTTTAGCTTTGATCCAATGAATATATGAAATAATGGGTACATCGTAATAAGAAGTAGAGCTACATTAAAAGTAGATATGAGAGGTACGTCTTCCCAATGAACAATAAAAACTTGGAGAGGATGTGCCACCTAATTGTGCAGGAAAACAAGATATTCAAGGCCGCCTTCATTCATGCTTCCCAGTAAGGCCGGTTTCACACGTCAGTGGCTCTGGTACGTGAGGTGACGGTTTCCTCACGTACCGGAGACACTGATTCACGTAGACACATTAAAATCAATGTGTCTCTGCACATGTCAGCGTGTTTTCACAGACCGTGTCCGTTTGGAAAACACAGAGACATGTCAGTGTTCGTGGGAGCACACGTATTACACGGACCCATTAAAGTCAATGGGTCCGTGTAAAACACATACCGCACATGGATGTTGTCCGTGTGCAGTCCGTGTGCCGTGCAAGAGACAGCGCTACTGTAAGCGCTGTCCCCCCCCCCCCCGCGTGGTGCTGAAGCCGCTAATCATTGGGGGGGAGGGGAGGGGTTGGGGACAGGTATCTTTTTTTTAAACACAAAAAAAAAAGAAAAGAGCTTTCATATCTTCTCTCCAGCGAACGATGCTGGAGAGAAGAAATGATTAGCGGCTTCAGCACCAGATGCAGGGGACATCGCTTAACTGTAGCGCTGTCTCCTGCACGGTGCGTGTGGTCTTCCGTCGGCACACGAATGCCGCACGTGTGCCACACTGATGTGCCACGTAAACGCACGGACACGGATAATTCCGGTACCGATTTTTCCGGTAGCGGAATTATCTGGACGTGTGAGACTGGCCTAATACTGTGTCACACATGCAATTGTTTTCAGGTTTATTTGTTTGTTTTTTTATATTTTTAAATTTTTTTGTAATTTCAAGGCTTGGCTTTTTTTTAACAACTCTCAGTTATGCTGTTTCTGTGTTATTCTTCCTGGAAATGGAAGAATAAATTGACAACTGGGTGTTTTTCCCATTTCTTAATAAGGTATGTAAAGTGCTGCAAAGTGAGTGAGCTGATCGTACAGGCTGGAATAATGCTTACATTCAAGCTGACAACATATTATGACTAGTAAGAACAAATATTCATTCTTGATTTAATCATTCACCCTTTATTTCTTCTTTAGAGAGAAAGGAGAAGCAGCAAAAATCATAGTGAATGTTGATGAGAAAATAGCACGGATAAAAAACATAAAGGTACTGTTATTCTTCAAATTTATTATGTGCTTGTCACTGTTGCTTTAGAATAAGGCCACGCTGGAAACAGGGTTACCAACTGTCCAGAAATTCCTAAACAATCTGTAAATGGCACTTTTTTCTTTGTCCGTAAAAAAAAAAGATTGTTGCATCCGTGTAGAACCACATACAGATTATGATAGTAATAATAATCTTTATTTATATAGCGCCAGAATATTCCACAGCACTTTACAATTCAGCAGTTCATGTACAACAGTCATAAATGGCAAAGTTAAAGATAATGCAATAATTAAAGCAAAAGTAATGATGACCGTGCTCGTAAGCGCTTACAACCTACAATGAGGTTGGGATGACACAAAGTACAGGTGCGTACAGCCATCTTGAGGAAATGGGGGATAGATAAAAGCTGCATAAGCTAGTCATCAGCCAATATTTGTAGCGCTTTTGGGTGTGGTGGAGTTTGATGGAGAGTTATGTTAAAAGAAATAGTGACTGGGTTATATATGAAAAGACTTAGATTAGGGAATGTAATAGGCTTCCCTAAACAGATGTCTTTTTAGGGAGCGCCTAAAACTGTGTAAATTGTGGTTTGTCCTAATTTCTTTGGGTAGAGCATTCCAGACAATTGGTGCAGCTCAAGTGAAGTCTTGGAGCCAGGAGTGGGAGTTAAGGATTAGTGCGGATGTTATTCAGAAGTTGCATGCAGAGCATAGAGAACGGGTAGGCTGACTAAAAAGAAATGAAGGA